>NC_140083.1:86108689-86596189 GCF_964194135.1 Talpa europaea
GCCTTGTGTCCGCGGCCCCCGGCGAGCTCCTGCTGTCCAGCGCCTACATCCTCTGCACACACGGGGTCTCCTTGCCGTGCAGCCTGCGGTGCTTGGTGAGGGCCGACTTGCAGGAGAAACGCTTCCCGCACTGCGCGCACGCGTAGGGCCTCTCCCCGGTGTGCGTCCTCCGGTGGACGACGAGCGACGTCTTCCAGTGGAACGCCCTGCTGCACTCCAGGCACGCGTAGGGCCTCTCCCCGGTGTGCGTCCTCTGGTGCTGAGCCAGCGCCGATTTCTGGTAGAAAATCTTCCTGCACTGCAGACACTCGTAGGGGTTCTCCCCCGTGTGAGTCCGCTGGTGCTTCCTGAAGGTTGACTTCCAGGAGAAGGTTTTCCCGCACTCTTGACACGCGTACGGCTTCTCTCCGCGGTGCTTTCTCTGGTGTGCGGCGAAGGCCGACTTGCAGTAGAAGGTCTTCCTGCACTCCTGACACGCGTAGAGGCTCTCCCCGGTGTGAGTTCTCTGGTGCACGGTGAGGGAAGACTTCCAGTAGAAGGTTTTCCTGCACTCTTGACACGCATAGGGCTTCTCTCCGGTGTGAGTGCGCCGGTGTTTAGCGAGGGCTGCTTTCCACAAGAATCCCTTCCCACACTCTTGACACTCGTAAGGTTTCTCTTCCGTGTGGATCCTCTGATGTTTCGTGAGGTCTGACTTGCAGGAGAAAGTCTTCCTGCACACCTCACATTCATAGGGTTTCTCACCTGTGTGTGTCCTCTGATGGATGATGAGGGACGCCTTCCGCAGGAAAGCTCTCCCGCACTCTCGGCATTCGTAAGGCTTCTCTCCTGTGTGTGTTCCCTGATGTTTCGTGAGGGCCGAGTTGCAGGAGAAGTATTTCCTGCAGAGTTTGCACACATAGGGCGTCTCTCCGCTATGCGTCCTCTGATGTGTGATGAGGGATGTCTTCCACAAGAAAGCCTTCCTGCACTCCTGACACTCGTAGGGTTTCTCTCCGGTGTGAGTGCGCTGGTGTTTGGTGAGGGATGACTTCCAGTAGAAAGCCTTCCTACACTCCTGACACGCATAGGGTTTCTCCGCTGCGCGAGACTGCGGGTGTGCAGTGAGGGCCGCGGTCCAGGAGAAAATTCTCACGCATTCTTTATTCTCAAAGGGTTTCTCCGAAGTGACGGTTTCCTGGTATCTTCTGAGTGTTGATTTCTCAGGCGTTTTCCCATAATCAGAGGGTTTACCACCTGTTTGTGTTTCCTGACGGTCACTAAGAACAGAGACTTCATAGACAGGATTAGTACGTGTATTAGATTCAAAACTTTTTTCTTCTAAAGGAATTCTCTGGAGCTGAGTGAAGTGGAGTTCCTCGCTGAAATAATCCTCACTTTGATTACATTTCTGGTGTTCATCTTCAAAATCTTTATGAAGATTCAAAGATTTCTGATTCCCCAAAGCAGGACTCCCCCGCCCCTGACACGCACAGTGAATCTGCCCCATCCGAGTTCCATCCTGGACAGCGAGAGCTGCCTCACGGCAACCTTCCCGACACGCGCCTGTACAGGCGGCCTCCCCGCGAAGGGCCGTCCTGCGGGGAACGGAGGCGGCCTCTATGCTGACGGTGTCCCCTCGTGCGCTGAATCCTAAAGGCCACCGGTGAGCCTGGCCCTGACGTAGCCCGGGATACTCCGCAGCCCTGACAGCTACCCGGGTCGGATCAGGGCCCCCGGCTTCCTCCCCGGCGCCTGCCGCGCCAGGATCCCCGGGGGGACACGCGTCCTCACACGCACGCACACCCGCAGGCCTCCCTGAGCAGCCGCCCTTCGTCACAGTCGGGGTGCACTGATCAGCGGAGCTCAAGGGCACACGTTCTCCTGAGGCGGCGGCCTCCCCCGCTGGGGTTCTGCTCTTGGAGACGCGCCACGGCCGCTGGCGCTCTTCCCGGGGGGTCTCCACCAGGCCGCCCACGGCGGGGACATCTGCAGGGGGGAAAAGACAGCCGTGTCCGTGGGCGACACCTGAGCCACGCCCGTGCGGGCCACGGCACAGGGGAGGGTCCGCCGCACAAGGACGATTTTGAAAAACCAGGTATTGAGTGGATGCTGCGTCTCCCTCCCGCACCACTCAGGGTAACCAACTTCAGGAGCAGGTTTCCTCGCGTCAGACACGCCGACAGCCAAAGGCAAAAAACTCTCTTCGCCGTCGTCTCGCCGCTGAACGCGGGCGGGAGGCCCGGCCGGGCGGTCACTGGGCTCCAGACGCAGAGTCCAGCTCAGGGCTCGGCCACGGCCGGGGCCAGGGGTGGCGACCCCTCGGGGCCGAGGGCACGAGGGCTCCCCCGACCGGCGTTCCCGTTTCTTGAGGGAACTGCGGGGCCGCGGCCTCCACCCCGGGCTCCGGCCGTGCGTGTCCACCGCACGCGGCACAGACGCGTCCACGCTGCGCAGCCCGCCCCGCACCCGGCTCCCACCCGGCGCCGCCCGGGGACGCGTGTTCTCTCGGGCGCCCTCGCTCTCCGGGCGGGCTCCGCGCCGCAGCCCGTGTCTCTCCGGCGTGTCCGCCTCAGCAGAACGCGGGCTCCGCGAGGGGCAGGGCGCCCAGCTGAGAGCAACGCTGTCTACACCCGCCGCGAGCCCGCCGCGCGGGGGAAGTGGAGGCGCCAGAGGACGCCCCGGCAGCGGCGCGGGCCTGGATCTGCCGCGTCCAGAACGGACGGCCCCGGGAAGGGGAGACGGGCCGCGAGGCCGGTTCGGGGCCGGAGCCTGACCGAGCCTGACCGAGCCTGACCGAGCCTGACGCTCGCGGCCCGGGGGGTGGCTGGTCTGGCCAGCGAGCGCCGCTCTCCCCCCAGGCCCCGCCCGCGCCCCCGACTGACCCGAGAGGCTCCGGCCCGGGGGTTCCGCCGCGGCCCAAGGCTCCGCCGCCTGCTCCAGCCTGACGATCACCTCCGGCTTGTTCCCGCAGCGCCCTGCGGACGAGAGCAGCGGCCCGTCCCCAACCCGCCCTCCTCCGGGCCGGGAGAGGGACGGCGCCCGGGGCCCGGCAGGGAGGGGCGCGTGGCCGCGGGTGGGACGTGCGGACTCCCCGGCGCCCCAGCCCACGGCGCGGCCCGCAGAGGCGCGTCTCCCCGCGAGGCCAGGAGCCGCGGGCTGGGCGGGCCGGCCGCTCACCCAGGGACGCCAGGCTGCCGTAGGTCTCCAGCATCACGTCGCGGTACAGGGTCCTCTGCGCCGCGTCCAGGGCCCGCCACTCCTCCCCCGTGAAGGTCACGGCCACGTCCTCGAACGACACCATCCCCTGCAACGACACGTCCCACCCGGTTCGGGGACTCGGACCGGCGCCTCCGGCTCCTCCGGGCCACTGCCCTCGGCGGGGCGCGCCGACCCTCCCCGAGCGGGGGACAGGCTCCGCGGCGGCCGTGCGGGCGCGTCCGTGCCGAGCAGCAGCCTCGCGGGCCCTGGCGCTGCCGTCCCGGGGTGCGCGCGGAGTGAGGCTCCGCTCCCGGGGGCGGACACTCGGCTTCCGGACTTGGGCTGGCCACGGCCGGGGCGTCGGGACATGTCCCGTGGGCTGCGGAGAGGAGAGAGAGCGCCGCTCTCTGCGCTGCGGGAGGGGTGGGGGGCTTCACTGGAGACCCAGACGCTCCGCGTCCACGCAGACGCCGCCTTCCCAGGCCGGGCCACAGCAGCAGGAGGCGAGGTGTGAGGACGCCAGAGGCCTGCGGGAGCACCCTGCCCGGGGCGCCCGGGGGACGGAGCCCAGCCCCACGGGCCTGGGCATGACGCTCTTCTGTCCTGAGGAGGACGGGGCCAGCGGGCAGAGCTGACCGCCGCGGGCTGGCGGGCGTCGCTGGCGGCCAGGGGTGTGGGTAAGACAGCAGCGGCGGTCGCCTCACACCGAGGGTGACAAAGGGGGGCGGTGAGGCAAAGCGGGGCCGTGGGAAAGCACCCCAGAGCAGAAAAGGGCCCGGGGGGCGCTTAGGAAGAGGGGCGAGTCCCCACACCCCACAGAACGGGAGCCTCCCCTCGGTGCCGGCCCCGGCCCGCTGTCGGCGTCTCCAGGAACCTGGCTCGGGCCTGCCGTGTGCCTCTGTCCTTGCGCCACCACAGCAAAAGCCTGAGACCACGTGCACCCCCTGGACAACCTGCATGTCAGCTTGGTGATGCCGTCCTTGAGCAAAACTATCCTGATTCTACTTTTCCATGTAACCTTATCGATGCTTTCAAGCCTCGTAAGGTACAATGCAAAACAAGCTACAGAAAAATTACTAAAAGACTCACTAGAGATTTACTCAGTGTTGATCTTAGAGGTGCAGAAAGGACTCTGGGAGCAGAGCTGGCACAGAAGGAGATGGGGAGACATGAAAAGCCCTGGAGGGGCTGGCCCCAGATCGTGGATCTTCTGTCTCCAGCACACGACACCAGCCTGGAGAAGACAGAGAGACGGAATTCTACACCTTACACTGTGAGGAGGGCAGGGAAGAACCCACGAGTCCATTCAATTTAGACTTACAATTTTTTTAATTAAAGATTTATTTATTTATGCACACAAGAGCTGGCGTACAGGCCAGAGGTGTGAGGAGTGAGAGGATTCCCCGGAGACAGAGCAGGGAGCAGAACAGGCAGACGGACTGAAATCCACTGCTGAGGGGAGCAGCGGGGAGACAGGAGGGGTCTGCTGCGCCCTGTGGGTCTCTCCCTGGCCGGCAGGGAATCAAACCCGCGCAGCCGAGGCTGTGGACAGCTTCACAGCGCTGCGCTCAACCGCCTGCACCACCCGGGAGGCCCTGGACTTATCTTTAAGTTCACGAAAACACCTATTTCCTCATCAACTGTTAATGCCAGGAATTATTAAATTATCAAAGATGCTAATTCAACACAACCTACTGGAGCTCAGTTGATAGGAAATGAGTCCCATATTTGGTGGCTCACTGTCCTGGGGAGGGGCCCCCGGCACACCTCTCCGGTGAACCCCCTTCGGCAACAGCCCGGGTTTTGCTCTGGACGGGGCTGGGACTGCGGGGCGGCAGGAGGACGCTGCTCGGGATGGCGCGCACACCCCCGGCGGGCCCGCTCCTGGTCAGCCGTCCTGTGGGGACACCGGCCGGGGAACAGTCGCCGACACGCAGCGAAAAGCAGGGGAAGTTCCCAAGCCACCGGCCTCGCCTACGCCCCAGAGGCCCGGCCTCGCGTCGCGGGCCGGCAGGGCCTAGAACCCGGGCCGTTGCTTTTTCACAAACCAGGGCGGCCGGAGGACCCGCGCGCGAAGGTGCCCCGGGGCCTCCGCGCCCCCACTCCGCGCCGGGGACCAGCTGGCGGCCACCCGCCCGGCCTCCGCGGCCACCCGCCGCCGCGCCGCGAGGGCAGGGCGCGCCCCGAGTGCAGAGACCCCACGGGCCCGCCGCCGCCCAGGGAGCCCCCCCCCCCCGCCTCCCCGGGTCTCCCGGGCCCGCCGCGCCCCTCGGCCCGTCCCCGGCGCTCGCCCGCCTCACCCCACCCGGCGCTCCGCCTCCCGCCGCCGCCCTCGCCGTCCCCCGCGGGGCTCGCGGCCCGCCCCGCCGCCCCCCGCCGCCCCCCGCCGCCCCCCGCCGCCCCGACCGCTCCGGCTCTCACCCGCACCCGCCCGCCGGGCGCCGTCCACGTGGAGCGCGGCCTGCCCCAAACTTCCGGGACGGCGGGGGCGGGGCCGCGCCTGCGCAGAGGGACCCGGAAGCCCCTTCCCATTGTCCCTTGCGGAGCCTTGAGTGTCCATTTCCCACAGGCCTGGGCGCCCGGCCACGGGGCGGGCCGAGGGGCGGGGCGGGCCGAGGGGGGCCGAGGGGGACCGAGGGGGACCGAGGGGGGCCGAGGGGCGGGGCGGGCGGGGCGGGCCGAGGGGCGGGGCGGGCCGAGGGGGGTCGGGGACGGCCGAGGGGGGCTGAGGGGCGGGGCGGGCCGAGGGGAGCCGAGGGGGGCCGAGGGGCGGGGCGGGCCGAGGGGGGTCGGGGGCGGCCGAGGGGGGCCGAGGGGCGGGGCGGGCCGAGGGGGGCCGAGGGGGGCCGAGGGGCGGGGCCCGGGCGCGCGTCGCCGTCCCCTGCCTGAGGCGCCGCCGCGGCGGGCGGGTGAGTCCTCGGGGGCGCGGGGCGCGGCCGTGGGGGCGGCGCGGGCGGGCGCGCGGGGAGCTCGGGGGACGCGGCCCTGCGGCCGGCGCGGCGGCCGCGGTGTGGGGGGCCTGCGCCTCGCGGCCGCCGGGCACCCCCGCTGCGCCCCCCCCCCCCCGCCCTGCGGGAGTCGGGGCTGCGGCGGGTCCCCGGCTCGGGGCTCCTGGGCCCGCGCCCCCGCCGCCTGCCCGCCGCGGGGCGGCCTCGCGGGCGGGAGCGGACGCGCTGCGGTCCCGGCCCCTGGGGCGAGGGGTGCGGGGCGCTCAGCTGCGGGCCCGCGCGCCTGGGGGGGGTGCCGGGAAGCCGGGGTGCGCCCCGCGCGCCCCAACACCCAGACGAAGCCCGCGGAGCCGGCGTGCGAGTCTACCCCGGGCCCAGTCGGGGGCGCGCCTGCTCCCGGCCCTGCGGGACCCTCCCCGCCCCCCAACCCCCCCAGCCCCCCACCCCCCCACGTTGCCCTGTCCCCCTGTTCCCCCCTCCCGCCCCCCCATCAGTCCTGCCCTAAACCCGGCGTTTGCGATCGGTCTGGTGGGAGGGCACCCCCTTCCCGCACCCCCTTCCCGCACCCCCTTCCCGCACCCCCTTCCCGCACCCGCTCCCTGCACGCCCTCCTGACGCGCCTGGTCGTCCTGTCCCCGACACCGCGAGCCGGAGCCCCAACTCCCGGGCCCCCTGCCCGAGGCTCTGGCCGCTCTGGCCGCGCCTGGCCTCGGCCTCTCCCTGGGCATCCTCGCTCCGCCCCGCCCCGTCCTGCCGCCCCGTCCCTCCGTCCGCCTGACTCCCGGCGCTCCGGGGGCGGGACCCGCCGGGCTCAGGACTGGGCAGCCGCTGCCCCGCTCACCCGCGCGGGGTCTCCGCGGCCTGCCGTGGGCGGTGGCCTGGCCACTCCTTCCTCTCTGAAGGGGCCCCTCGCGGAGTCTCCCTAGAACTGGCCGCTCCCAGATCCTGGAAACCCTGCTGGGGAGCCAGCTCCCTGGAGGGGGACCCGGCCAGGGCCCAGCACCCGCGAGGGGGACCCGGCCAGGGCCCAGCACCCGCGAGGGGGACCCGGCTGCCTGTGCAGCTGCATGTGCGCGCGAGGGGGCTGCCGGCCGCCTTCCTTGCTGGGGCTCCGCTTACACACTGAGGACGGGCCTGCGTGACCAGCAGGTAGTGGCGGAAGTGATGGGACCACAGACGCCTGGGAGGCCGGCAGCCCGCAGACGCTGCGGAGGCAGGAAGGCCTTCTCCCCTGCAGCCCCAGGGGAGCCGTGACCCCAGCCACACTGCGCTTGGACTCTGTCCCCCGGCATCAGAGGTTTCAGGCCTCGGTGTTGGGTCAGGGTGTCTAGTACTTTTTTTTTTTTAGGATTTATTTTATTTATGCACACAAGAGCTGGGGTGCAGGCCAGAGAGGCAGGGGTGAGGGGAGTCACCAGAGACAGAGCGGGGAGCAGAACAGGCAGACTGACTAAAAGACTCTGCTGAGGGGGGCAGCGGGGAGTCAGGTCTGCTGCTCCATGCGGGCTGCTCCCTGGATGCTGGGAATCAAACTCCCACTGCAGAGGCTGCGGACGCCTTCACAGTGCTGCGCTCAACCGCCTGCGCCACTGGGGAGGCCCAGTCCTGATTTTTAAAGACCGAACAGCCAAAGGTTTTATTCCCCGCAAGTTCCGTTCCTGCATCGGCCTGCACTCGTCCCTGGCTTCCTGCGCTGCTGGTGCCCGGATGACATGAGGCTGCGTCCTCCAGGGCTAACGCTGAGGCCGGTTGGCTTGAGAACTTCCCCTGCTTTTCGCTGCTTGTCAGCGACTGTTCCCCGGCCGGTGTCCCCACAGGACGACTGACCAGGAGCAGGCCCGCCGGGGGTGTGCGCTCCATCCCGAGCAGCGTCCTCCTGCCATCCCTCAGTCCCAGCCCCGTCCAGAGCAAAACCCGGCTTGTTGCCAAAGGGGGTTCACCAGGGAAGGAGCCCAGGGAGGCAGGTCTGGGAGCCATCTGGATGGCGATGTCCCGAGGGACAGGGACGTTGTCTGGGTGTTTTTCTACAAAATTGATACAAAGGATTTCATTGTGTGAACTGGCATGTTTGATAATTTGTTTTTAAAAGGTGTATTTTTTTATGCATGCAAGAACTGCAGTATAGTCCAGATGTCCAAGGGGTTTAGAGGATTCACCAGAGACAAGTGGGGAGCAGAATAGGCAATTCTGTGGAGGGGACCAGCAGGAGGGGTCTGCTGTGCCATGTGGGTCAGGTCACTGGCGGGGGTCCAGCTCAGGCCTCAGTGGCTGCCCTTGGCTTGATAGCTCTGAGACTAACCCCTGCACCACCAGGGAGGGCAATCTTTGATAACTTTAATAACCATCAGCATTTATTTTTATGGCTAAGTAGGAAAAACCTTCGTGAACGTGAAGGTCAGTTATAACCATTCCATTCCGCGGATGGACTTGCGGGTCCTTTCCTGCCCTGCGCAGGGCTGATGAAGAAAGAATTCTTTCTCTGTGTTCTGTGTTCCCCAGGTGACATGAGGGGAGCTCCACGTAGGAGCATCTGGGTCTAGCCGCAGCCCCCCCCCGGGCTTTCCCAGTCCCTGCCGCATCCCCAGCTCTGCTCTCAGGCTCCGCATCCCTCTGTGGTGGCAGCAGGCGATGGCCAAGTCTCTCGTGAGTCACTTTTTTTCTGGAGCTTGTCTTGCGTTGTGCCTTACAAGGGTTATGGGCTTCGAGGCGGTTACCTGGGAAGGCAGAGCAAGGGGCAGTTCAAGGAACGATGACAAGGTGAAGCTGTCCTGCGGATGGCCCGGGCGGGGCTCGTGGCCTTGGGCTTTTGCTGCGGTGGCGCCAGGACAGGGATGCGCGGCCTGATCGCCGGGCCCTCCAGCCAGGGGTGCCTCCCCCGGCTCAGAGCACGGCCGACGGCCCCAGACAGGGTCTCTGCTGGTCACCTGAGGGTGACGGGGACAGAGAGTCCCCGTTCATTTCAATCTGGAAATGAACACCGCCTGCCCGGGGAGGTGGTGATGGTTCCCTTGTGCTAAGGGTTGATAAGGGTTCTCTGGAGTTGGAAAACAGTGTGGTTCCAGACACTGGAATACCCTTGTAGATGTGGGATCAGTCTGGAGCGTCTGAGGACCGAGTCAACCGTGGGTCCTTCGGTAACTGCCCGCGCGTCCCCTCAGCTGGTCTGTAGCAGGTTACACAGCAGCCTAGTCAGTGTTTCTTTTTTATTTTTAAGGTGTATTTATTTATGCATACAAGAGCTGGGGTGCAGGCCAGAGGTGTGGGGGTGAGAAGATTCCCCAGAGACAGAGTGGGGAGCAGAACAGGCAGATCCACTGAAATACACTGCTGAGGGGAGCAGCGGGAGATGGGAGAGGTCTGCCGCGCCGTGTGGGTCACTCACTGGCCGGGGATCACACTCAGGCTCTAGCGGTGACAGCACGGAGACTTAATCCCTAAGCCATCAGTGAGGCCAGGAATTACTCTTTGTGATGCAGAATCTTGTTCCCCACAGACATCATATATCTTTCCTTTCGTTTCGTTCTTTTTTATTTCCAGGCTTTTCATTCCTGCTCAGACAGTTTTGCATTCTTTTAAAAATTGCACTGCAAGGTGTTTTGTGTCTGCACGTTGTGTGAGTCTCTCGGCCTGCAGTCCAGCAGCTCTCACCTGGAGCGCGTGCCCGCTGCAGCCTGGTCAGCATGGCAGGGGCCTGGAGTGCCTCCGACCTGGCTTTGCTACTACATCGTGTTCCTGAGCACACACGGCTCCTGTGGAATTGCCAAACACCTCTAGTTCCTCCATGATCACTGAGGAGCTAGCCTCCAGGGTTGTTTTTCTCTCACGTCTACACTGAACAAACTCTTGCATAGTCCGTTCGCACGTTCTGGGCATATGCATGTGTTTATGGCCGTGAATCCCGTTGTAAAGTCCTTCGAGGAGAATAATTTCATTCATACTTGTGTTCTTAGCATCAAGGACAACGCCATATGTATATAAAGGTAGTTCTTAGTTCTTTTAACACTAATGAGCTGATGCAGTAGAATAGAGTAATTCCACTGTGAAGTCTCTCGAATTGCAGCGAAGGCACAAGTAACGGTTGCGTCGTGTACAAGATGGAAATCACAGAGGAACAAGCTCCTGGCCTCCCCGTTGCTCTGGCCAGGGCTGGTCCTTGACTGAGGCGACGTGTGCCATTACAGGGGCCAGTGTCATTTGAGGACGTGGCCGTGAGCTTCACCTGGGAGGAGTGGCAGGCCCTGGACGAGGCCCAGAGGACCCTCTACAGGGACGTGATGCTGGAGACCTACAGTCACCTTGTGTCTTTGGGTGAGTGGGACTCCCTGTGGCAGCCGAGGGCCGGCACTGGCTTCTGTATTGGTAAGTATGTGAGTGTCTCTGAAATCAGGGCTATCTAGGGTTAAGTTTCCAAGCAAAGAAGAAAGTGGGTTGTCAGCCCTCCAGTCAGAGGCTCATGTTGGCTCTCATCGCACACCCCTTAGAGGTGGCCTGCTGGCGTTCTTCAGAGCCTGAAACCTGAACAGTTTGGCTAACGGCAGTTTCCTCTCTCACCAGCAGGGCATCGCGTTAGCAAAGCTGAGGTGACCATCAGGCTGGAACAGCCAGCAGAGCCCTGGACCGTAGATGCACCCCCAGGCAAGAGCCTCCCGGGTGAGTTGGTGCTCACTCGGCAGAGGCCAGAGAACCCCGGGAGCGTGTTGGCCACACTGTTCTATGTCCCATGTCCAGACCTTAGGACGCTTAGTCTGCATTTGTCAGACTCATTCGATGTTTGTTCTCCAAATGTGAACCTCACTTGTAAATCCCCTCTGGCTTTTTTTTTCTCTTTAAAGATTTATTTTTACTTATTTATGCATACCAGAGCTGGGGTGCAGGCCAGACATCCGGTGGGTGAGAGGATTCACCAGAGACAGAGCAGGGGGATATAATGAAATCCACTGCTGGGGGGAGCAGCAGGGAGACAGGCGAGGTCTGCTGTGCCCTGTGGGTCAGCTCCCTGGCCGGGGATCAAACCCGTACTGCAGTGCCTGGCAATAGCTCAACAGTGCCAAGACTTACCCCCTTGTGCCGCCAGGGAGGCCCCATCTCTTCTGACTTTTTAATGGCTGTAAATTTTCTTAGATTGAATCAACATCTAATCCCTAACTGCTTGCTCATATAACTGTTTCTTGATTAGTTGCTTTCTCCATTTTACTGCATCCTCATGGGCTATTTTCCTCTGGGCATTTATTCATGCACTTGCTCGTGCTTTCAACATATTACTGGAACTTTTGGGCACTGGTAAATTTTGTAGTTGTGGGTTAAGAGCAATAATCAAAGAAATACCCTTTGTTTTATGGAGCTTATATTCTGTGAGAAAGGAAAGTGAAGCAATCAGACATGTTAAATAGTGAGAAGAGCCACAAAGAATGTCTAACCAGATGAGAGAGAAGGAACCAGGGGTCTGTGTTAGAGCATGTGCCCCGAGGGCACTCTTAGGGGATTGTTTGCGTTGTTGAGCTGTGTTGGCGGAGGCTCTCGTATATGGGTGTGTGCAGTCTGGATTAGAGGTTGGATAACACTTGCAGATGCAGATTATTATGTTGTTATCCCAAAGCTCGTGGGATGGAGGTTACTTAGGGAGTTACTGCGACCGTGAGTGATGACGTCTGGGGTGAAGCCTTCTGCCCACAGTGACAGAAGCTGGGAGATGGAGGAGACCCAGCAAATGTTCAGCGTAGATGGGAATGCTCTGAGACATTGGAGTGGTTACTATGGATTGTGGGTCCAGACCCATGGAACCAAAAATTTCGGGTCGGGGACCCAAGCCATACGACTGGAGGTTGAACTTTGTAATTTCACCTTCTCTCGTGGAAGTCACTGCAAAGGGAAAACAAAAGGCTAAGAAACCTACATGGGGTTCCCGTTTCATTTTGTCTTGGAGACAGTGAAACTCAAACATGAGATAATGATCTTTCAGATGCAGTGAGTTATCAAGTAGGAACGCCTGTTCCATGAAATGCAGTGAGAATACCAGGGGTCTTGGCACTAGAGGAATGTGGGAAAATGCTTTTTAAAGATGGTGAGTACGATCTGGGTTGCAGCATCCGAATCCTTTAGCTCAGCGGGCAGCAGATGCACAGAGTGATGAGCCAGAGTTTGCTGTTCCTGCTCAGGTCCCGGGACGGAAACGACGGTGTATTTAATTAGGGATTTACTGAAAGCTGATTTGTCTTTTGTACAGAAAAGCGATTTTTCTTTGAAAAACACAGGTGCCTGTAGTCTTTCTCCTCAGAGAAGTAAACACTAAACAAATGCAGATGCAAAATCCTTGCCTCTAAGTAATACTCCTGTTTAAGTGACAGAGAAGTGGCCCAGGCCTTCCACCAGTAACTACGCCAGGAAAGTCATGCATCGACTAAACATGGCTGTTCAGAAAAGGGCCCCATACAATTTCAACAAAAAGCCAAGAAAGAATCAGGGTGAAAATGCAGCCGGTAAGAAGCGCCCAGCTAAAATTTACAACTAGAGTGTAAATGAATATATCAACAAGTTTACTTTATTATGAATTTAAAAGTAAAACAATATTAAAGAAGTAATTCTACTTTTTTGTCAACATGGCTTGACGTTAGAAAAATATTGATGTAAAGTTTGTTAATTTATTAGAGAGCAAAATCATGCATCAGAAAATCAACATCCCTTTTTAGATTTTTTTTTTAAAAAGATTTATTTATTTATTTATACAAGCACTGGGTACAGTCAGAAGTGCAGGAGGGTGGGAGAATTCACCAGAGCCAGAGCGGGGAGCAGAGCAGGCAGAAGGACCGAAGTACACTGCTGAGGAGAGCAGCGGGTGGCAGGAGAGGTCTGAGCGCCATGTGGGACCCTCCTCTGGTGGCTGGGGAGCAGCCGGGGATTGAACTGGCGCTGCAGAGGCTGCAGGCAGCTTCGCAACCCAGCGCTCAACCACTGCGCCACCGGGGAGGCCCCCTTTTTAGATTTTGTTTTAAACTGTTGTTCTACTAGTGTAAAAGGAACTTCTTTACTTTTATAACAGTTCTTTATGAAATGCTTAAATGATGTTCATACAGATGGTTGTTTTGTCTCATTTAAAGATGTGCATACTGTGGATGCCCTTACAAAGATACTCCAAGAAAACCAGGGCAGACATTTGTGGCAAATTCTACTCAACAGGAAAACATCAGTTAAGGAGAGAACTGACCTTGGAAGAACATTTAATAGTGTGACCCTGACTATAAATAATGGAAGCTATTCTGGAATAACGTCTGATGATTTACGTAAGAACACAGATTACTCTGGTGAGCCTGTTAAAATCCATGCTCTAGAGAAAAGTAAGGGCCTAAATATAACCAGAAAATCTCTCCACTATATGGAACATCCTTTTCTTCATCAGATGATTCAAACTTTGCAGCTGCCTTTTGATCTCAGTGGACTAGGGAAAGCTTTTAGCAAAGAAACAATATTCTTTACACATCCAATGCCCCTTACGGAAGAGTCTGCTTGTAGATACAGTCAGTGTGAGGAAGCCTACGATGCAGCCGCTTTCATTGTTGAAGCTAGAACCCAAATAGGGCGGGCTCGCTATACATGGGATGAAAGGGGAAAACCTCTTTTTGATAGGCACATGCATTCGAATTTTCATAGAGATTTTCAAGTTAGGCATCACGAATGCTGTCAACATGGGGATTATTTTAGCAGGAAATTAGATGTCACTCAGCCCCAGAGAGCTCCATCAGGAGTGAAAACCTTTGATAATACATGTGATAAAACTTTACATAAAAAATCTGTTCTTACTAAGCATCAAAAAAAAGAAATAACGAAGCCTTATGGATGTTGCAAAACCACTGAGAATTCAAATATCAAACGATATAGGAGAACGATCACTGCAGAGAAAATTGTTGAGTATAAAAAAGATGGGACTCTCTACCAGAAGTCAGCCCACCATGTACACCAGAGAACTCACACAGGTGAGAAACCTCATGAGTGTCAAGAGTGTGGGAAGACTTTCCAAAAGAGGTCAAACCTTACCGAACATCAAAGAATTCACACAGGAGAGAAACCCTATGAGTGTCAAGAATGTAGGAAAACGTTTCCCCAGATGTCAACCCTCACTAAACATCGGAGAATTCACACAGGAGAGAAACCCTTTGAATGTCTGCAGTGTAGAAAAATGTTCTCCCGGAAGTCAGACCTCACTGTGCATCAGAGAACGCACACAGGAATGAAACCCCATGAATGTCAAGAGTGTGGGAAGACTTTCTGCCAGAAATCATACCTTGTTAAACATCAAAGAACTCATAAAGGAGAGAAACCCTATGAATGCCGAGAGTGTGGAAAAGCTTTCTCCTGGAGGTCAGCTCTCACTACACATCAGAGGACTCACACAGGAGAGAAACCTTATGAATGTCAAGACTGCAGGAAAGCTTTCCCCTGGAAGTCAAACCTCACTGAACACCAGAGAATACACACAGGAGAGAAACCCTATGAATGTCAAGAGTGTAGAAAAACTTTCTCCTGGAAATCCGCCCTCAGTATACATCAGAGAATGCACACAGGAATGAAACCCTATGAGTGTCAAGAGTGTGGGAAGACTTTCCGCCAGAAGTCACACCTTACCGAACATCAAAGAACTCACACAGGAGAGAAACCCTATGAATGTCAAGAGTGTAAGAAAACGTTTCCCCAGATGTCAACCCTCACTAAACACCAGAAAATTCACACAGGAGAGAAACCCTATGAATGTCTGCAGTGTAGAAAAATGTTCTCCCGGAAGTCAGACCTCACTGTGCATCAGAGAACGCACACAGGAACGAAACCCTATGAGTGTCAAGAGTGTGGGAAGACTTTCTGCAGAAAGTCATACCTTACTGAACATCAGAGAACTCACAAAGGAGAGAAACCCTATGAATGTCAAGAGTGTGGGAAAGCTTTCTCCTGGAAGTCAGCCCTCACTACACATCAGAGGACTCACACAGGGGAAAAACCCTATGAATGTCAGGAGTGTAGGAAAACATTTTCCTCAAAATGTAGCCTCACTGCACATCAGAGAACTCACACAGGAGAAAAGCCCTATGAATGTCAAGACTGTAGGAAAGCTTTCCCCTCAAAATCATGGCTCACTGTACATCAAAGAATTCACACAGGAGAGAAACCCTACGAATGTCAAGAGTGTGGGAAAAGTTTCCCCTCAAAATCCAGGCTCACTGCACACCAGGGAACTCACACAGGACAGAGACCCTATGAATGTCAAGAGTGTAGGAAGACTTTCTGCAGAAAGTCACACCTTAATGAACATCAAAGAACTCACAAAGGAGAGAAACCCTATGAATGTCAAGAGTGTAGGAAAATGTTCCCCCACATGTCAACCCTCACTAAACATCAGAGAATTCACACAGGAGAAAAACCATATGAATGTCAAGAGTGTAGAAAGACTTTCTCCTGGAAGTCATCCCTCACTAAACACCAGAGAATCCACACAGGCGTGAAGCTGTATGAATGTCAAGAGTGTCAGAAAGCATTCTCCTGGAAGTCAGCCCTCACTACACATCAGAGAACTCACACCAGAGAGAAGCTCTTTCAGTGTCACGAATGTAGGAAAACGTTCCTCTGGAAGTCGCATCTCACTATACATGAGAGAACTCACACAGAAGTCCCACGAATGTCAAGGCTGTAGGGAAAGTTTCTCCCAGAATCCAGCCTTCTCTAGTTCAGAGAACACATACAGGATAGAAATATTATGAATGTAAAGAGTGTAAACTGTCACAAAAGCTGTTTTTGAAAACAACATAATCAAAACATCAAACAGGAAAGTAATAACGTTTGGAAGAGACTGAAGCATGTTTACCAGAACACATTTTCATTCTGTTGGGGAAATCCCCTGCATCCTGGCCTCCTCTTACTCTTGAGCTTTGAACAGGCGCTCGTGAACACAAGCAGTGAACATTGTTTCCAGAATGGGTCACTAAAGTTAAGTGAATTCTTCCCAGATCTTTTATGCCCCGTGTTCCTACCTGCAAATGGGCCTCCATGGTTGGCTTTGGAGCCATAAAGTGAAAATGGCATCGTGATCGATGGGCGTGTGGAGTTTCCCAAACTACCTCGACTGTCTCCATTGGTCTTTTTGACTGAGAAGTCTTTGCTGCTTTTGGTTCTTTTTTTTTTTTTATGTATTATCTGTTTACAACATTGTCAGTCCACTGTAGCCAGTTCAGTTTTTGAATTTGCCATATGTAAAAAGTTACCAATGCTTGTGTTCAAAATCACACTGGAAAGAACTGGGTTGTCATCTTTAGTTAAGTCAATTGTAGGTAAAGTCAAAGAAATAATAGGAAGGGAAGAATGAAACAAATATGAACACACCTTTATGATACACAACTGCTTATTGAATGCTGATAAATTAAAAAATTGAAATTTTTTAAATTGTGTTAAGTTACAATAGAAAAAAAATTACTATGTGCCTGTAACAGGAATATCGTTGCAAAATGCCCTGTTGTGGGGTAAATTTCACTCCCAGTGGAGAAACACTGGCCTGTGGTCAGTATTTCCGAAACCTTTAAACACAGTATTTAGTATTTCTACCAAGAACCTGACTTGTACTCAGAGTACAATGGTTGTATGAAGTGTTGACAGCTTTGAAACCATTTATAAAACGAAGCTGGGCAGTCGTTATGAAAAAATGACTTTAACCTTCTAATTGGAAACCAGTCTGAAGACCATTGAACTGGACCAAGATATTTGCACTGAACCACATGCAACTGTACTAAGAAAACTTGTTTGAGAAGTTCTGAGATTTATGAGTACTGAGAAGCCTGGACTTCTTCCCAGGGGATGGCAGCATCATCTATTTTCATCCTTTCTAGACAGTAAGTGACCAGTTATGTCAAGCCACGAATAGTCCAGCTTGTTGACGATAACTCTTTAACAACCACTTACCTTGTCTTATGTTTTGTTTTCCCATAAAAGCCGTCACCTTTAGCCTTGGGGCTCAATTTCAGTTACTGCTGAATCGGTGCACCCTGACTAGACGTCTTTGAACCTAAATAAACATGTTTTGGCTTTTAACGGTCACCTGAATTTTTATGTTGACAGCACAGAAATAGACTAAGATACCAGCATTCTTGGGAGAGGTGTTGAGAAACATTTGATACTACTGCCTTGGAAGTTCTGAAGTGTAGCAGGGCACACCATCTGTTCCTTGGTTAGCTTGCAGCGCTTCTGGGAGTTAGTGCCACAGTTCTGGATTATGTGGTCTTGTCATGTTTCTTTTTGCTCAGATGTGGTTAGATTTTGTAACCAGCAACATTTGACTTTTGAAAAGTGTGGGTTTGGACCACAGGTACACTTATGTGGAGATGGCTTTCAGTCCCTTTTTCTCTTTTTTTTTTTTTTTTTTTTTGCAGATTTGTGATAATGTTTAAAAACTCTGCCAAGCGTAGACTGGAAAATTCAAAAATATTTTAGAAAGTCATCAGGAATGCAGAGTGTATATAGTTCTATGTGTATACACACACACACACACAGTTCATTTACTGTCACAAAAAGTACTCAAATCTATTATAAAAGGCAAAGTTCATTAATGCTCATGCACACAAATTGCACACACTGCACCAGAGTCCAGAGAAATGTACACAGTGATGCAATTTACATCCGAACTCAGTCCAACTCAAGTGTTGGGCATTGCACTGTGTCAGCGTGACATGTTGTCTCGATGCTGCTGCAACAGCTCTAGCCCTGAGTGTCCAGTCATGTGCTGTTGATGCTATAACCATCCCACGAAACTGCCTGTGGTAGAGTACGTGAACACTCATTGTTCTTGCATGTTTTTCTTTGTTTTTGTGATTCTGTAAACCCTGAGTTATCCAGGGGACCCACAGAAGTATTACTAGTGGTGCTGGAAGTGCTCCTATGGGCCAGTCATAATTTTGCAAGAAAGAGATGAATTCCTTGGCCCACGCCCTAATGTGGGGTCTGCATCTGGGGCGCCCACATTTCCAGATCCAAGGGCTTACTGTCGAGACCACCATGAAAGAGGAAAAGGCCTCCGAGCTACTGCTGTCGCAGGTGCACTGACTGGAGCCAGGAATTCCTGCCCTGCGGGAAGCAGGGATGCCGCGCAGAGGTCTTGTCAGGATGGCCGGCCCGGGTGGATGCGGGCAGCGCCCAGCAGATGTGTTCCTGATGCCGGTCTCTTCCCCAGTGGCTTCCCTGATACAGGAGTACACGGAGAGGAAAGCGCCTGTTCTCAGTCAACAGACCTGACTGTAACCGTTTTTTGTGGGCGCCGAGGCTCCCTCCCATCTGCACGTCAGTTCACGGGGCGTCCTGCGTGCGCACTGCCCCTGCGCCGCGGCCCCCGAGGCCCTCGGTGCGCCGGGCCCTGTGCCCTGCGCTCGGCCGGTCACCCTGCAGCTGGGGCCGCTCGGCGCGCCCGGGGTCCGCCTTCCCCGCGCCCGCGGTGCCCGCGGCGGCCCTGCCGGACATGGCGCGCGCAGAGGCCCCGCGGGGGACGCCGGCCTAGCGGCCCGCGGTGAGGCGTCTCCTCAGCCGCCCACCGGCCTCAGGCTCCCAGAAACGGCCTCGGCCCGTCGGCCCTGGCTTCCCGCCGGAGCGGACGCCGCCTGTCTCGGGCCTCGCGGGGACGAGCGCCGCGGGCGCGGGCTCCGGGCGCGGGAGCCTCGGCCCAGGGCGCGGCAGCCCTCCTGGGGCGCCGCCTCCCGGGCTCAGAGCCGGCGCCTCGGGCTCGGCGGGGAGGCCCCGGGCCGCGGGCGCGGCGCGGAGGGCTTCGAGGCGGCGCCCCCGGCGGAGACGGGCCGCGCCCGGGAGCGGGGCGGGCCGCGGGCCGGGCCCTCGGGGCAGCGCGCGGGCGGGGGGGCGCCGGCTGCGCGACCAGGCCGGCCGGGCCCTCGGGGGCTCAGGGCGACGGGCACCAGCGCGGGGGGCGCCTCCCCGCCCGGCCCGCCTCGGCGCTGTCCCCGCGCTCCGGGCGCCGACGCCTCCTCGCGGCCCCGCACGTCCCGCCCGCGCGCCGCGGCGGGCCTCAGCCCCGCCTTCCCGTGACGTCACGCCCCGTCTCCCCTCCCCCGCCCGGCAGGAGCAGGGCCGAGCGCGCAGGCGCAGTGAGAACCGAAGGCGCCTGACGCCCTCGCGCGGAGGCCTGTGGGAAACGTAGTCCCGCGAGCCCGGCAACGTCCGCAGGAATTCTGGGACGGGCTTTCCGGCCGCTTCTGCGCAGGCGCGACCGCGCTACCTGGCCCGCCTCCCGGAAGTGCCGAGCGGCGCTGGCGTCCACGCGGTCGGCTTGCGGGGTGCGTCTGGGAGGCCGGGCGCGGGCGGGAGCGGGGGAGCGGGAGGGGCCACGCCGGCTGGCGACGGGGTCCGGGCGCGGGGAGCTGGGGGGCGGGGCGGCCCGGCTCCTCCGGGACGGCCGCCGCTCGGCGCCGGGCTGGGGTCCCCGCGGTCGGGGCCTCGGTCCTGCGCCTGTCCCCGTGGGGGGGTGGGGGGGCTGGGGGGCGGGAGAACGCCGCGGGGGGGGGGGGCGGCGGGCGGGACGGCGGCCGGAAGGCGCGGGCTCTCGTCCCTGCCGGCCCTCTGCCGGGCGGGCTCGGGGCCGCCCTTTCCCCGAGCTGTCCCGGCGCTGACCCCCGCGCGGGGTCCCGGGCATCCGCCGGGCCGGTTCCCGCAGGGGCCTTGGCCCTCACCAGGCCTCCCGGGCCTTCGTGCCGGGGGTGCCGGGGGCTCAGACGTGAGCCTTATTAAAGGACACCCCGCGGGAGCCCGTCGGGCCGTCGTCGTTTCGCGGAGTAAACGGCCCCAGTTCTAGTCCATGCCGGCCCGCGGCCCGCGACGCGAGGCCGGGCCTCTGGGGCGTAGGCGAGGCCGGGTGGCTTGGGAACTTCCCCTGCTTTTCGCTGCTTGTCGGCGACTGTTCCCCGGCCGGTGTCCCCACAGGACGACTGACCAGGAGCGGGCCCGCCGGGGGTGTGCGCGCCATCCCGAGCAGCGTCCTCCTGCCGCCCCGCAGTCCCAGCCCCGTCCAGAGCAAAACCCGGCTTATTGCCAAAGGGGGTTCACCAGGGAAGGAGCCAGGGAGGCAGGTCTGGGAGCCATCGTGGACGGCGATGTCCCGAGGGACGTTGTCTGGGTGTTTTTCTACAAAATTGATACAAAGGATTTCATTGTGTGAACTGGCATGTTTGATAATTTGTTTTTAAAAGGTGTATTTTTTTATGCATGCAAGAACTGCAGTGTAGTCCAGATGTCCAAGGGGTTTAGAGGATTCACCAGAGACAAGTGGGGAGCAGAATAGGCAATTCTGCGGAGGGGACCAGCAGGAGGGGACTGCTGTGCCATGTGGGTCAGGTCACTGGCGGGGGTCCAGCTCAGGCCTCAGTGGCTGCCCTTGGCTTGATAGCTCTGAGACTAACCCCTGCACCACCAGGGAGGGCAATCTTTGATAACTTTAATAAACATCAGCATTTAATTTTATGGCTAAGTAGGAAAAACCTTCGTGAAAGTGAAGGTCAGTTATAACCATTCCATTCCGCGGATGGACTTGCGGGTCCTTTCCTGCCCTGCGCAGGGCTGATGAAGAAAGAATTCTTTCCCTGTGTTCTGTGTTCCCCAGGTGACATGAGGGGAGCTCCACGCGGGAGCATCTGGGTCTAGCCGCAGCCCCCCCGGGCTTTCCCAGTCCCTGCCGCATCCCCAGCTCTGCTCTCAGGCTCCGCATCCCTCTGTGGTGGCAGCAGGCGATGGCCAAGTCTCTCGTGAGTCACTTTTTTTCTGGAGCTTGTCTTGCGTTGTGCCTTACAAGGGTTATGGGCTTCGAGGCGGTTACCTGGGAAGGCAGAGCAAGGGGCAGTTCAAGGAACGACGACAAGGTGAAGCTGTCCTGCGGATGGCCCGGGCGGGGTGCCTGGCCTTGGGCTTTTGCTGCGGTGGCGCCAGGACAGGGATGCGCGGCCTGATCGCCGGGCCCTCCAGCCAGAGGCGCCTCCCCCGGCTTAGAGCACGGCCGACGGCCCCAGACGGGGTCTTTGCTGGTCACCCGAGGGTGACGGGGACGGTTTGCATCACCAGCTTGGCCACGGGCACTGCCCGCATGCTGGGTGCGGTCGGCACCCTGGGGTGGACGCATTCAGGGCCCTGAGAGTGCCCAGATAGGCGCGTCCTCACGGTCCAGGACCTTCCCAGCTCAGGGTGGGCTGTGGTGTGTCGGAGGGCTAGGGGACTGTGGGTCCTTCCGGAACTGCCCGCGCGTCCCCTCAGCCGGTCTGTGCCCGCAGCCGTGTTGGGTGTTCAGTCTGGCGGCGTGTGCGGCTCCTTCCTCTTGCGCCCAGTGACGTCTCAGCTCATTTCCGCCCCGCGATCCCACGGCCTCAGTCAATCCAGTGACCGTTCCGCGGCCTTTGCCTTCGTGGAGTCTTGGGCCATGTTTGCCAGTCCCGTCCGCGACCTTCCGGCACTTCCCGTCTGACAGGTTCTGAGTGGCTGTGTGGAGAGTCTCGTCTGTCTACCTCAGCTCTTAGCTTCTCCCGCCCTGCGTGTCGCTCATCCTCGTGCTGGGTCCGGGCCCGGCCGCCCGTGTGGTGCGACGGCCCCGGCTCTTTCCCTGCGGCCTGGATGCCACCTCCAGCCTTTCCGTGCTGTCGGGTCCGAACTGCAGCCCTGTCGCCTCGGCCCCCCCCCACAGCCCCCGCTTGTCACTGCCCCCTGTTCTCGCTGTCCCCCTGGCTGCGAGCTGAGCTCCGCGATCCCGGAGACGCGTCCTGAGTGTCCTCGCGTGACTGGTCCTGTCTGGCAGGGTGCTCAGGCCCTCCCTGGGGTGCGCGTGTTCGTCATTCCTGTCCACATGTCATTGACTCTCCCTGGTGTTCCTCTCATTTGTTATTTCCTCTTGCCCTGGGGGCATCTTTGCACATGCTGATTCCACTTGAGTTCGTAGAATGTGTCTTTTTAATCTGACTTTAGCCTCCTACCGTACACCACTCCACTTGGTCAATCCCTTGAAAAGTAAAGTAGTCATGTACTGTGATCCCTCAAGTTTTTGTTTCTTGGGGTGTTTTTTTTTTGCGTAGAACTGGGGTGCAGGCCAGAGGTGTGGGGGGTGAGAGGATTCACCAGAGACAGAGTGGGGAGCAGAACAAGCGGATCCACTGAAATTCACTGCCGAGGGGAGCAGCGGGGAGACGGGAGAGGTCTGCTGCGCCCTGTAGGTCAGCCCCTGTCGGGGATCTGCTCAGGCCATAGTGGTAACAGCACTGAGATTGAACCCCTCGGCCAGCAGGGAACCCTGTCAGTTTGATGTCATCCCAGATGTATATTCTGGTTTTGTGCCACTTGCTGCGGGGCTCACGCTGACTCAGTCTCTGTGGCTGAGATCCTGTGTGTGTCCCTGTGTTTCCTGCGGTGACCTTGGGCTTTTGCTCATCTAGCCAGATGTTTTATCCATTTTGAATTATTTTGTGCATGTAGTTAATTCCGGTATTGTTTATTCTTTGCAAGGGGCGCCACATTTCCCCGCCCACTAGAGGTTTGTGTTTGTTTTCTCCTTTGCGCGACTTCGCGCCTTTGCCAGAGATGAACTGCTGCTTCTGCGTGGGTTAGTCTGGGTCTCGGCTGTGGCCCCTTGGTCTCGTGTTTCTGTTTTGTGTGCTTTTCCCCCAGCAACATGCTGTGGAGCCATTTGCTTGGAATTTAGTTTGAAATGAGGAAGTGACTTCATTTTCCTCCTTTTAACCCAGGATTTCTTTTTCTTTTTCAGTCTGTTTGGGGTTTTGTGGTTCCGCGTAAACGTTATACTTGTTCTGTTTCCTTAGTAAAAGCCTTTTGTACGGACAGTCTTGCACGTCACTCTGTAAATTTCTTGCAGTTATGCAGCCCTCTCAGTGACGCCAACCCCCCAAGCCCCCGGCACGCATGGTCCTCGCCGCTCTCGGTGAGTTTCCTGCCAGGGATTTCCTTTTTGGCCTAGCTGTAAATGGAATTGTTGCCCGGTTTCCACTGTCTTCTCATGCCTCGTTTGCGTGTGGAAATGCAACTCATTTTTGTCTGTTTATTTTGTATCTTGCCACTTCCTTGTATTCAGTTACTGTCTCGCTTCCCGAGGAGACTGCTGTGTCATCTGAGCACAGTGGCAGTCTCGCTGCTTCTTGCTGGGAAGTTTTCTTTCTTTTTCTTCCTTCAGGTCTTCCGCGGTGATTTCCTGTACTGCGTTGCGCAGCAGTGGGGACAGCGGACGGCCTTGCAACGGGCCTGCTCCAGAGGGAGCGCGGGCGCCTCTCCGCCGCGGAGTGTTGTGGGCTGCAGGTTGTCAGCGCGAGTTGTGGAGTGTTTTCATAAGTCATTTATTCTCCTTTGTTTGAGCATTTTTTTTGAATGAAGAGATGTTGGAGGCGTTGAATGGTTTTTCAGAATCTGTGGAGCTGACCTTGTCTTCGTGGTCTTCCTTTCTCTTGTTCTTGTGAACAATCCCGCCTGCGGCCCTGGATGCCGTCTGATTTATCCAGGTGGATGATTCTCTTGATACATGGCTGTGGGCTTTTTTCCTCATGTTTGGTTGAGGATTTTGAGGTGAGTTTTTCATAGATGCTTTTTTTTGTTTTGCTTTTTGATTAGGGTGATGCTGGCCACATACAAATGTGTTGGGGAGATTTCCTCCCCTTTTGAGTTTGGGGAATATTTTCATTCGGATAAGCGGCAGAACTAATTTGAAAGTTTTTGTAAAATTCACTGGAGAGGCCATTTGGTCCTGGGCTTTTGTTTTTTATTCCTCTGTCCATTTCAGCCCTTGTGATGGGACTGAGTTGTCTGTTTCATCCTAATTCAGTCTTGAGAGAGCGTATGAGTGTAAGCATTAGGCTGATCTTCTGTATTTCTGTCTCATCTGTTGTAATTTTACATCTTTCATTACTGAATCTGTTAATTTGGCTGTCATTTCCTTGTCGGATTCTCTAGTGGCTGGTAATTTTATTTTTGTTCAAAGAATGAACACCTGGTTTCAGTATTGCTTTGGGTGGAATTTTTGCTTTCTGTTTCATTGATTTCTGTTCCTTTTCCATATTCTCTCTGATTTTTGGTTGCTTGTCTGTCTTCTTTTTTTAGTTCCTTCATGTGCAGAGTTCGATTGTTAACTCAAGGCAGTCCATGCTCGTGGGGGCCTGTGCTGCTGTCTGCTGCCCACAGATCCTGTATTCCGAGCATCCCATGTGGGCTGGCCACAGTGGGAGACACTAGTGCTGTTTTATCTGTGATCTCTACGGTGGCCCAGAAGTTGTTCACAGCAGTTTTGATTAGACTCTAGATGCTTCGATTTGTTCCTGGATCCTGTTTCTGGTTAACTCCAGCTGTCAAGTATTTTTGTCTGAGAAGAACCTTGACATACTTCCTGTTTGTGTATCTTTCTGAGACCTGGCTGGGCCTCAAGTAATGACCAATGTGCCATTTCAGGGGATGGTGGCATTTGAGGACGTGGCTGTGACCTTCCTTCCGGAGGAGTGGCAGAACCTGGGGGCCGCCCAGAGGACCCTGTACCGGGACGTGATGCTGGAGACCTATGGCAGCCTGGCGTCCCTGGGTGCGTATGACTCCGGTAGCAGGAGGCTCTGGATCTGGGCGTTCCTGGTCAGTGCACGGCGTGCCTGAAGCTGGTGCTGTGGAGGCTCCAGTTGCAGCTGCGGTGCAAGTGGGGGTCAGCTCCTGTGTACAGATGTTCACTGCTTTCCATGCTGCTGTTCTGCAGTGTGGGACTGTAAGTAATATGGCTGAGAGTGGTGCTCTTTCACCCACAGGGCACTGCATGGCCAAGCCTGAGGTGATCGCCAGGTTGGAGCAGGGAGCAGAGCCGTGGGCTGTGGAGGAACCCCCTGCTACGAGCCCCCCAGGTGGGTCTGCGACACCGTGCAGGGAGGCTGGGGGCCCAGCACGCGGCGGCTGTGCTTTCTGTTCCCCCAGGGCCCAGCCCTGAGGCTGGGTCACTTCTGAGTCTCGAGATGTGCCTTTCAGGGTGGATAGGAATGAATGAGGTAGCTTTGCCTTAGTGCCTGCCGTGGGCCTCCTCCAGTCAGTCACCGTCTCTGGGCAGATCTGCTCCGTTCTTGTGGGCTGTTTGCTTCAGGCTCTAGTTCATGCAGTAGTTTATTCACTCGAGGCACTATTGGGAGGTTTCAGCCACTAATAATTTGTAGTTCTGGACACGAGAACGGTAATTGAAAGCACACCCTTATTTTATGGAGTTTTTGTTCTGAGGTAAAGGACAGAGAACCATGAGAAATCCTGAGGGGCGCCAGGGACTTGAACCGGAGTGAGAGAAAGGGAGAGTTGTGTGTTAGAGCACCCAGCGCACACCTGCTAGAGCGGAAGGTGGCGGTGTCTGTTGAACACGTGCGCCTGCAGTCTGTGTTAGTGGGTGGGTTTCGCTATTGCTCACGTCCGTCAGGTGTTGTTCGTTCACAGCTGCTGCGGTGAGGGGGAGCCTGGGCGACTCCAGTGGAGAGTGCTGGCCTGTGACACGGGAGGGAAACCAGAGATTGCTGGGCCCACAGCCGTGGATCCCAGACTGTCCGCTGGGGGTGAGGGCGTCAGAGTCTGGGAATGGAGGTGGAACGTTGTGGTTTCACGTTTTGTCGTTGAAATCACTAGAGGAGAAAGAGCATGAGAGGCGCACACGGCTCCAGCGGCAGGGCAGCGAGGGCACAGCTGGGACGTGACCCAAGAGGAAGGTCTTTGATGCCGTGAGATGTCAAGGAGGAGCCCGAGCTCCCAGCAATGGCGCGAGAATCCCGTGGGTCTGGGTGTCAGGGAATGTGCAAAGTGTTTTGAAAGGCCGCTGCTCGCGGGCCGCCCTGCAGCCCCTCTGTCCGCTGGGGCCGCGGGGAAGGGTCCCCAGGTGCTGAGCAGTGTCCTGCAGCTGCCGAGGCTCTGGGCAGGCAGTGCTGTCGGGTTAGCTAGGGGCTCACTGAGAGCAGATTCTGTCTGTTGTGAGGTAAGACATTTTCCTGTGACGTGACCCATAGGTGCCCGTAGCGTTTCCCCACAGCAAAGCAAACACCAAACACAAGTCGGTGCAAAATCCTTGGCCGCAATTAACAATCCTGCTTTTGTGCCAGAGAAGTGCCCGCCCCCCCCCCCACAGCACGTCAGAGGCTTGAAGCTCACCTTTAGAGCCGGAGTCTCAGTCTGTGAGCCAACCGAGTTGTGCATCGTGAGGTAAAGATAAGACTAGTAAGCAAGCAGTGCATTCGTTTTGTCGGCATGGTTTGACATTCTTCTGTATTCATGTCATTTCTAACCTGAGCAGTGAGAACAGTCAAGCTCCTCTCAGAGTCAGCGTCTGTTCTTCGTTACATCATCTACTACTGCTCTATTTTAACTTATCGCCTGCTTGCCGGTACTCATGGGACCTGCTTAGATGACGGTCACCCGCTCGACTTTTCTCATTTTAAGTTGTCTGTGCTGCACATAACCTGACACAGACCTACCAGGAACACCAGAGCAGACTCTTGTGGTAAACTTGACTCTCCACCATCAAAGAGCCGAGGGGGGAGAGAGAACCGGCTTTGGAAAAACATTTAGTTTGAGCTCAATGAATAGTCTGAGCCTGACTAGACACTGGAAGCTGTTCGAGAATGAGGCCTCTGGAATGGCATCTCTGTGAGGGAAACCGCTCCGTGGTGACATGATGAAGGGTGTTCAGTGGAGAGAGCAGATGGTCCTGATGCGAGAAGAAACCCCTGACGCTCGAGCGTGTCCTCGTGAACGTCTGCGGCTCAGAGTGTGCAGCGGCCTTCTCAGGTAGTGGCCACGGGGGAACCTCCCATGAAGAAAGAACATTCTTTACGCATGCATGAGCAGCTTGTGGAGAGCCGTGCATGGACACGGCAAGTGTGGGAACGCCTGCATCAGCCCCTGCCCTCGTCATGCTGGGCCTCAGGAGCGCCGCCTCACTGTGTGTGCAGTCGGGGGGGGGGGGGAACACGCAAATACAGTTTTTTTGACTCGCAAATACATTTGAAACTTCAAGGTGCTACTGTAGATGTGCACCAGAAATATAGCTAGAGTGGGGGTTACTGCAGGAAGCTGTTGTGCCTCAGTCAGCTTCATAGAATCCTATTAGAAGAGAAATTTTTTTTAAAGATTTGTTTATTTTCTAAGATTTTCTTTATGTTTTTATACAAACGAGAGCTGGGGTGTAAGTCAGAGGTATGGGGGGGGGGAGAAGATTCACCAGAGACAGAGTGGGGAGCAGAGCAGGTGGATCTGCTGGAATCTGCTGCTGAGGGGAGCAGCGGGGAACAGGAGAGGCCTGCTGTGTGGTGAATCCTCTACACCCCGCAACTCTGCCCTACACCCCAGCTCGCATCTGCATAAATAATTAAATCTTTAAAACAGTTTTTTTAAAATCTATTTTCAGCACACACATTGAAAAATATAAATTGGAAAATCTTCAGAATGTTGGAAAGCCTCTTACTATTCAAATACCAAAAGTTATCTGGTACCAGTCTTGGAGAGTAAACCTTTAAAGTCTAGAGGATTTGGGGTTGGGGTCTGCGTGCCTGACCCAAAGGGGCTGGTCCTGGTTCTTGCTGGGTGATGAGAGAACGAAGCTTTGAAACCAGAGTTTGTCAGAACAGCGGGAGTCAGATGAGGAGGACTGGGAAGCGCCCTGGCAGGGGTTGGCAGTGTGTTGCTCCTGAGGGGCAGGGAGCCGGTGTGTGGATGGGCATCGCGGGCAGGGATTGGGGGTTCGGCTGTGCGGTGTGCATGGCTCGGCTCTGTGTCTCTGCTGATGGGCCACGGCCCGCTGGGCCCTGTAGGTGAGTGAGACCTAGGAGTCTCGGGATCCTGTGTCCCCAGACGGGCTTGGTCTGTGGCCCTGCTGTTGTGTTGTGCCGATGTTGTGAACATTCACCTTTCGCTGGTTTGGGGCCCCTGGACTCCAGCCACCTGTTGTTCATTCAGTTTGATAAATGGGCTTGGGGCTTGGCAGGGGGCATCCTGGCCCTGACTGACCACTTGTACCCATTTCCTCCCTTCCTCATAAAGCTCACAGGAGAACTTTCTGCCAGAACTCAGCCCTGAGTGTATATCAGAGAACTCACACCACAGAGAAACCCTATGAATGTGAAGAGTGTAGGAAAACTTTCTCCAGCAAGTCAAACCTCATTGTACACTACAAAACTCACACGGGCGAGAGACCCTACGAATGTCAAGAGTGTGGGAAAGCTTTCGCTTCAAAATCAGGTGTCATGAGACATATGAGAACGCACACAGGAGAGAAACCTTACGAATGTCAAGAATGTTCGAAAACTTTCTCCTTGAAGTCAACCCTCAGCAGACATCAGAGGATTCACACAGGAGAGAAACCCTATGAATGTCAAGAGTGTAGGAAGACTTTCCTCCTGAAGTCAGGCCTTACCAAACACCAACGAATTCATTTGGGAGAAGAGCCCTATGAGTGCCAAGAGTGTGGGAAAACTTTCTCTGTGAAGTCAGCTCTCACTGAGCATTACAGAACTCACACAGGAGAGCAGCCTTACGAATGTCAAGAGTGTACAAAAACTTTCTCCTTGAAATCAACCCTCAGGAAACATCAGAGTGTTCACAATGGAGAGAACTTCTATGAGTGTCAAGAGTGCAGGCAGATTTTCTCCTCCGAGTCACTCCTGGTAATACATCAGAGAACTTGCAGAGGAGAGAAGCCCTACGAATGTGAAGAGTGCAGGAAAGCTTTCTCAACGAAGCCAGCCCTCATTGTGCATTACAGAACTCACACGGGCGAGAGACCCTACGAATGTCAAGAGTGTGGGAAGGCTTACACTTTAAAATCAGGTGTCATGAGACATATGAGAACGCACACAGGAGAGAAACCTTACGAATGTCAAGAATGTGGGAAAACTTTCTCCTTGAAGTCAACCCTCAGCAGGCATCAGAGGATTCACACAGGAGAGAAACCCTATGAATGTCAAGAGTGTAGGAAGACTTTCCGCCTGAAGTCAGGCCTTACCAAACATCAAAGAATTCACACAGGAGAGGAGCCCTATGAGTGCCAAGAGTGTGGGAAAACTTTCTCTGTGAAGTCAGCTCTCACTGAGCATTACAGAACTCACACAGGAGAGAAGCCTTACGAATGTCAAGAGTGTGCAAAAACTTTCTCCTTGAAATCAACCCTCAGGAAACATCAGAGAACTCACAAAGGAGAGAAAACCTATGGGTGTCAAGAGTGTAGGCAGGTTTTCTCCTCCAGGTCACTCCTGATAATACATCAGAGAACTTGCATAGGAAAGAAACCCTATGAATGTGAAGAGTGCAGGAAAGCTTTCTCCCTCAAGGGAAACCTCATTGTGCATTACAGAACTCACACAGGAGAGAGACCCTTTGAATGTCAAGAGTGTGGGAAAACTTTCTCCCTCAAGGCAACGCTGATTGTGCATTACAGAACTCACACTGGAGAGAAACCCTATGAGTGTCAAGAGTGTGGGAAAACTTTCTCCAGCAAGTCAACCCTCATTATCCATTACAGAACTCACACAGGATACAAACCCTATGAATGTGAAGAGTGCAGGAAAGCTTTCTCCACGAAGTCAGGCCTCACTGGGCATTACAGAACTCACAGGAGACAAACTATGAATGTCGAGAGTGTGGGAAGGCTCTCTCCAAGTCAGGTGCCAGGGCACATACTAGAACGCACACAAGAGAGAAACCTTATGAGTGTCACAACTACGAAAACTTTCTCCTGGAAGTCCAGTTTTAGTGATCATTAAAGGGTTCACACAGGAGAGAAACCCTATGAATGTGAAGAGTACAGGAAAGCTTTCTCAAACAAGTCAACCCTCATTGAGTGTTACAGACTCATACGGGAGAGGAACCCTAGGAAGGACAGGAATTTGAGAAAACTTGCGCGTCAAAGTCAGGTGCCAAGGAGACAAGGGGGACATCAGGGTATCCACACAGGAGAGAAACCCTGTGAATGTCAAGAGTGTCGGGAAGCTTTCTCCTGGATGTCAGCCCTCACCGCACATCAGAGGACTCACACCAGAGAGAAGCTCTGTCACGCATGTAGGGAAACTTTCTCTCTGGAAGTCGCATCTCACTATACATGAGAGAACTCACACAAAAGTCCCACGAATGTCAAGACTGTAGGGAAAGTTTCTCCCAGAATCCAGCCTTCTCTAGTTCAGAGAACATATACAGGATAGAAATATTATGAATGTAAAGAGTGTAAACTGTCACAAAAGCTCTTTTTGAAAACAACATAATCAAAACATCAAACAGGAAAGTAATAACGTTTGGAAGAGACTGAAGCATGTTTGCCAGAACACATTTTCATTCTGTTGGGGAAATCCCCTGCGTCCTGGCCTCCTCTTACTCTTGAGCTTTGAACAGGCGCTCGTGAACACAAGCAGTGAACATTGTTTCCAGAACGGGTCACTAAAGTTAAGTGAGTTCTTCCTAGATCTTTTATGCCCTGTGTTCCTACCTGCAAATGAGCCTTCATGGTTGGCTTTAGAGCCATAAAGTGAAAATGGCATCGTGATCGATGGGCGTGTGGAGTTTCCCAAACTACCTCGACTGTCTCCATTGGTCCTTTTTTTGACTGAGAAGTCTTTGCTGGATTTTTGGTTTTTGTGGGTTTTTTTGATGTGTTATCTGTTTACAACATTGTCAGTCCACTGTAGCCAGTTCAGTTTTTGAATTTGCCATATATATGTTACTAATCCTTGTGTACAAAATCACTAGAAAGAACTGGACTGTCATAAGATCAAAGAAATAACAGGCAGTGAAGAATGGAACAAATATAAAAACACCTTTATGATACAGACTGCTTATTGAACATTGATAAAAAATTAGTCTTTGACATCCTGAACATGTGGCTGTAGAATAGGGGCTGCAAATACGGGGTTTGGTAGCCTGAGAGATACTGAGGATGGTACTGACGATGGTGCAGGTTGCAGGGTAATCCTCTTCATAGCTGGGGTTGGTAATTATGTTGTGGTTCTGTAAAGATATTTTCCTTGGGCCTCCCTGGTAGCGCAGCAGGTTGAGGGCAACACTGAAGCTGTCCACAGCTTCTGCAGCGTGGGTAAGAGTCCTGGCCAGCCGGCGAGATAGCCATGTGGTGCGGCAGACCTCTCCTGTCTGGCCTGCTGCTCCCTTCAGCAGTGTGTTTCAGTGGGATGCACCTCTTCTGCTCCCTGCTCTGTCTCCAGTGAACCCTCTCACCCTCCTGCACTCTGGCCTGTACCCCATTTCTTGTATAAATAAATCTTTCCAAAAAATATTTTCCTTGTGTATTTTGTAATGTTTTCCTCCCAGCCTTTTCTATTACAGGAATACAGCATGTACTGCAGAAACATACAGAACGTGTGTGTTGATTGTTGTCAGCCTCTTAAGGTGCCCCACCCAATCACAAGTTCTGATTGACCATTTAGCACCCATCAGCTCATTTCTCGTACCTGATTGGGCCGTTCTATGACCCAGGAGGGACGTGTGAAAGGGAGATTACGGTCTCTGAGCAACCCCAGCCCGAGCTGGCCTGGGCGGGAGCAGCAGGCTGGAGACCAGCCCTGCTACCCCCAGGCCCTGCTGCACAGGCAGGCCTGCAGCTGAGGCCGCCCAGTGCCTGCATCAGACTGCAGCATTTGTATGTCCACACGCTTGCTGGTCGCATCGTGGATGTTCTTTATATCCATTGTAGTCTTGTATGTGCCTGGTTTTTATTTGTGTTTACATAGAAACTCCTGGTGAGTTTTTCTCTCTGTGTGTGTGTGTGTGTGTGCGGTTTTTATTTGTGTGTGTTTTACCGGGAGATGGTTCTGTTCGAGTCCTTTATTTAAAATTGGTGATTAGTGGTTTCTGAGTGCTGAAAGTTAGCTGTTCTGGTGACCAGACCGTTATCAGATACGTGTGTGCAAATATTTTATCCCACTCTTTGGGCTCTGTTCCCTTTCTGAGTAACACCCTTTTTCTTTTTTTAATGTATTCATGCATATAAGAACTGGGGTACAGGCCAGATGTGCGGGGGCGGGCGGGGGTGGTGGTGGTGAGAGGATTCACCAGAAGAGTGGGGAGCAGAACAGGCAGATCCACTGAAAAACACTGCTGAGGGGAGCAGCGGGCGTGGCAGGAGAGATCTGCTGTGCCATGTGGGTTGCTCCCTGGCTGGCAGCTGTGGACAGCTTCACAGCACTGCTGCGCCCTACCAGCTGTGCCCAACACCTTCGCCACCAGGGGAGGCCCTGAGTAACATCTTTTAATGCACAAAGGTATACTTTTTAACAGAGCCAGTTTTGTTTTTCTTCTGTTGCATTGGCTTTTGGCTCCAGATATAAGTGATTCTACATCAAAGTCCTGAAGATTAGACCTCCCTGGTGGCCTAGGGGTTGAGTCTCAGCACTGTCACCACTATGGCCTAAGGTCCATCCCCGGCCAGGGAGCTACCGGCAGACCTCTCCGTCTCCCCGCTGCTCCCCTCAGCAGTGGATCCGCCTGTTCTGCTCCCCACTGTCTCTGGTGGGTACACACACACACACACACACCGCTCTGGCCTACAACCCCATACTTCTAGGCAAAAATAAAAGCTTTCTGAAAGGAAAGTCCTGAAGATTTAGATGCCCACATTTTCTCAGACTCATTCTGATGCACCAGGTCTTTGCTCTCCTGTTTCACGGGCCAAAATCCGGGTGCGCGTGGACTGCGCAAGTGTCGTGGGGAGTGTCCAGGGCGCCGGGCAGGGTCTGGACCTCAGCCCGTGCGGGGCGGCGGCGGGTGGTGGCCGGGAGGCGCGGGTGTGGGCTCTGCGGCCGTCGGGGCCGCTGGCCGGGCCAAAGGGAAACGCGAGCTCGTTTCTTTCAGCCGCTCTGCAGACGCCCGACCCGCCGCCGGCCTGCTGCGCCCGCAGGAGCCCGCGGAGCCGGGGCTGTGGAGGACGCGCCCAGGGCTGCGACGGGCCGGGTGTCCGGCGGAGCGCGGCCCCTGCGGCGGGTCCCCGTGCGCGCGCTGCGCGGGAGCGGCCGCGGGCCGCGAGCCCCAAGGGAAGGCGAATGTGGCCGAGCAGCCCGCGGGGAGACGGCCCGGCGGGGCGGGCACCGGCAGCGCAGCGCTGCTTCCGGGTAGGCGGGGCTGCGTCCGCTGACGCGCGGTCGTTCAAAGGCCTGAACGCGGCCGTCCGCGTCGGAGCGCGAGGCGCACCCGCACGTTCCAGCCCGGCCGTCTTCGCTCCCAGCGGGCGCACAGGCTTGTGGGAAATGTACTCTCGGCGGCCTGGAAGCCACGCAAGGGTTTGGGGGACGGTTTCTCCCGTGTCTTCTACGCATGTGCCGCACCGCCCCTCTGTAACGTCACCTCCCGGTCCGTTCGGCGGAGTACAGACCCGGAGCCTGGGCGGCTCACAGGGCCCGCGTGCTTGTGGGAAATGTAGTCCTTTTAGGATTCCGCTTCCGAACCCCCCTGCGTCCGAACGGCACATTTGGCCGCACAGACTTGTGGGAAGTGTAGTTTCGCAAGGCCACAAAGGCGTCGTTATCGACACGACGCTTAAAGCACTGGGGACTGGGGGGAGACACCCGAGCCCCACACAACTCAGCACAGCCCGTCTGTCACCGCACCCTCTTCGTCGGCTCTCGGGGTCACAGCGTGCCCGGAACGGAGGAGCGTCCTGTCGGCGTCTGGCGGGCGCACGGGCCTGTGGGAAATGTAGTCTCGCGAGTCGCGGCCGGGTCCGCGCGGGGATCTGGGAAGGGGACCCCGCGTCCACGGTACGTGCAGCTGCGCCCGCGGCCCGCCTCTCCCGACGGGTCGCCTCCCAGGGCGCGGGCCGGCGCCGCGACCCCGTGCGTGCCGCGCGCCCGCGCAGAGGCCTCTGGGAAGTGTAGTCCGCGGCCGCGCCGGTCTCCGCAGGGGGTCGGGGGGGACTCTGGGTTCGGCGCGTCGGGCCCGGCCCCGCGCTCCTCCCGCGGCTCCGGGCGGCCGGCGGGGACTCCGGGTCTGTGGGCGCGGCGGGGCGGGCCCGGGGCGGGCGGGGCTGCGCGGCCCGCTGACGTGCGCTGTCCGGCGCGTCGCCCGCGTCAGGCGCTGCGGGTCGGCGAGCGGCTGCCCCGGGCGGGCCCGCCGGGCGGGAGGCTCCGGGCGCCGGTGCACGCGGGGCCGAGACGGGCGGCGGCTGGAGACGCTCCCTCCTCGCGGCGGCGGCCGCGGCGTTGACCGCCCCGCGCGCTGCCCGGCCGCCCAAGCCGCCCCGGGCGGGAGCCCCAGGGGCCGACGCGCCGCCCCCGGGCCGGGCCGGGCCTCGCGGGAGCGCGGGCGGGGGGAGCCCGGGCGGGGGGAGCCCGGGCGGGCGCGGCGAGGGTGTCGTGTTCCCTCTGCGGTAACGTGTCTTCCTGGCCCCGAAGCTGACGAACTCCTGGATGCCGCCCGCGGCCGCCCGCCCGGAGGACGCCGGCGTCCTGCCAGCCAGGGGGGTCCCCGCGCCATCCCTGCCCCGTCGGCCCGAGCAGCGGGGTGAGGCCTGACCGGACAGCGCGGCGGGAGGAGCAGCGGGCCCTTCCTCCGCGGCCAGCTGGCGCCGAGGCCGGAGCGGAGAGTGAGAGCAGCGACGCGGCCGTCCGCTGTGAGTAGTTGCCCGTTTTTTCCTTTAGCTTGTTTTGTATTTTACCTCCGAGCCCCGTGAGCGCCCATCCCGCTGCGCGCAGAGCGGGGCTGTGTGGGTCACGGCCTCAGCAGGTGAAGCTGTCCTGCGGGCGGCCGGGGCGGGGCCGTGGCCTTGGGCTTTTGCTGCGGTGGCGCCAGGACAGGGATGCGCGGCCTGATCGCCGGGCCCTCCAGCCACAGGCGCCTCCCCCGGCTCAGAGCACGGCCGCCGGCCCCAGACGGGGTCTTTGCTGGTCACCCGAGGGTGACGGGGACGGTTTGCATCACCAGCTTGGCCACGGGCACTGCCCGCATGCTGGGTGCGGTCGGCACCCTGGGGTGGACGCATTCAGGGCCCTGTGAGTGCCCAGACAGGCGCGTCCTCACGGTCCAGGACCTTCCCAGCTCAGGGTGGGCTGTGGTGTGTCGGAGGGCTAGGGGACTGTGGGTCCTTCCGGAACTGCCCGCGCGTCCCCTCAGCCGGTCTGTGCCCGCAGCCGTGTTGGGTGTTCAGTCTGGCGGCGTGTGCGGCTCCTTCCTCTTGCGCCCAGTGACGTCTCAGCTCATTTCCGCCCCGCGATCCCACGGCCTCAGTCAATCCAGTGACCGTTCCGCGGCCTTTGCCTTCGTGGAGTCTTGGGCCATGTTTGCCAGTCCCGTCCGCGACCTTCCGGCACTTCCCGTCTGACAGGTTCTGAGTGGCTGTGTGGAGAGTCTCGTCTGTCTACCTCAGCTCTTAGCTTCTCCCGCCCTGCGTGTCGCTCATCCTCGTGCTGGGTCCGGGCCCGGCCGCCCGTGTGGTGCGACGGCCCCGGCTCTTTCCCTGCGGCCTGGATGCCACCTCCAGCCTTTCCGTGCTGTCGGGTCCGAACTGCAGCCCTGTCGCCTCGCCCCCCCCCCACTGCCCCTGCTTGTCACTGCCCCCTGTTCTCGCTGTCCCCCTGGCTGCGAGCTGAGCTCCGCGATCCCGGAGACGCGTCCTGAGTGTCCTCGCGTGACTGGTCCTGTCTGGCAGGGTGCTCAGGCCCTCCCTGGGGGGCCTCCTGCTCGCCCCTTTGTGTCCCTATCTGTTGCCCACATCTGAGCGCCCCGGTGGCTCATGAGCAAAACTGCAGGGATGCGCAGCCCCGGGTCTGTCTGGGTCCTGCTCTCACTTGTGCGCCCAGCAGTGGGTTGGGCTCCTGTGGTGAGTGTTTGGTGCCGTCCGTCTCCTGCACTAGTGTGCTGTATGGGTCCTACCCGTCCTGCCATCCCCGGTGTCCCGGGTCCTCTGAGCTGGGCGTACTTGGCTGGTCGACCTTACACGCGAGCGCTGCACCCGGTGTGTTCCCCCCGCACCCCTGCTCACGTACGACACCTCTGGGGCCTTCCATCCGCTGCCTGGGCTGGGTCCCGGCACAGGCCCCTCAGGACAGTGGGTCCCTGCGCCGTCGTGGCGCCACTGCCAACTGTCTCGTTTCCGCAGGGGTCCAGCACCGGATCCTGCCACCTCAGTTTCCTCCTTCGCCTCTCGTCCGTCTCAGGCACACAGGAGAGCCTGGCGGACTCAGTCTCTCTGGTTTCCCACGCGGTCACGTGCTCGGGACCCCAATTCCTCTCCCGCCAGCCCCCGGGGTCGGGTTTCCCTGGTGGCCACAAGCACTGAGCTGTTGCTCTCCGCGGCCTTGTAAGGGTCTGCATCGGGCGAACCTCTCCCCTCCTGTTCCCGCAGCCCAGCTTCCCGGACCGGAGTCCCTGAGTGGAGAGGGCGCCCTAGGCCTTTGAGGCGTCTCCTGGGTGGGGCCCTCCCTGCGGCTCGCCCTGTGCCCTACTGGGCCTGCCGTGCTGCCAGGGTGAGTGGACAGGCCTGCCTGGGTGCGCTTCCAGCCCCTGCCCCAGGGCGTGCTCTGTGCTCGCAGCCGCTCGGGCCGCCAGGCCCGCGGAGGCTCCACGTTCTCCGTGAGGCTCTCTTTTCTCACAAGGGCTTGTCATCGGCCTCCCGGGGTCTCTCCCTGTCCCCCCGGCCCAGCCTGGTCGCGGCTTGTTCTCTCGTCTCCTGTCCCCACAGCTGCCCCCGGCCAGCACCGTCCGTTTCTCTCACTCTCTGGCGAGCACAGTGCTGGCTCCAGGGCCCCGGCGTTGGGCCTGGGTTTCGTTCACCCCGGGGGGAGAAAAGGCAGCGCGGGGGACGGAGAATGCGCAGAGGGTGCACGGCCGGTGGTCGCTGCGAGTGCTCGCGGCAGTGTCGTCCTGCTGGGAGGACCGCGCCAAGGGCGTGGCGTGGCCCCTGGCCCGCAGGAGGATGGTACAGGGCAGCCCCGCTCTAACACGGGGTGCCTGCCTGTGGGTCCTCCCCGCGCGCTTCAGAGGGACTCGCGCTGCCGGCGCGGAAGGGCACCAGGAGGGTTATTTACAGGGGAAGGGAAATAGGAGACGTACAGCTCAGGGAGAAAGGGGGGAGATAAAGTCTGACACGCGTCCTACCCCTCCATCGGCCTGGAATCCCAACTGCCCCGCCGAGGCCGAACTTGCCTGGCCAAGAGCAGGAGCCGAGGGCCCGAGACCCCGCGACCCCGCGACCCCGCGACCCCGCGACCCCGCGGGCGGGGCTGGTTATATTTAGAGAAAACTCGCCCTCAGGCCCTCGCAACCTCCCTTTGGGGAGCCTGGGATTTGTCTGGCTGCAGTGGGGGTGGTGTCCCCAAAGCCTGCATGGAATTCGCTCAGGACATCCTTTCCCCCTAACGGCTCCACCGCACGGCAGGCCCGAGCCAGGTTCCTGGAGACGCCGGCAGCGGGCCGGGGCCGGCACCAAGGGGAGGCTCCCGTTCTGTGGGGTGTGGGGACTCGCCCCTCTTCCTAAGCGCCCCCCGGGCCCTTTTCTGCTCTGGGGTGCTTTCCCACGGCCCCGCTTTGCCTCACCGCCCCCCTTTGTCACCCTCGGTGTGAGGCGACCGCCGCTGCTGTCTTACCCACACCCCGGCCGCCAGCGACGCCCGCCAGCCCGCGGCGGTCAGCTCTGCCCGCTGGCCCCGTCCTCCTCAGGACAGAAGAGCGTCATGCCCAGGCCCGTGGGGCTGGGCTCCGTCCCCCGGGCGCCCCGGGCAGGGTGCTCCCGCAGGCCTCTGGCGTCCTCACACCTCGCCTCCTGCTGCTGTGGCCCGGCCTGGGAAGGCGGCGTCTGCGTGGACGCGGAGCGTCTGGGTCTCCAGTGAAGCCCCCCACCCCTCCCGCAGCGCAGAGAGCGGCGCTCTCTCTCCTCTCCGCAGCCCACGGGACATGTCCCGACGCCCCGGCCGTGGCCAGCCCAAGTCCGGAAGCCGAGTGTCCGCCCCCGGGAGCGGAGCCTCACTCCGCGCGCACCCCGGGATGGCAGCGCCAGGGCCCGCGAGGCTGCTGCTCGGCACGGACGCGCCCGCACGGCCGCCGCGGAGCCTGTCCCCCGCTCGGGGAGGGTCGGCGCGCCCCGCCGAGGGCAGTGGCCCGGAGGAGCCGGAGGCGCCGGTCCGAGTCCCCGAACCGGGTGGGACGTGTCGTTGCAGGGGATGGTGTCGTTCGAGGACGTGGCCGTGACCTTCACGGGGGAGGAGTGGCGGGCCCTGGACGCGGCGCAGAGGACCCTGTACCGCGACGTGATGCTGGAGACCTACGGCAGCCTGGCGTCCCTGGGTGAGCGGCCGGCCCGCCCAGCCCGCGGCTCCTGGCCTCGCGGGCAGACGCGCCTCTGCGGGCCGCGCCGTGGGCTGGGGCGCCGGGGAGTCCGCACGTCCCACCCGCGGCCACGCGCCCCTCCCTGCCGGGCCCCGGGCGCCGTCCCTCTCCCGGCCCGGAGGAGGGCGGGTTGGGGACGGGCCGCTGCTCTCGTCCGCAGGGCGCTGCGGGAACAAGCCGGAGGTGATCGTCAGGCTGGAGCAGGCGGCGGAGCCTTGGGCCGCGGCGGAACCCCCGGGCCGGAGCCTCTCGGGTCAGTCGGGGGCGCGGGCGGGGCCTGGGGGGAGAGCGGCGCTCACTGGCCAGACCAGCCACCCCCCGGGCCGCGAGCGTCAGGCTCGGTCAGGCTCGGTCAGGCTCCGGCCCCGTCTCCCCTTCCCGGGGCCGTCCGTTCTGGATGCGGCAGATCCAGGCCCGCGCCGCTGCCGGGGCGTCCTCTGGCGCCTCCACTTCCCCCGCGCGGCGGGCTCGCGGCGGGTGTAGACAGCGTTGCTCTCAGCTGGGCGCCCTGCCCCTCGCGGAGCCCGCGTTCTGCTGAGGCGGACACGCCGGAGAGACACGGGCTGCGGCGCGGAGCCCGCCCGGAGAGCGAGGGCGCCTGAGAGAACACGCGTCCCCGGGCGGCGCCGGGTGGGAGCCGGGTGCGGGGCGGGCTGCGCAGCGTGGACGCGTCTGTGCAGCGCGCGGTGGACACGCACGGCCGGAGCCCGGGGTGGAGGCCGCGGCCCCGCAGTTCCCTCAAGAACGGGAACGCTGGTCGGGGGAGCCCTCGTGCCCTCGGCCCCGAGGGGTCGCCACCCCCGGCCCCGGCCGTGGCCGAGCCCAGAGCTAGACTCTGCGTCTGGAGCCCAGTGACGGTCCGGCCGGGCCTCCCGCCCGTGTTCAGCGGCGAGACAACGGCGAAGAGAGTTTTTTGCCTTTGGCTGTCGGCGTGTCTGACGCGAGGAAACCTGCTCCTGAAGTCGGTTACCCTGAGTGATGCGGGAGGGAGACGCAGCATCCACTCAATACCTGGTTTTTCAAAATCGTCCTTATGCGGCGGACCCTCCCCTGTGCCTTGGTCCGCACGGGCGTGGCTCAGGTGTCGCCCATGGACACGGCTGTCTTTTCCCCCCTGCAGATGTCCCCGCTGTGGGCGGCCTGGTGGAGACCCCCCGGGAAGAGCGCCAGCAGCCGTGGCGCATCTCCAAGAGCAGAACCCCAGCGGGGGAGGCCGCCGCCTCAGGAGAACGTGCGCCCTTGAGCTCCGCTGATCATTGCACCCCGACTGTGACGAAGGGCGGCTGCTCAGGGAGGCCTGCGGGTGTGCATGCGTGTGAGAACACGTGTCCCCCTGGGGATCCTGGCGCGGCAGGCGCCGGGGAGGAAGCCGGGGGCCCTGATCCGACCCGGGGAGCTGTCAGGGCTGCGGAGTATCCCGGACTGCGTCAGGGCCAGGCTCACCAGTGGCCTTTAGGATTCAGCGCACGAGGGGACACCGTCAGCATAGAGGCCGCCTCCGTTCCCCGCGGGATGGCCCTTCGCGGGGACGGCCCTTGTACAGGCACGTGTCGGGAAGGTTGCCGTGAGGCAGCTCTCGCTGTCCAGGATGGAACTCGGATGGGGCAGATTCACTGTGCGTGTCAGGGGCGGGGGAGTCCTGCTTTGGGGAAACAAATTCATTCATATCTTCACAGAGATCTTAATCAAAATGGGAGTTACCTCAATGAGGAATTTCATGTCACTCAGTTTCAGAGAATTCCATTGGAAGAGAACATTCGCGAATCTAATGCATGTGATAAAACTTTATATGAAATCTCTGTTCTCTGTAATTATCAGAAATTACAAACAGGTGGTAAACCTTATGAATTTGGGGAAATCTCTGAGAATCCAACAATCAAAAAGTACCAGAACACTCTGACTGCAGAGAAACAGTTTGATAATAAAGACTGTACAGGAATTTTCTCCTGTAATTCATCCTTCACTGATCAGCAGTCTCATGCAGAAGAGAAACCCTGTGACCATCAAAAGTGTACAAAAATGTTTGTCCAGACATCATCCCTCCCTGAACAGAAAACCCTCCCAGGAGAGAAACGCTATGAATGTCAGGAGTGTAAGAAAATTTTCAGCCGGAAGTCACACCTCACTAGACATCAGAGGACGCACACCGGAGAGAAACCCTATGAATGTCAAGCGTGTAGAAAAGCGTTTTCCTCTATTTCTACCCTCACTAAACATAAGAGAACTCACACAGGAGAGAAACCTTATGAATGTCAGGTTTGCAAGAGAGCTTTCATGTGGAAGACGTCTCTCTCTAAACATGAGAGAGTACACACAGGCGAGAAACCCTTTACCTGTCAGGAGTGTGGGAAAGCTTTCTTGTGTAAAGCGTATCTCACTAAACATCAGAGAACTCACTCAGGAGCGAAACCGTATGAATGTCAAGAGTGTGGGAAGTCCTTCTACTGGAAAACATCCCTCAGGATACATCAGAGAAATCACAATGGACAGAAACCCTATGAATGTCAAGAGTGTAGGAAAACTTTCAACTGGAAGATCGACCTCACTTTACATCAGAGAACCCACACTGGAGAAAAGCCCTATGAATGTCCAGAGTGTGGCAAAACTTTCTCCTGGAAGTCAGCCCTCACTGCTCACCGGAGAACTCACACAGGAGAGAGCCTCTATGAATGTCCAGAGTGTGGGAAGCATTTCTCCCATATGTCATACCTCAGCAAACATCAGAGGCGGCACACAGGAGAGAAACCTTATGAATGTAAACAATGTAGAAAAAAATTCTCCGAGATATCATACCTTATTAGACATGAGAAAATTCACACAGGAGAGAAGCATTATGAATGCCAAGAGTGTGGGAAAAGTTACCGCTGTAAGTTAGGCCTCATTGTACATGACAGAACTCACACAGGGGAAAGGCCTTATGAATGTCAAGTGTGTAGGAAAACTTTCACCTGGAGGTCAGCCCTCAGCTCACATCAGAGGACCCACACCGGTGAGAAGCCCTATGAATGTCAAGCGTGTGGGAAAACTTTCTCCTGGAAGTCAGCCCTCAGCTCACACCAGAGGACTCACACAGGAGAGAAGCCCTATGAATGTCAAGTGTGCAGGAAAACTTTCTCCTGGAAGTCAGCCCTCACTACACATCAGAGAATTCACACTGGAGAGAAACCCTATGAATGTCAAGAGTGTCAGGAAAGTTTCTACTGTATGTCAGCCCTCAATTCCCATCAGAGATGGCACACAGAAGAGAAGCCTTATGAATGTCAAGAGTGTGGGAAATGTTTCTTTTGGAAGTCGGACCTCACTAGACATCAGAGAACTCACACGAGAGCGAGGCCGTATGAATGTAAAGAGTGTAGGAAAACTTTCTTGCAGAAGGAATATCTTGCAGAAGGAATATCTCACCAAGCATCAGAAATCTCATAGGAGGAAAACCCTATGAATGTCGAGAGGGTAGGAAAATGTTCTTGGAGTCAATCTTTACATTGCAGATCTCACATGGGAGAACATCCTGTGACCGTCCGGAGTGGAGGACGCTTCGGCGAGGCTGACATCCCGGCCGCGTCGGGAAGCGCACGCAGGAGAGGGTCACTCGCATGTAAACAATGTGGTAAAATTTCTCCTTCTTCGACCCTCAGTAAATGTCAAGCGAATTCACAGTAGAGGATCCCTTTGTATACAAAGAACATAAGAAAATGGTCTTCCTGAAGTAGGGCCACCTTGCGCATCAGGAGTTGGCACTGGGGCAAAGGAGGGGTGTAAGTAATTTAGGGAACCTTCTTCCCGGATTCTGGGGGCTCACAGCACAGCGGCACACACTCGGGTGTGTTGTCAGGGGCGGTCGCACGACGCTGAGGCACAGGCGCAGCCCTCCGCGGTATCGTTGGGAGCGTATGGGAGTAGTGTGAGCCTGGGAGAAGTTTTTATTTTTATTTTCTCCACCATCCCGTGGTTAAGCAAGGGGGGGCAGTCTCTGGGGTTCCCCAGGCCAGGAAGGAGGGAAGGAGCCGGGTGTGTGCCGGAGTGAAGGGCAAAGCCCCACGCTGTTGGCAACGGGACCCCGCGACTGTCTGAGGCGCCAGCTCCTCTGTCCCTGTGTTGGGTCATTTCTCGTCCCATGCGGGCCGCCCGCGCCCTGGGCCTTGCCCGCCCGCCGCTGCCGAGCCGGGCTCCGTTTCTCCCCTGGCGCTGGGGGCGCCTGGACCCTGAGCGTTCGCGGCCTTGCCTGTGGAATGGACGCCTGTGCTGCCGTGTTGCGTTTCGTTTTCCCTCCACCGCCCGTCCTCCCACAGGGCCAGTGCTTGCTTGTCCCGTCCTTCCTCCCGCAGGGCCAGTGCTTGTCCTGCCCTTCCTGCCGCTGGGCCAGTACTTGTCCTGCTCTTCCTGCCGCAGGGCCAGTGCTGGTCCCGTCCTTCCTGCCGCCGCAGCCCTGTGTCTCCTGCCCCTCGCCCTCCCGCGCGCCGGACTGCAGAGCTCTGAGGACGTGTGCTGGTGTGCAGAGGGTTTTGTGTTTTTTGTTTTCAAAACGTGTTATGTGAATGTCCAATATTGTCTTCATCGGTCTGACTTAGTTTTCTGCAATTCCCTCGATTTTGGTGAAAAGGACTGGATTTTTCTCTCCTTGTGGTTAACTCTGCGAGGTCCATGTCCTGCATCTTCTTGATCCGGGCATCTGCTAAGGAGGTAGAAGCTCCATGTCCCAGAATGTGTCTTCTTGATGTGGTTTCAGAGCCTTTGGCATGCTGGGCCATACAGCATTTCCATTTTTTAACATTTTTCAGGTACATCCAGATGGTTCCACATAGTGAGTTCGCCAGTTGGCTGTCCTCGCGGCAGCAGGAGAAGGCTGCCCGTGTCTTCTCCAGCATTTGTTTCTGGGGCTCTTCTTGGTAGGTGAGAGGTAGTAGCTGATTGTATTTTTCATCTGTGTCTCACTTGCTAGCAGACAGACTTTTTTTAATAAGTATTTGGCCTTCTGGATGTCTCTGGTGAGTTGTTAATATCTGCTGACAATCTTTTTGTTGTTAACTGGTTGGTTTTTCTGTTGTTTAATTGTATGATTTTAAAAAAACATTGTCAATTTAATGCCTCATCAGGTATATTTTGTGTTTTCTCCCATCATCGGGGTGTGTATTTGTCTTACATTTTTCCTGGCTGTACAGGTAAGTTGACATAATACCAGTTGTTTTTTTAATTCCCGTGCCATGGTTGGAGCCATGCCAAATCTCTCTATTGTTGATACCATGGAATATTTCACCAGTGTGTCCTCCTGTGTAATTGTTGTGTGGCCTACACCTGAAATTTAATCCACATGGTGTTTATTTTTGTGCAAGGTATTAGGGAGTTGCCCAGCCGCAGTCCTTCAGGTCTGGACACCCAGTTCCAGCACAGTTTGGTAAAGACACTCTCTGTTCCCATGTCATGTTTGCAGTTGGTTGTCACATTGGATGTTGATACACGTGTGGATATTTTCTGGACTTTGTTTTGCTCCATTGATCCATGTGTCCAGTTTGATATCAGTAACATGGCTTTTAATAGTGTTTCCAGTGAAGTTTGGAATCAGAATCACCTACCTCCATTTCTCTCTTCTTTCTTAAAATTACTTTTGCAATTTGAGGCCTTTTGTGGTTCCATATGAATTTCAATATTTGCTTGAAACGTATTGCTGGGATTTTGTCGGTGATGGCAATAAACTGGTCTGCCATTTAGTCAGCTTCATCACGTTGATCATGTTGATTCTCTCTGCACCTGCAGAGGTTGTCCTACTCTCTAATCCAGTCACTGTCAAAGTTCTTTAGTAAGATTTGTAATTCCCGTGTTAGTCTTTTACCTCCTTTATCAGGTTTATTTTTAGTATCCCTTTGGAAGCAATTATAAGTGGAGTTGTCTTAATTTCTTTTGCTTCTTATTTATTGTTTGTATTTCACTATCTCTTAATATTTATTTATTTATCTTGAAGAAGAACTGGGGTGCAGAGCAGAAGAGCGGGAGGTGAGAGGATTCACCAGAGAGAGAGTGGGGAGCAGAGCAGGTGGATCGACTGAAACCCACTGCTGAGGGGAGCAGCGGGGAGACGGGAGAGGTCTGCTGCGCCCTGTGGGTCGCTCCCTGGCTGGGATGAACTCAGACCATAGGGGTGACAGCGCTGAGACTCAACTGCTAGGCCACCAGGGAGGCCTCCATTGCTCTTTAAAAAGCCTCGTACTTTGCTGAGTTTGTTTTTGAGAACTTTTTGATGGCCTGTATAGCGCTATGTGACTGACATAGTGTCTATAGATAGTGATTGTTTCCCTTCTTTTTTCTTACTTGGGTTCTCTTTATTTCCCGACAGCTTTTGCCCAAACCTCTCGCACTAAGTTCAGCAGAAGTGGTGGCACTGGACGTCCTTATCCTGCCTGGAGCACACAGGGAGAGCTTTCAGATGCTCACCCTTGGCTGTTACGTCGACTCTGGTGTGCCTTAGATGATCTTTTTTATATTGAGATAGATTTATTCTCTTGCCATCTTATCAGAAATGGCTGCTGAATCTAATCACATGCTTTCTCTGCACCTGTGATTTTTATCCTTTGTTGATAGAATTTTTTTACATGGATGGTTTTATATAAAAGCTTGCTTCTCTGGATTAAATGCCCCTTGGGAATATGATGCATGCCCCTTGTAATGTGTTCCTGAGTTCCATGTGCTGTTATTTTGTGAATTTTGCAGCAGTGTTCCTCATGAGTTCTGCATGTACTTTTCTTTCATGGAGCTATTTTTTGTCTCTTTCAATATTAGTCTTGGCACCATAAAATATACTGGTATCATTTACTGTTCTTTGGGGTTTTGGAAATAAATCTGAGCAAGATAACCGTAAGATTTACTTTAAAGATTTGATACAAGTCAGTAGTAAAGTCATCTGACCCTGCTCTGTTTCTTATGGGGAGGTTTTAGTTTGCTGTTTCAATCTCTGTGGCTTTGGCCAGTTTTCTCAGCTCTTTATCCTTGTTGTTTAGTCTCGGTAAGCTGTCATCTGCAAATGTTTCCATTTCTCAGTGTTGGCGGAATTATTGGTCCGTCACTGTCCATAGTCATGTCCTGTGATCCTTTGTATTTCTTTGCCATCTGGTAATTTTCCCCTTTCATTTACTAATTCTGTGTATTAGTGCTTTTTCTGATTCAGAATTGATAGTGTTTCTAAGAATTTGCATGTTCTCTTCTAATTTGTCATGTATGAGGTCATGGTCTTATGTATTTTTGTAGTATGATTTGTAATGTTGAGTTTTCTCTCCTTTTTGCTTTGCTTACATTGGCTAAAGGTTTGTCACCTTGGTTTGTCTTTTCAAAGAACTGTCTTTAATTTTTCTTCATGCTTTATTTTGCTCTCTCTCTCATTTGTTTTCCCTCATCTTTGTTATTTCTTTCCTTCTGAAAACTTCAGTCTTAATTTATTCATCTTTTTCTAGTTCCTAGCAATGCAAAGTTATATTGTTGTCTTTCTTTTGGAGAACAGTCATGGGGGATTTACTAAAATGCGCGGCTGAAAGGAGCAGGGGGTGAAAATCCTTTGTGTGTTCTGTGAAACAATGTGTGTTTTGCTGTTGGGTGCAGTGAACTGTATGTCCCTTAAGTCTGTTTGTTCTAGATTGTGGTTCAATTCCAACATTTCTTTGTTTATTTTCTGTCTGGATAATCCAGCCGTTGCTGACAGTGTGGTACTGCAGTCCCTCCAGTTGTTGTATGTTCACCTTTTTTGTCCCTTTTGACTTGTTTAATACATTTATGTGCTCTGCTGTTCAGTGCAAGTAGTTTTGATACTGTGGCCTCACGCTGACTTTTATCCTACGGGCTGACCTTTTTGGTCTGGAGCTATTGGTTGGCCTCAGTCTGTTTTGTGGGCTGCGGGTCTGGCGACAAGTCATTTCTTTGGTTTTCCACGCGTGCCTTTCTCTTTCACCCTGTGTGTTTCTTTAGAACGGATACTTTTCTTTTAGGCAGCATGGAGCTGAAGCTTGTTTTTCACCCGCCGTGCACTCCAGCCTGGCCGTGGGGCGTGTCCGTGTGCACCCGTGTGTGACCAGTGGCCTCAGCATGGCCATTTCATCATGCGCCTCCAATGGCTTCTGTCGCCTTTTTCTCATTGTAAAGTGACGGTTTTCTACGTTGACATTTTGCTCGGTCACATAAAAATGACTTTCTATTTAAAATAAAACTTTTAAATTCCAGGCTCTCTGCGGAAGGGGTGAGGTACCTTCTCGGGAACGAGTGAGCACATATTCGCGACACCGCAGTCTCTCAGCCTCTGGGCACCCCCGCACCCCTGCCCAGGCCGGGCCCGCCCCTCCCCAGGCGCTACCCGGCCGACCCGGCCGAATCTCGGGTTTGGCGGCTCCCGCCCTTGGACGGGAGTGTCCAGCCCAGGCCAGGGGAGCGGGAGGGACTGAGGAAAAGGCTGCTCTGGCTGTCCCCCGCCACGGCCTCGCCCGGGCGTCCCACCGTGACCCCCTGGCCGCAGCCTCCCTGGCAGCCCCGGGCTGGAGCTTGGTCCCGCTGCGGATGGACAGCCCATGGGCGGAGGTCCCCGGGGCTGCCCACCACCTGGCCGCGCCCACGGAGGGGCAACCCCCGCCCTCAATGCCCGCCCCCCAGGTTCCTCGCCCCAGAATGCGGCGGGAGCGTCTCCCACTCTGGGCAGAGCCTGTGACCTCGACCACCCGCTCTCACCAGGGGTGGAGTCCGTCAGGGGCCCAGGGGGCCCCGAGCCCACAGCCGCGTGAGGTGTGGGGGGTATTTCTAGGCCGCAGTTTGGGAGATCTGAAAAGTTGCCACCAAGAGTTCCAGTCCCTTAACAGAGTCTCCTGCATCTACTGGCCCTGAGGAGTCCAAGCCCGTGTTGTGGGGCCTCCCTGAGGGAAGTCTCAGCGCTGTGGAGCCATCGCCAGCCTCTGCAGCCAAGTCCATCCAGGGAGTGACCCACAGGGCACAGCAGACCCCTCCTGGCTCCCGCTGCCCCTGGCAGTGTGTCAGCGGATCCCCTGTTCTGCTCCCCGCGGTCTCTGGGGAGTCTTCTCAGCCCCCCCTTGTCCCCCACACCTCTGGCCTGCACCCCAGCTCGTCTGCATATTTCTTTTTTAAAAGGGTGGTTCGTTAAAAAATCAGACTTCGTCTGGCAGAAAGGGGAGCGTGAGAAAGCGCATGACCAAGCATGGGGACGCTCCCCAAACAGCTGCAGCCTTGGGTGGTGCCTGCTGGGCCTCAAACTTGTGGGCCCAGTGCTGACGGTGCCCCGGCCCCACCCCCATAACGGGCCTCTTTATCTTATCTCCAAGCTGGGCACCTAAAGCCTCAGGAGACCATACACAGCCAACCATGTTTATTTGGGTTTGGGGGTTTCCAGTGCGGACACCAGGGACCTGAACGGATGCCCCATAGGGGGAAACAGGTGGCACCTCAGGGGTGGGGGAGCCACGAGCCCAGCTGCCCCTCACTGTAGGCGGGATCGTCGGGTCTTGCTCTGAAAACGCCTCGGACAGCTTCCCTGAGGCGGCCCTGGCAGGCATCAGACTGTCTGGGCGTGGGCCTCCCCGGTGGCGCAGCGGTTGAGCGCTGGGTTGCGAAGCTGCCCGCGGCCTCTGCGGCGCCAGTTCGATCCCCGGCTGCTCCCCGGCCACCGGAGGAGGGTCCCGCATGGCGCGCAGACCTCTCCTGCCGCCCGCTGCTCCCCTCAGCAGTGTCCTTCGGTCCTTCTGCCTGCTCTGCTCCCCGCTCTGGCTCTGGTGGATCCTCTCACCCTCCCGCGCTTCTGACTGTACCCAGTGCATGTGTAAACGAACAAACAAACAAACAAATAAATAAAAAATACATGCCTCTTAAAAAAAAAAACAAAAACAAAAACAAAACAAAACAAAAAACAGACTGTCTGGGCGTGACTGTGAAGGCAGCACAGCCGGGGCTGCTGAGGGCCCACAGGTTGGGGGAGGGTCAGGAGGGTCCAGGGTGTGGTCCCGACCTGGGGCTCCTCCAGGAGGGGCGGCTCTGAGGAGAAGCAGCATAACGATAGGCCTGGCTGTCAGTGGAGCTGGTTTTCAACATTCCGGTGTTTTCACTTGAGAGCAGTGTGCAGTGCCTTGTGGACAGCGAAAGCCTCCCTGCATCCCTGGTCTCTTCCCATCATAGCCTTGGTTTTTCCCTCTGGTGACTGGAGAGGGTGTGGCAACACAGCTTCCCCCCGGAGTGAACTCGACATGCCAGCAGCAGAGACCTCTGACAGAAAGCAGATCTAAAAAGCAGAGTGGCCTCAGAAGACGCACCCTGTGGTGAACAGATCACACTTTCAACAGAGAAACTATGACGCAGCAACGTGCAAGTGGCAATGGCTGGGCTCAGAAAACTGCTCTCCCATCAGTCCCGTCTGGAGTCATGTCGCCACCTTCACCCTGTGGCCCCAAGGCAAAGCTGGGAGGCCATCTCCATGTTGGGAGCACAGCACAAACGATCTGGGCACTTCTGTCCCCAGTGAAGTGGTGTTCACTGCCTGCTCCAACGTTCCCCTGGGCGGAGCTCACACGCAGTCCTCAGGGAGGCTGAGAAATGCAGGGTGTCTGCCCAGCAGAGTAAAAAAACGTTTTGGTGACTGCAGGTCACCTCTGCCAGACAGCGTTCTAATGCTATGTGAATTATCTGATGGGCACTGAGGGCTGACGTCCAGTGTTATTTTATTTTGCATAGCATAACCGGGGTACAGGCCAGAGGTATAGGGGTGAGAGGATTCACCAGAGGCAGAGTGGGGAGCAGAACAGGCAGATCCCCTGAAATCCACTGCTGAGGGGAGCAGCCAGGAGACAGGAGAGGTCTGCTGCGCCATCTGGGTAGCTCCCTGGCCAGGGATTGAATTCAGGCTGTGGCGGTGGCAGTGACAGTGCTGAGACCCAACCCCTAGGCCACCATGGGGGCCTGAGGGTTGACTTCTAGTGTATACTATTCCTATATTCTTCAGACAGCCCCCTGCAGTGAGATTTCTCTCATGTTTAGTGAGAACTGACTTCCCGCAGAAAGCAGACAGTATTCCCACATCCTACACACTCATAGTTTCTCCCCCGGTGAGTTCTCTGATGTACACTAGGAAATGACTCTGGGGGAAAGTTTTCCTACATTCGCGAGGTCTCTCCTGCCTGAGTCTGTGATGGGCAGTGAGGGCTGCCTTCCCATAAGAGTCTTCCCACACACTTCACACTCACGGGGCTTCTCCCGTGCGAGTTCTCTGATGTGCACTAAGATCTGACTTCTGGCAGAAAGCTTTTCCACATTCATTACACGCACAGGGTTTCTCTCTTGTGTGGACTCTGATGTTTGGTTACTGCTGACTTCTGGAAGAGAGTTTTCCTGCGTCCCTGGCATCCACAGGGTTTCCCTCCTATGTTTGGTCGCTGCTGGACAATAAGGGTGATGACTGGGAGAGTGTTACTGCGCTCTGGACACTCGTAGGGCTTCTCCCGTGTGAGTTCTCAGTTGTCTAGTGAGGCCCGACTTCAAGCAGTCAGTTTTACTGCACTCTGGACATTTGAAGGGTCTCTCTCCTGTGTGAGCTCCCTAATGTACCGTGAGGGATGACTTGTGCCACACAGTTTTCCCACACTCTGTGCACTCATAGGGTTTCTCTCCTGTGTGCATCCTCTGACCTACCGTAAGAGCTGACTTCCGGGAGACAGTCTTTCTGCAATCTTTACATTCATAAGGTGTTTGGTAAGTGCTGACTTCCAGTAGAAGCTTTCGTACACTCATAGGGCTTCTCTCGTGTGTGTGTGTGTGTGTGTGTGTGTGTTTTGATGTGTAGAGATGGAGGACTTGTGGCAGGAAGTTTTCCTACACCCTTGACATTCATGGGGTTTCTGTCCTGTGTGAGTTCTCTGAGGTGCACGAAGATGTGACTTCCAGTAGGTTTTCCCAGTCCTGACCTTCACAGGGTTTCTCTCCTGTGTGCATTTTCTGGTGTACAGTGACCTCACCCTGTCCCCTCCCCCACCCCGCACCCAGGCCCTCACCTTCTCCTCCCCCTGCACCCCCAGGGCCCGGGGTGCCCGTACCCCACCCTCACTTCAGAGACAACGTCCGCTCCGGGCCGGGGGCAGCAGCAGAACCAGCGGCGGGTCGGGGACTGCCGCGTGGCGCGCGCGGGGCGGGGCCGCGCCTGGGCGCAAACCCGGAAGCGCGCGCCCCGGCTGCACCCCGGACTACACTTCCCACAAGCCCGTGCGCCGCCGGGCCGAGCGCGGGGCTGTCGGGGTTGGTCCCCGCCGAGGCCTGCGGGCGGCGCCCTCGGGCGCGGCCGGGTCGGGGCGCGCTCGGGCCCCAGAGCGCGAGCCCCGCACCCCTCCCGCCGCCGAGCTCGGCCTGCGGCGGGCCCCCCGCGGCGTGGGGTCAGCTCCGCGTGAGACGCCCGAGCCCGCAGCGGCCCCCGCCCGGCCCTCCCGCGCCTCGGCCCCGCCCGCTGCCCCCACGCGGGCGCCCGCCCCGCCGCGCGCTGCTGTGGCTGGAGACGGACAGCGGGGCGGGGGGGCCGCGGGCCCGCCTCCCCGTTCGCCTGCGGTTTCCCGACCGCCCCGGCGAGTGAGGGCCCCCGCCGCGTCCCGCCCGGCCTTGCGGTGACCGCTTCTCCTGACTCGGAGCCGCCGCCTTCCCGCGCGCGCCTCCGGCCCTGCAGGGCCCCGGCCCGCGCCCGCCCGCGAAGCCTCACCGGGGAGAGCCCCGGCCTGACCCGCCCTGAGGGCCCGGGCTGGGGGACTCGCCCGCCGCCCGCCGAGGCCTGTCCTCGCGGCGTGAGCCTCCTCGCGAAGCTTCCGCGGCGCCGGCCCTCTGCAGCTCTCCGGTCCTCCGGCGCCGAACCAGCTCGGAACCTGAAGACGCGCTGAGCGCCCGGCCGGCAGGGAGTGTCCTGAGCGACTCAGCAGGCGGAGGGGACCCGGGGCCTCCGGCCTCCGGCCCGGCCGCCCGCGAGCTCCCCTCTGCAAAATAATACGGCGGGCGTCGCGCTGCACCCGGTGCTCCCGGCTGCGGGGGTCTGGGCCCCCAGTCACACATGCAGCGGCCCCGCAGGCAGCCGTGACAGAACAGAACAGAACGGGGAGCGGCCGTCCTCGTCTGGGCCGGTTCAGAGTGATGAAGCATTTCCATGGCGGCAGCAGCCTGAACGCACGGGCAGCACCGCTCCCATTTCAAGGGAGAACAACAGAAATCGCTGTTCTGCAGAGAAGACGCCCCCGTGGATACAGTTCACGATTTTTCCAGCCTCATCGCTAAGTAATTGTCTTCAACTCCGTGCACGGGCAGGTGCCCTTGGTGAGCGGGATTCCCGAGGGTCTCCACAGCCCGCCGCGCCAGGCCACGGTCTGGAAAGGGTGACTGGCCCTGGCGGAGCGTGCGGTGCCTGACCCGGCCTGTCTCGCGGTGGCCCGCCGGCCTCTGGGGCGAGCTGGCGCACAGGCTTAGAATTGGCGTTTGGGTCCCACAGGCTAGTGCCAGTGCCCGGGTCCAGGGCCTTGAGGCGACTTCACCGCCGCCCTGAGGAGCCGGGCTCGGCCCACGGCGCCCGCAGAGTGGTTGGTTTGCAAGGCCGCGTCCTCCCAGACACTAGATTGTTCATCCTGGTCGCCTCCACCCGGCAGCGCAGTTGGACCAACGCCCGCTGGGTCTGCGGCGCGGATGTGTTGCCGGGCCCGTCCCGAGGGCCCAAGCGCTGGCCCGTGTCTGCGTCTCCGCACCCCTGGGCGCGGGGCTGCTTCCAGTCTCGCCCTCGCTGTGGTGACTCGGGCCGGCGTGGGGGGCCCGGCCGCCCGCGGGGTCCGTCAGGCCGCGCCCCCGGCCGGCCCTGGGGGCCCGGGACCCCGACCGCCGCGACCCTGTGTCCGTGCCCTCGGGGGCCCCTGCGGCGCCCCGGTTCCGGAGCGGACCGGCCGGGCCGTCGCAGCGCTTTGGAGCCATCAGGCTTTTAGGCTCATTCCCATTCATGATGGTTTTTCCTTCTGCCGCAGGGTGGTGGTTCTTTCCTCCTGGATCTCTGCCTTGGGTCAGAAGCATTATGCTCAAAGAGGGCAGAATCCTGGATCTTAGGAAACACTTGGCTCACTTTCCATGTTTTCTTCCCAGAAACACTTGTTTTATGCAGGCCCCCCATGCCCCCCCTTCACCAGGAGCAGCCAATGGCCCTGTCGGCCCGGTGATGGGTTCTGAGAGCCGGGCATGGGGGAGGAGCGCGCGCGTGACCGCACAGCACCGCCTCCTGGAGGGAGCCGCCTGCAGGCTGAGTGAATCGTCTGGTGTTTAATTGATGGGAACCTGGAAGACACTGTTCATGTTCTGTGGGCCCCGCACTGTGTCGTCTATGATGATGTCACGCTGCCCCGTAAATCCCCAGGTCACTGGACGGGTCCTGCCCCTGCGGCGGGAGGGGAGGGCACAGCAGGACAGTCCATTACATGGTGGGGGGCTGGGTGCCCTGAGACCAGCTCCCCCGCCCAGGGCTGACTCCGCTGTCTCCGGGGTGGTGGGGTGTGGGCCATGTGAGAGCAGCCGAGTGTTGGTCTTCGCTGCGAGTTGTGAGTTATGTGCACGTGTATGTTTTATGCACGTGTGTTAGATGTACATACATGTTTTGTGCACGCGTATGTGCGCCGAGATTTGTATTAGACATGCGTGTTCACACGTGTACACATATCAACGTAGAATAGGGAGATACTTCACATACTACCTATTCTGTAGTATGCGTGTTTCATGTGAGTGGGCTATGTATTGTGTGTATGTGTGTGGCGTGTGTGGTATGATTTCACACCATGTCAGGGGGCCTGGCCGCCCCCCGGTGTATCACCCTGTGCGAACGAGAACATGAATGTGTCCTCAGTCGATTTATCACAAATTTTACCTCCTCTGGGTGCATTAGGCGCGGGGGATTGCTTCGGCCAAAGTGATTGCCTCAGCCTCGTAAACTCTGAGTGTAATTGTCTAATATAATAACACTGTTATTTTCATCTTCTAGTTAAAGGGTGTTTTTTAAGGAGGAAAAAGTCTCCAACTGCCAAAGATTTTGTTTCTAAAATTTGTTAACTCAAAAATTACCATATAATTAAACATAATTGCAGCTGATGTTGCCTTATCTGATGTTCTTACATAGACTCCGACTTTCTCCACTCGGAATTTTTGATGTTTCAAAAACAATTTATTTTCTTCCTGGCATTAACCCATTTTCATTTATCTAAAAAGCAGCCAATTTGGGGGCCATATAAAGCGAGTAGTGAAATGTTGACTTGTGTTGTAGAATTCCTTTATATTTTTAAAAAATTCTTAACCACTTGTGTGTCCACTTTTGCTCGGGGCTGACCACGATCTTTGCTGAGGGCCGAGTTAGTCCGTGGGGCGGCTTCACGTGGTAGAAGGGGCAGAAGCGAAACCTGAGGCGGCCCAGGTTTGCTCCAGTGTGGCGGCGCCGGGACGAGGGCGCCCTGCTGGGAATGTCCTTTTGACCGTTTCTCTGCAATCCGCGCGACGCTTGCATGGTTACTCGCCGGCCTAGAGGAACCTGGGAGTGGGGTTGCCACACAGTCTGTGAGGGGGGCGCCATTTCCTCTCCCCACTGACACGCAGGTCCCAGGTACAAGTCCCCCACTGTGGAGGGACAGTGGCCTCGCACCTGCAGGCCTTGGTGTCGGAGACTGGGGCGACTGCCTCCCCTTCCTCGTCTCTCATCCGAGCAGGGGGGCCCTCCGCGGGAGCGGGGTTCCAGCGCCAGGACTGTGGCGCCTCCCTGCACCAATCCCTGCTCCGCTCTCATCAAGGCCTCTCTTCTGCTTTGCTCCGGCTTTGCTTTCCTTGTTGGCCAAAGGCCACCAGAGCCGCAGGGACAAACAGCCGGGTGTGGCCTCTGGGCCGGGGGGGCCCTGGGCGCCTGTCAGTGCCCTGCCATGGGCCGGGGAGTTTCCACTGCGGCCTCTCCTCCTCCCGCTGACACCGGGAGCCGCAGGCCTGGCTGTGGCCTGAGCGTGTCCAGGAGGTGGCGGAGCCCAGCTCCTCCCGCCGGTGGCTGTCGTCTAGTCCCAGGGACGCTGTGGTCACCTGCCATGGTCACCCTCTGGGGCCTCAGCGTCATCCCACACCAGCCCCGTGGGGCCAGGTCTGAAGCCACCACCGACTCTGCCGTGTCCCCGATCGCGCCACCTTCCACCGCGGCTCCCTCACCCACCGGTGCCTGAGACACGGCGCAGCCGGGCAGGGGGCTCACTGCCGCAGACTTGCACAGCAGTGAACGATGAGGCCGTCTCGGGGTTGAGAGACTGCGCAGGGCGGTCAGGGATTCGGCGAATAAATGACACACAGACACACTTCAAGAGTGAAAATCTGAGTGTAATTTAATTTGAGTTGGTGACCAGTATATATATGTTTTCTAAAGGCATAGGAAAGGCGAGCATCAGTGAAGAAATCCGCTTGCTTATAGGTTTAGCTTATCATTGACAGGGCGGTGATCTACATCTGGACCCAGGCGCAGTCCTAAGTAGTTAGGCTATTCATTTTTCTTTTTGTTTTATATGATTACTTTTTGTTTAAACTACTCACTACCACTAAATCACTATTAATTAGCACGGGTGAATTTTACTTTTCACAATGTAGTATTTTTATCCTTAAGATTAATGCTGACAAGGCTAAGCACGCAACAGAGAAATTATTAAGCTAACAGTTCTGTTAATACACAGAGTTTAGTAACGTTTCATTTGAATGAGCCTCGTTATTAGATTTCGTATGTTCTTTTTTAATCAGCAACCAATGACCTTTTAGACAGAGAAAGAGAAAGGATTTTAGAGAGACAGTTGTAGTAGAATAAAGTTTGTGGGCCTTGAGAAGGCGAGATAAGGTTCCGTGCGGACAGCATTCCTGTAGTGGCTCCTGGGGGTCGTTCTCTTTCAACAGGCTTCCGTCTTATCTAGCTGGTTCCTTGCCCAGCCGGACCTAGGGATTCCTAGAGGTCACTGCAGGGGGAGGTGCAGCAGGTATGTCTTCAGGGGGTTTTGCTGTTCTCCCCCTGCGCGCTGGTTGCCCAGCCGGACCTAGGGACCGTGGCGCAAGCCATTAGCCCTAAGGGTCACTGCAGGGGGAGGTGCAGCAGCTCACGCCTGTGATCGCGGCTTCGTGGGCTCTCACATCCAGGCTCCTGCTGCAGAGAACATGGAGGGTTCCGGGGGGTGAACCCGCACGGCGCGCCTCGGGGTGCGAGCTTGGCCACCAGGGACGCCGGTGCCCTGCAGGAGACGCCCGCCCCGGCCGCCGAGGAGTGGCCGGCCAACTGTGGTCATGACAGTAAAATCACGCCTCTGGCGGAGACAGGATAATTATTTTCTTTTCAAGACTGCTTGGAGAGCAGGAGAGCGTGCCGCCAGCTCTGCTGCTGCTCGGGGCTGTGCGCGTCTGCCCGGCGAGGGCGTGTGCGCTTCCGGCTTGGAAGGGGAGACTCGTCACTGAAATAGCATCGGCCATAGGAAGTCAAAGCAGACAACCCGGCTTTCCTAGCATCCTGATCTGCCCTCATCCTGTTACTCGTCTCAAGAAGCGCCTGCTCTTTCCTCCGCAGACGGTACAAACTGCGCGGGGCCCGCGGGGAGGACGCGGACTCCGGCTGGACGGCGCAGGGGCAGGCGCTGGGTGGCCGCCGAGGCCTCGCCCCTCTGGGCACGAGGGCGGTGTTGAAGATGCGGTCACTGGGGTTCAGCTTCCGAACATAACCCGGCCCTGTACTTGCAGGTTGGGATTCAGGGGAGGCGGCCAGAAGGCCCCGCCGTCGGCTCTTTGCTCTGTTAGAGAAAATGGCCGCTTCTTGATCCTCGGTTCCCGAGCTCAGTGACAGGGATACCGGTAGCGTCGGCTGTCCTGGACAAGAACGGGGTGCCGGCTCCAGAAAGCACGGGGATCCCGATCGTTTGGGGCTTGTCGCCCTTGGCTGTGGCGGGAGCGCCGTGGGGAAGCGCACGGTCGTGGGCCCGGGTGGCGAGGCGGGGCTGCTCCTGGGCAGAAGCTCCTGAGCCGTTTACTGAAGCACACAGGCTGGTGACCCTGATCGCGCGTCGGCGGTGTGAGCAGTGAGGTCTGGGCCAGGGGGACAGAGGTTTACGGGGAACCGAGAAGGGGGCTCTGAGCATACGTCGGGAGACGCGGGCGTGAGCACAGGACGGCGCCGGCGTTCTCGCAGGCAGAGCTGTCCCGGCCGCCCCGGAGAGCCACGTCAGGTTGGAGGCGGCCAAGGCGCCCACCTGCCCAGGACACGGGCTGCCCTCCGCAGGTGGTCAAGGATGTGCCGCTGGGGTTTGCAAGCAGAAACAGGCCACCCTGCCCGTGAGCGCTGGGCTCGTGGGGACCCACCGAAGCCGCAGGAGCCGGTGCCTGTTCACGCTGGGGATCTAGGAGGTTTTGCTCCCAGATAATGAGTTTCGAGTTCTGGGGAACCAGCTGTGACTTGTCTCTTGAGAGCCGGCTCAGGCTCCTGGCTCAAGAGTTCAGGCAAGCCTCTCTGTTGGCAGTGTCCAAACCTACACCCTAAGGCACGAAGGAGACAGAGGCTGCAGGTGTTGGGCGGGTGAAGTAGGTCTCGGCGGTGGGAACCTTCCGGGGTGCCGCGTCCCGGGGGAGCTCACTGCAGCCTGGGAGCAGCACCCAGCTGCCCGAGCCACGACCCGCTCTCGCCCAGATGCACAGTCCCCTCACGTAAAGAGGCGTGAAGTGTCTTAGTCAGCACTGATGTTGTGCCGATGCAGTGTGCGAGCGTACGGACGCCTCCTGCAGCCCAAGCGGGTTTTATCAAAAGCAGCTGCGGTGGGTTCATGGAAGGCCACGTGAGCCCGGCCTCGGTCTCGCTCGCGACGGCGACCACTTATCTCAACGTAAGTGCCTTCACGCAGCAGAGCATGAAACGCACTTCATCTGGAGCGCTTGCTCTCGAGAGCTCCCGCGGAGCGTGGGAGGGGAGGCCTTGGGGATGAGGTGATTCGTGCTGTCCATCTTTCTGCCTTGGGGGAGAACCGGTAGCTTTTCAGAGCCAAAATCCAACTGCTCACCTTGGATAATGCAATGTAATAAAAGTGTTACAGGGCAAACCCCGATATAAAATGGGGTTTCCTGACTGTGGGTCCTCACCTGCGCGCTTAAAGGGGACTTACGCATGCTGCACTGCAGACACACACACAGGGTTGATACAAGTGCATTTACACGGGCAGGGGGAGTGGGGAAATGAGTAACTCAGGGAGACAAAGAGGGAGATAAATTCGTACATGCATCCTACCCCTTCTGCTGACCCGGAACCCCAGTGACCCGCCCAGCTGGCAAAACCTTAGCACCCTTGAGGCCAAGCCAGCGACCCCGCCCCTGGCCACCCGGCCAGTTAAATACCCAAACCGAGAGCCTAGTTGCTTGACTCCGCCCTCAGGGCCTCGCAGCCTCCCTTTGGGGATCCTGGGATTGTAGTTCCGGTGTCGTGGGGGTGGAGTCCACGAAGCCTATGGACTTGGCCCAGGACCTCCTTCCCCCTATCAAAGGGATCATCCCTCCTGCCTCTCAGAGCCGCGGTCCAGAGAGCACGCAGGCCCCGGGCTTCAGCCCGGCTCGCCCATGGGCTGAGCCCACCGCCCCCGGGGCGGCCGGAGGGGACTGTCTGCCTGGGTTTCCACCGTCCCAGGCCCTCTGGTCTGCTAAAGCTCGGGCTCCCCCACCCCTAGTCTCACTCGCGTCACACTCCCTGAACGCCCCGTCCTGAACGTCTGACTCTTCGACACCAGCAGCCTGGCCCGGCTGAGCCTCGGCTGGCCTCCGTGAGACTTAGCCACTGCTCCTGCGTCGGCTGTCTGTGTGTCCTGGGGGGCTGCCCTGGTCCACGTTGGGCACGGCAGCCTCCTCCTGCAGGTGGCTGCTCGCCTGCCCTTCCGCCCTGGCCAGCGTGTGTGGAACGCTTGGCCGTGAGCACAGCACAGTGCTTCACAGGCGTGTGCGCGTGTGCGCGTGTGCGCGTGTGTGTAGTGCACATGCGGGGGTTCAGGCGAGCAGACCACATCTTCTCACCTCTTCATCCACGTCTCCTGACTCAGCTCCCGAAAGCCTGGGAATTTCCAACAGGGAGAGTGAGAAAGGGGCTATTGTTATGTTAATGAGGCGACTTTTTGGGCCCCTGAGGGCTTGGAGCTGGTTGCCAGGGGAACCAGCGCTGTGACTGGAGGGTTGGAGCTTCTGCCCCCCTTTCTCGTCCCGGGCCGGGGCGGGGCTGGGCTGAGGCCAGGCCAGGGACTGCTCTGTCCTAAGGCGGCCTCTGTGGAGCGCCAGGAAGGGCCTTCAGGAGCTTCAGGGCTGGCTGGGGGGGGCCCAATGGGGCGCCTGGGGGGGCATGGAGGCTCCACCCCCCATCTTTCTGGTCCCCTCTTCCCTCTGGCTGTTCCCCAGATCGCTCCTTTGTGATCAATTGTGCTGTTGCTGATCCCTACCGAGGGGGGGGCGGGGGGGGGGGCGCGCAGCTGCAGAGTGGGGCGTGATGCGTGTGGCCAGGGCTGCAAGGCCAGAAACCAGCAAGTGGGGCTCGTGGAGGCCATGTGGGGTGCTCGCCACCCCTTCGCCCATGCCCCTGGCGCTGACCGAGCGGGGCCCCTCGGCCCCTGCCTAGACACCCCCCCCCCCACCGCGCCCTTCCTGCTTCTCCCTCCTGCCTGGGTCTGGTTCTAACTGCAAACCGGGTCAGGGCCTGCTGTGGCCTCCCTCCAGGCTGCCTCCACCGCAAGCAGCGGGAGGGCTCAGGCCGGGCTGCAGCGGCTAGACCGTGCACAGGGGTCCCCCCTCTTTGGGGAGCGCCCAGGACGGCATCTGGGGGAAATTCAGCAACATAAACGTCTCAAAATCAAATCAGGAAGCGGCGTTTTCTTCAAAGACAATTTATAATCACTTTATTTTCCAAAATACATACAAAACAGCAAAATTATCTTTCAAGTGCTTCTCCATTTTCTCTACAAAAGTGACTGCAGCGGTGCTTCTGGGCAGCGTGGCGTCCCCCGTCCGGCTGCGGCTGCCCTTGCACACGCACACGCTGAGCTGGACGCGCAAGGACACTGGGGGGTCGCGACTTGCAAGGGCGGCGGCGAGACGCTGGTTCTAGGTAGTGCGGGCTGGGCTGTGGGGTCTCAGGGGCGCAGTCACCTGGCACAAAAGCCAGAAACACAAGGCCTCGGAGCTAAGGCTGCGTCCCGCGCTCAGAGCCGAGGGCCACGACCCAGGCCGAGCTGGGCAGCTGCTGACGACCAGCGGCTGGAGGAGGCGCGAGCAGACAGGGATCCGAGTGAGGCAGCAGAGGGGGGGTGCGCCGGTGGGGGTGACCGGTGGGAGTGACCAGCCGGCCTGGGCTCCGGGAGCGGGTCCCCATACTGGCAGTGTGAGTGCGCTTTCCTGCCCTGACTTGCCTATTCCTCGCTCTGACGGCATCTCCCTGCCTGGCTTATCCACAGTCCTCAGATGAGCCCATCCTGCCCCGCACGCACTCGGGGCCTGGTGGAGTTGACCGGAATGATCTTAACTTGCGATCGATTTCTTGCTTATTAAAAACAATGTGAATGGGCCTCCCTGGTGGCGCAGCGGGTTTTGCTCAGCGCTAGGAAGCTGTCCGCAGCCTCTGCAGCGGTTCGATTCCCGGCCAGCCAGGGAGATCCCCATGTGGCACGGCAGACCTCTCCTGTCTCCCCGCTGTCCCCTCAGCAGTGGATTTCAGTCTGCCTGCTCTGCTCCCCGCTCTGGCTCTGGTGACACCTCTCACCCCCCTGTACCTCTGGCCTGCACCCCAGCTCTCGTATAAATAAATAAATCTTAAAAAAAAAAAATAGTGGCCTATAATCCGCATTAAAAAAAAAAAACCAACGTGAATAGTTTTCACATTAGGTTGAGAGTTTACAAAGCTCTTTGTGCTGGGAGTTGCTTAAGTAAAAAGCTTAAAGTTTCTTTGTAAAGGGAAGTATCGTGAAACCCACCAAACCATCTAGAGAGATAAGAAATAGGGCAAATCGTGCTGTTTTGAGCGCACAGTTCCGTGGCTGGTGGGTTCACGGCCTGACCGTTTGTTTTTCGGTCCCCAAACTTTATTCCACGGCAAAGGCGTGGTCAGGTGGAATCCCCTGGGGTGATGTTCAGGCTGGGAGAGTCAACAGCCTTCGAGAGAGGTGACAAAACCAACATTCCCACACGTGAGCCTCCAGCAGGAGCCGGGGGGTGGGGGGTGCAACCCGCCTCGCTCCGTGCCGTGCTTGTGGCGAGCAGGCCGCCCCGGGGACTGAGATCCTGCCCCGTGAGCAGGCAGGGGCTGGGGCCCCGACGCAAGCCCAAGACAATGCCCATGAAAGCACCCCTTTCCGGGCTGGCCGGGAGGCCGTGGTCTGGAGCGGCGCTCAGCGGCCGGGGCCAGGGGAGAGGGCGGCTGGTCCCAGACAGGCGTCTGCAGAGGCCAGAGTGGCCCTTCCGCAGCCCCTGTGGCGAGACCCGCACCCCCCCCCCCGGTCCCCACGGCTGGGCCAGCAGGCGGCCCGCTGTGTCCTGAGGAGGGCGGGCGGCCGCAGAGCCGGCGTGGCACCGGTGGCCACTCCTTGGTGGCTGCACAAGGACACACGTGTCCTCCCCACGACGCGAGTCCCAGGGTCAGAGGACGCGTCCCGCAGGCCTGGGCTGGGGTCCGGCCCCCTCCGACTGCGAACGGGCCTCTGGGCGTCGCACCGCCGCGCCCCTAGGGACGGGGTTCTCACTTCGCCTTCGTGCTTCTCACCGTTTTGTGGCAACGATTGTTTCCGCCCAAAACTCCAAAGACTTGAACCAGCGCAGCCCTCGGCCCAGCCCCGCCCGTGGGGACCGAGACGTGGGGCTCGGCTTACCCCGGGGCTGGGCGCGGAGACGGGGCTGCCCGGGGCGGCGCCGGCGCGGCCTCCTCCTTTCTCCAAGAGGCAAGAAGGCGCGTGAGCCACGGTGCGGCCCCGGCCTTGGCGACCCCTGAGCTGCCGCCTCGGGTCTGGGAGCCCGTCGGGGTCAGCTGTGCTCGTCCACGGGCCGGTGATGGGGCTCAGCCCATCCACACTCGGGGGGCATCCTGGCATCTGAGAGTCCAGTGCGGGGCAGCGGCAGCCGGTCACGGGCCACACGCCCAGGTGCTCCGCGTCCAGGGCAGACCCGAGTCCGTGGGGGGGGGGGCGCGGGGTGCCGCAAGGGGTGGGGGGGCACTGCAGGGGATGGGGGCACCGCGAGGGGTGGGGGACGCCGCGAGGGGTGGGGGGGGCTTTGCCCCCGTGGTGACGTGCGCTGTCCGAGCCCCAGCCCAGCGCCGCCGCCAGACGCGGGTCAAGGCTCCAAATGCCTGAAGATACTCTGGAATTAGGGCTCCGCCGAAAACGGGCTTTCCCGCCACCGGTGCGGGCTTGGGAGCCGTGTCTTGCGTCCATGTCCTGCGTCCGTGTCCTGTTTCCATGTCCTGTGTCCGTGTCCTGTGTCCATGTCTTGTGTCCGTGTTGTGTGTCCTGTGTCCATATCCTATGTCTGTGTCCAGTGTCTGTGTCCTGTGTCCATGTCCAGTGTCCATGTCCTGTGTCCATGTCCTGTGTCCTGTGTCCTGTGTCCATGTCCTGTGTCCTGTGTCTGTATCCTGTGTCCATGTCCAGTGTCCATGTCCTGTGTCCGGGTCCGGGTCCGTGCATCCACGCAGGGCCCAGTGTTTCTCACTGGCGGGTCTGCGGGGCTCGCTCCTGGCGCTGGGGGTGCCCCCATCCGGGAGGCCAGGCTCTGGGCCGACCCACCGTGGTTCTCGACAGATGAGCGGCCACCCCGGGGGGTTCCAGCTTACAGCCGGGGCATGTTTCAAAGAGGGGGCGCGAGAGACAGAGACCCCGGCGGGCAGAGGAGCCTCCAGAAGAGCTGGCTGTGGGGCAGGGGTCCCCGCGTGGCCCTGGCCAGGCGCTGCCAGCTTGGACCCCACAGCTCTGGGTGGACCGGCCGGACGACCCAGGCGCGGCCAGGCGGACTCTGTTCAGGCAAGGGGACCCGCGCAGCAGGAGGGGCCAGGCCGCCTGGGGAGCGCCGCCACTGGCCGGGCCGCAGGTGCACCTGGAGGCCCGAACTCAAAAGGCCACTGGCCCACGGTGCCCCTCGTCCCCTCGGGCTCTCCTGTTCTGGAGTCCTACGGGGTGGAAGGTGGTTTGGGGGACGGGCAGGATCCTTGACTGTCAAAGCTGGTGGCCCGGCCAGGAAGCTGAAAGGCAAGGGTTCCAGGCGTGAGATGGGGCAGGAAGGGGGTCAGGTGGCCTCATGCTGCCCCTGTGGGCACCGGCACCCACAGGCAAGTCGCAGACCACGCCCCACCCCGGCTCTCACCTGTGCAGGTACAGGACAGGCCACACCTCCACTCACCTGCAGGCTGCACCAAGAAGCCGGCCCTCGGGCCACCTCTGCTCTGGCCTGGCCTCCCCTGTCACTGGTCAGTGCTGCTGTGTGGGGGCGGGGGCAGTGGTCACTGGGAGCTGCGGCTCTGGGCAGGGGCTGCCGCAGTCCCTTGAGGAGAGGAGGCCGGGCTGGCAAGTGGGAACAGGGGGGCTCATCCCCCGTCAAACTACACACTCTGCCTGGGAAGAGGCAGCGACCAGGGGTAAGCCTAGGGGCCGAGTCGGGGCCAGCAGGGGTGCATCAGCCTCTCCTGTCCCTCAGGTCTCGGCTCCCTGCTGCCGTGAGGGCACAATGCGCTCACCCGAGGACTCGGGGCCAGGGCGCTGCCCGGCCCCTGTGCCCCAACCCGGCAGGCGCTGCCCAGAGGCCTCAGGATTCAGGCCCATGACCAGTCCCTCCCTGACGGGGGGTCTGTGCAGGGAGTGGGTGGGTGTGGGGTGTGGCGGCTCCTGTTTTGGGGATTCTGGGGCACTTGCTGAGTTGGCATATAGGGGAGCAAAAACCGACACCCCCAAAGTACATCTTTGGCAGAAGCTTGGTTTCAGGGAGGGCCCTGGGGCGGGTGAGGTGGCTTCTGGAAAGACACTGACGTGGAACCCCCCCCCCAAGGTCACCTGCGGGGGACACGCCCTGTGCTTCCCGGTGGAGCAGCTGCACATGGCCTGCACCTTGGACCAGGCCCTGTCCTGAGCCCCTCGCTGCCCTGCCAGAGCCCGGGTGTCCGAGCCGAGCCATGGGGGATCTGTGGCCTGGGGCTTCCCGGTGCGCTCAGGAGTGACGGGTCATCAGTAAGCCTCTTCCTGGCTTTCTCTTACAGCCTTTCTCAGGTCGCGTGGCTACTGGCCCACTCGGGGGCCCAGAGGGACAGAATCGTGTCCCCTGTACCCCAGGGCTGTTTTCACAACAGGAAGCAGCAGCCCCCAGTCTCCGGGCACTAACAAGGGGCGTCACAGTCACCACCCACGGGTGTAAGTTTCCAAGCACCGCAAAGAAAAAGCAGGTGACAGCTTCTATGGCTTATTTCTAAACCAATCCCCGCGCACTGGACTGCACTGAGGCGCAGGGGCCTGGAGGACAGAGTCCATGTCCGGCAGGGTCTCTTAGAAAGCCAGGGGACACCCCTCCAGGGGACACCTTCGGGGGACACCCCCCATAGCACCCTTAGGGGACTCGCCCCCAGGGACACCCCCCCATAGCACCCCCAGGGGACTCGCCTCCAGGGACATGCCCCAGGGGCAGAGCGGGGCGGGCGGCTCACCTCCAGCAGCGGGTGCCAGTGGGTGATGGGCTTGCGGTGGTAAGCCAGCATCTCGTTCCAGTGGTCGCGCCCCAGGCCCTCGGCGTCCAGGCCCGTCCTGCACACGCCGATGACCTCGTTGTGCCCGACCCTGCGCGGGGGAACGGCCGCGGGTCTCGCACCCCCACTGCTGCCTCACACTGACCACGGGTTTCGCGTCCTCATTCGCTAGTTTCTGCTCTCCTGGTAAGCGTGACGTGCTGTCCTTCCTCTCGGCCTCGGCAGCCCCCCTTGCCCGCGCCCCGCCCGACTCGGCATCGCCTGCGGTCAGCGTCCCTGACCGTCTCCATCCTCCTTCCTGGTTAGCCCCGGGGGACGGGATGGGGGGTGCTGGTGGGGGGCTGGGGGTGCGCTCATCTCCTGCCGACGGTGACACCCCGCTGGGCCCTGCTCCTCCCCGGAGTGGAGGAGCTCTGGGTGCTGAGCTGGGTGGAGAAGCCCCCCCACCTCCGCTCCCGCCCTGCCTGGCTGGGCACACAGCCCGCGGGCGCGGGCTCCTGACGCTGCCGCGCGGCCCGGGAGAGTGTGGCTGTCAGGCCCCCCGCCCCCCGCCCCCCGCCCGTGTCCCTCGGCGTGAGAACGGCCACTTCGGGAGAAGGAAAGAGTGGGCAGCAGCCCGTCCTGCAGCGGCCCTGGGCGCCTACCTGTCGTAGTCCATGACGGCGATGGACAGGCTGACCTGGTCCACGTTCTCGGGGGGGATGTCGAAGACGACGGCCTCGTTGTACACGGGATTCAGCGTGTTCCTCTTGGTCGTGGTCTTCCTCTTCTTCAGCCGGCGGCCCTCGCACATCAGGGACACCTTGACGTAGGGGTCTAGGGGCGGGAGGGCGGCCGCGGTCACTCGCGAGTCCCGGCCTGGCGCCCGCGGCCTGCTCCATGCCCACCAGGGTCTCCTCGGAACGCGCCGGGCGTGGGTCTCGGCAAGGAGTATTCCAGAAGAAATACTCTGGCGCGGGGGACGGGCCGGTGCCACGGAGCGGCCTCTCTGCCCAGGGGACAATTTCTTGGAGCTGGGCTCGGGCCTGTGGTGCGGACGGGGCGGGTGGGGGGTCTCAAGCTAACGCCCGTGAGGAGCGTCCTGTAATCAGGGTGGCCTTGCGCGTGCCGCCTCGGGCTGCCTGTCTCACAACTCGATGGTTTTGACGCAGCCAGGAGGGGCAGGACGTGGGGTGATTTGCAGGCCGCAGGCCGCACTGTTTCACCCTAAGGCCTTACAGCTTCCTGACCCAAGGCTTCTGCACCCAAGGACACCCCGTCCCCCGAGGCTCTTGACGGCCTCGACGCCGCCCCCCCCCGCCTGTTGTGTGAGTCACCAGCGCCCGGCCCCTGCGCCGCCTGACAGCGTCCTCCCGCGCGTGGCCAGCGGGCGGCCAGTGGCCCTCGTGCAGACCCGCGCGGACACGGGCGCTCGCACCCCAGGAGTGGAGGTTAAACCAGGGCCTAACGGGCAGGACATGACTTGAAGATTTTCCCAAAACCACGAAGCAGAATTTCCCTCGGGACTGTCTCTGGGGAGCCCAGGGAGACTTGCTCACTGTGGTATTTTTTGAGGTCCCCAGAGTGGCCCAAGTTTTGGGCTAAATGGTGGTAAAGCTGCAGTGGGGAGCGTGGCCTCGCGGCCCAGGGGTGTCCTGCAGGTCAGGTGGGGGCAGTGAACTTGGTCAGCGTGTGGTGGCCGCACAGCCCTCAGTCCTGAGCTGCCCGGGGCACGGGGTGTCCTGGAGGGCTGGGGTGTGTGGGGGGACAGGGTGTGCAGAGGGATGGGGTGGCGTGGGGGGTGGGTGCGGGGGACGGGGTGTGCGGGGGGCGAGGTGTCAGGGTGGCGTGGGGGGATCGGGGCCACACGGGACGCCGGGAGGCTGGTGTCCAGGGCCACTGGCAGGCGCCGGCCGACTGCAGGTCAGCGCTGGGCGAGGACTGAGCCCGCGGAGAAAGACAAGTCAGCGCCCGAGCCCGAGGCCCGTCTGCCGATGACACTTTCAAAAAACTCTGCCCCAGGGTGTGAGCAACGGCTGACTTGGAGCCGCGATGAAGAAACTGAGTAAGAAGCCAGGCCCGAGCAGCCAGGCCCAGGGGTGCCCGCCGGACACCCTGGCCCTGGAGGGGCCCCGCCAGGCCCGGCCCTGCCCCGCCCGCCCCCGCAGGCCCTACCTGAGGAGCCCGTGATGTCCATGGCCTTCAGGTTCCTGCACTTGATGACCGTCAGTGTCATGCGGCCGGCCGTGGGCAGGTAGCAGAGGGAGAACATGATCTCCCCCAGGTCCACGCTCTCCTGCGGGGGCAGTCAGGTCAGCGGCCTCGACTGCAGCAGCCACGCCAGGCGTTCCCAGCCGGCGACGGCACCACCCGTGCCCCAGGCCAGCGGGGCCACCCCTGCCTCAGCACCCCAGGGGCCTCCACAGGGGACTCCCTGGTCTGGCCACATGCCTGGGGACCCCGTCTGGCTTCCACCGTGCCAGTGACTTGCAGGACCCCAGTTGTGCCTGTGAGGTGTGGAGGGTTTGGCAGCCCTGCAGGGCTACACCCCAGGATTGTGCCCCCCATGGCCTGCCCCAGCCCCGCCCGGCCCCACGCACCGTGGTGGCGCAGAGAATCTCCCTCCACACGGACGCTTCCCGGGACAGGTCGGAGGCCTCGAACAGGTTGTCCAGGATCACCTCCCCAATCATGTCGTGCCGGGAGAACCTGTCGAAGTCGTACACGCTGAAGTGCAGCTTGCGGGCGCCCAGCTCGCCGTAGGGGACGGGGAACTGGAAGGTCTCGTCGAAGAGGGGGTTCAGCGTCTTCCTGTGCACGCGGGTCTGGAACTTGCGCTTCCGGTCGGGGAGCAGGTACATCTTCACGTAGGGGTCGGAGGTGCCGCTGAAGTCCTTGGCCGGCAGGTCCAGGGCCTGGATCATCCTGACCACCAGCAGCTGGCCCTCGTAGTCGTAGCGCAGCGCGAAGTTCAGCTTCCCGCAGGTCGGGGCGTCCGCGTGCCCGCCGCCCTCGGAGTCCACCGACCTCTGCTTGTAGAGCTCGGGCTTGATCCGCCCGATGCTGGTGGTGGTCTCCCCCCGCTGCAGCGCGGGCTCGGCGCCCGGCTCGAAGTCTACGCTGGACACCTGCATCTGCCGCGGCAGGTGCCGCCTGAAGGAGTTGTGGCTGCAGCGCGGACACACACACACACACGCACACACCGGCCGTTAGGTCAGGACGACACAGGGCCCCCGATAGCGTGAGCCGGCATCTGCAGCAGCCAGCACCACCTCACACACGTACAACACGCACACACACAACCCCCACACACATGTTCACACAGACACACAAGACAACCGTGCCTGCACACATGACATGCACACACAACCGTCAGGTCGTGGGTGACACAGGAGGCCCCAGGGTCACAGGAGCCCACGTCTACAGCAGCAAACATGCACACGCTCACACACACCCACGCACACACGCAGGCACACACGCACGCACGCAGGCAGGCAGCTCGCTGGTGACAGCGCTACATGGTGAGATGCTGCCCCAGGCAGGTGCCCTGAGCGTGCCATCCACGCCTGCTCTCACGCCCCGGCCTCGGCCAGCTGAGCCGCGGGTCGTGGAAGCTCGGACCCCACCCTTTTGCCCCCACTGGTGTCCTCACGTCGCCCCAATCTCGAGCAAACTAGTCCTCCCTCCCCTGGCTCTTGGGCCAGGCGCCGCTGCCCATGTCTGCCGGGGCGCTCACACCTGCACCCCGAGTTGCTCCAGGTGGCCCCCAGATGAACATCCCCACACAGGACGTTGGACAGAGGGGTGGGAGGCGCCAGCTGGACCTGTTGGCAAACACGCGATTTCCAGGAGTCTGCAAAACCCCTGCCTCTGTGATAACCCCGCGGTCTCAGGGTTCAAGCTGTCGTCGTTACAATTACACTGAAATGGAACTCGTCAGGGCCAGAGTCGTAACTGAACGTGTCTCTCACATTCGAGCAGCGTCCTTCCCGGGGCTGGGCTGCCCTCCTCCTTCGGCCGCTAGTGGGTGGCAGCCCCCGGCCCGCCATCCAGCCGGCCGCGGCGCGGAGACCGCGCGTCAGCCACAGCCCTCCCGCGAGCCCCCGGCTCACTGCACAGCGCAGCTCGGGCTCGGCGCACGGGCACGGGGCGGGCCCCAGCCACACCCCTGTGGCATGGGGGGGCGATCTGTTTTCTGCTTGAAGGGGGCTCAGGGGTGTCGTGGAGAGTTACGTGGAAGGAGGGGACTGCAGATGAGGCCTGCGGAGTGCCGAGGCGCGCCGAGGGGCGGGACTGCGTGTGGGGGACGGTGACGGGGACCCGCGAGGCCGGAGACACAAGCACGTGTCCACCGTGCGATCCTAGACGTTGAGCTTCTGACCTTGCGGGGAGGGGGGGAGTCGGTGGCCTCCCAGGTCTCCACCTCCCGGGGCCCATCCCCTGGGAGGCCCTTCCCCGAGGGCCCCCGGCGTGGACATGGAGCCCAGCGGGGGAGAAGGGCGCCCGCAGTCACTGGGAGGTGGTGCCCGGCGTGGACTGGCCGCTTCCGCTGGGAACACCCGGCCCGCCGGTGCCGCCGGCCCCGGGCAGCGCCTCGGAGGGGGCTCCACACGCCAGCGCCGCCCCTGCCCGGGCACGCCCTGTCTCCGGCCCAGAGCCCGCTGACCAGACTCTGCACTTGGGCCCGGGTGCCTCGTCTCGCGGGGGGCGGAGAGCCCCGAGACCCTGCCGCCCCGGCTCTGCGCGGTCGCTGGCGCTGGCCGCGGAGGGGCTCGCGTGAGGTCGACGGCCCAGGCCCGGCAGGCGCGCACCTTGCAGCGAGATACTCGGATGCGTCGCCCGTGGGCGGTGCACACCTCACAGAGAGGCAAAGAGGGAAAACAGCTCTGACCAAGGCCGGGGGGCCGAGGAGCTGCCCCCGTCCTGTCCCGGCAGAGACACCCCGTCTGCTTACCTTCCCCAACGCCGGTCACTCTGCTGGGCGGCCACGCAGACGGGACATTCCGTGTGCTTTCCTGCCACCCCTTGCACTGAGCGTCATGATGGATGAGAAAATCGTGTAATTCACTACGCGCCGAAGTTCCTCGTGGGAAGAGCCCGAGATGTATTTTTAGATGCGCTTTTAACGGCCTCGCTGGGTCCCGAGCGCTGGGAAAGAGCGAGGCCGCTCCGTCTGTGGGACCCGATCAACAGGCGCCGCGCCCCCGCGCCTCAGCCGGGCACGCGTGGCCAGAAGGCATGCTTGGGCGGGGCCACGCAGCCAGCTGTCCGCCGAGGCGCGGGGTCATCGCGGATCCCCGTGCGAGGTGACGAGGCTGCGGCTGGAGCCTGCCTGTGCCGCCTCCACCCTGGCGCGGGAGCAGCTCCGGCCCGTCGACTCGGGGTTTGTTCTGGTCTGAGTGGCGTGCGGGGTCTTCATGGCCTTCAAGTGTGAGGCCCGTTTCCTGGACGCCGTGGCTCCGTGGCCTGGGCAGGCTGGGAGGCCCTGACCCTGGACGCAGCAGCTCCACAGGCCCAGCGGGCAGGACCAGGGCGGGCAGGGTCAGGGCGGCACCAGCATGCGAGCAGCCAGCCTGGAGGCCCGGCGGGGCCGGGGGGAGCCTGCAGGTGTGGGGGCTGGAGGAGCCGCTCCCAGGGGCCGAGCGCCCGACATGACCTGGTTTCTGCCGGTACCACCTTCACTTGGCAAAGATTTTTGATTAAAAAAATGCGTTGTGAGTCAACCCCCCAAGAACTTAATTCCTTATTTCTTATAGACTGGACCCTTATTTCACACACTCGCTTTTCAAAATAGAAAATTGCATCTCCTGTTGTCCTCAAAACCGGGACTCCCCCCCTGCCCCAGACAGAGCGGGGGTTCGGGCCGAGCCTGCGCCCTCAGCACGCGGGGGGGGGGGGGGGGGCGCGTGCTCTGAGCCAGCGCGTCGGCTAAGAGGAGCTGTAATTAGCACAGTGTTCAACCATCGCCATGACAACACAGTCTCGGCTTCCTTCTTGCTCTTTTTTCTTCTCCTTCCCTCTTTCGGGGTGACAGGGACAAGCCAGTGGCTGTTTCGACTCAGATAAATACCCCGTCCGGGTACCCGCCGCCTGCCCGTCGCTGCTCCCGCCTCCTTCCCCGGGGGAGGAGGCCCCGCAGGGCCTGAGCTGGCCGGAGCCGCCAGCGACAAGGGGCTGTGTCCCCCAGCGACTCCCAGGTTTCTGTCCGGACAGATTCTCACACCGGGCAGAGGCCGGGAACTGCGGGCGGGTGCCTGGGACCCACCGGGAGCCCGCGTCGCCCCCGTGGAGGCAGATCCCTCCAGAGGTGGGGGGGGCAGGGCCAGAGGCCCCTGGGCCCTGCTTTCCTGGACAGGAAGCCTCAGCTCAGCCTCCCGCCACCGTACTACCTCCCAGGAGCTGAGACCTGCCGCCCGGCCTCGCCCCCCACCGCGCTGTCCCTCGACCCCGGCGGCGGGTCAGCGCCCGAGGTCAGAACGCACTGAGTCACTGCTCTGCGCCGAGGACTGGCTGCCAAGTTGCTCTGGAACCGTAATTCACGAGACAAATGGCCAGTTACTCTGAAATGCTGGCCCCTGACCTTTTCCACGGTCAGAAAATGGTTCCATCACAAGAGTCAGTAACGGTTGCTCCTGCTCTTGCATGTATTTCAGGGGACGCATAGGAAGTCCCTTTGGAGAACATCCCTGGTAGCTTCTGACCTACGAGGAAAGTTCTGAGAACACGGGTTGATGCTCGCAACAGAGCTGTCGCTGGCGGGTAACAGCAGGTCGAAAAAATAAATCCAAGAACACCGGTTCTTCCAGCCTGGATCATGGATTCCCGCGCTGCGCGGCGAGAGCAGGCCTGGAGGGAAGCATCTCGGCTGCCCCTGGCCCGCCCGCCTGGGCCTCCGGCCGCAGCTCCGCACGAGGCGACCGTTGTGTTGGAACCCGCAGGCTCAGACCCGGCCCGGCCCGGCCCGGCCCGCCGCGGGGGCAGCGCCTGAACTCGTCCTGCTCTGAATTTCATAAAAACACGTGCGGGGGGTGGGGGGGCCTCCCTGGCGGCCTCAGGGTTGAGTCTGAGAAGCGGGGCACCACCGGTTTCCCCCAGGGACGGCGCTGGGGCCGCACTGGCCGTCCCCACCCCCACCCCCGTTTCTCCAGCAGCCGCGCAGGGCCAGACCCCCGAGCCGGCCCCCAAACTCGGTCCCGGGGGACTGGGGGGCCTCTGCCTTTGTGGGGACCCTGCACAGGTGTGGCCGCGCCCCGCTCTCCCGTGGAGTCTCCATCTCCACACGTGGCATTTGGAGAGTTTCGTTTCCCTGAGGTTTCCAAAAAGACTCTGGGCAGAGGGCGGCTGGTCGCTGGAGGGTCCCGTCTGCAGCGTGTGCTCAGAGACGTGTTCGTGTTTCCACCACGCCCTGCGGACTCGCCAGCGCGTCACCCCGAACTGCGAGCCTGGGAGGCTTCCTGAATACGGCCGTGGCCGCAGTTTGCAGCGGTGGCTCCAGTCACTTCTAGCAGCGCATCCGATTTTGACAGGGCAGTTCGGGTGCGGGTTGGTCTCTGCGGCTTCAGCGAGCGGGGGCCTCGCGGCATCTCGCGCCGGACGGCCGCGGAGTGGTGTGGACTCGCTGTCAGTCTCCACTGCTCGCTCCGCGCACTTGCTGGTGGCCGCTCGCCCTGCCTGCTCGAGGCCGCGCCACCACGCGTGTCAGAGCCAGCCCGGAGGCTGCCAGGGGCAGTCAGGAGCAGGTGCAGCCCAGCGAGCGGCCTCTCTGCCAGGTCCCGCGGGGCTTCCTTCTCTCAGGTGTGCTGCGCCCCTGCCCCGCAACAACCCGCCCCACCGTGCCCCCATCTGCTTCTTCCTCACGGCTTCGCTTCTTCTTCCCGCCTCAGTTTTCTCTCAAGAAATCATACATGTTTATACACACCCACCTGCACACGCACCTGCGCTCACCTGCACATGTTCACACCTGCACATGCACCTGCACATGCACGCACCTCTACTTCCTGCACCTGCCGACTTACCTGGACACGCACATACCTGTATGCACCTGCATCTGCATACGTACCCGGACACACACCTGCACCTGCACACACACCTGTATGGACCTGCACATGCTCACACCTGCACACACACCTGCACACACATGATCCAGTGGCACGTGCTCGCCAGTTCTTACCGGGAGGACGGCGTGGGGTCGGTGGTCTGCCTCTGCACACGTGCATTCTTGGCCAGGTGCTCCCTCAGGGCGGTCTGCACGGCCGCGGGGATGTCGGGGGAGGTGTGGCTGATCTTTATCGCGGGCTCGGTGGCTCTCAGCGCGGGCTTTCCGTCCTCTGCCGCCTCCTTTTTCTCCTCGGCTTCGCACGGCTCAGCGGATGCTGAGCTAGACACGCTCTGGGGCAGCGCGGCTGCGCCGGGGACTGCGGGCTTAGTCCTCCAGCTGGGCCAGCACAGCTTCCAGAAGACGAACACGGAGACCACCAGCAGGGCCAGGCCGCAGAAGCTGACCACGACAGCCAGCAGGCTGACGGAAATGTCTGGAAGAGATCACAGAGCAGCAGGAGTTCACAGCCACACACACAGACGGCAGAAGTGCAGAGATTTCATTACGATGATAAATTTTCTAGACTCAGGGTTTCAAAGTTTGCTTTGCAGGGAAGAGAGATCAGTAAGACGCCTGGAAACTCAGAGGAGATATTTTTAAAACGCCATCCCGGGGACACCTCAGTTGCACACAGGAAACCCTCAGCACACGTGACCCGTTTCCAGGCGCTTGGGCCTGAGGGGTAGAACAGGGCGGCTGCCCCCCCCACTCCCCCCAAGCAGGAGCCCTGGAAGCCAGGGAGCCCAGCCCTGAGGTGTGTGTCAGCCACAGCGGCCACCAGGCTCTGCACCCGAGGCCCAGACCCGCGCCCTTTCCCGCAGCCTCGTGTTCCTGCCTCAAGTCCGCCACCTCCTGGCTCGGGTGCCACCGGCTGACGGCACGCGAGGGAATGTGCCTGCAGACCCAGGGGTTACAAGTCCACTGGAAAGAGAGACGTTTATTTTTACTTCTTTTATTATTAACAAAGAGAACACGCGGTCAGCGCGCTTTCCAGCATTAACTGTGCGCGGCGACGCTGCCTGCGCGACCTCCACGCATTCCAGCTCGACCGCACCTCACCACGCGCTCCGGGGCAGCTCTACCAACGGCCGCCCCGCGTCCAGCAAGGCCTCGGCCGGGCTTCCCAGCACCTGGGCTCACTTCTTGTCGCTGCCGCATTTCATGACTGACGGTATTTCACGCGTGTTCCTGGGGACCTGTGACCCTCCTGGTCTCTGAGGTCGAGGCCGCGGCCCACACCCACCCTGAGCACCCGGGGCCCTGAGAACGGTGACGAGTGGCCCCGCCTGGGTCTGTTATGGGACAGCAAGGCCCCGGGCGGCAGCACAAGTCGCCACAGGGTCACCTGCCACCGCCAGTCCCTGCTCAGAACAGGCTGCCCGCTGCCCGGGGTGCCAGGGTCCGGCGGGATGGACAGAGACCAGGGCACCACGGCGCCTGCCCTGCAGCCCAGGGCGAGGCTCGTTGCACATCCCCCGTGGCCTCAGCTGCCGGGGCTGGTGACCACTGGGGTCTAGGCCGTTGACAGGGAGCTCCAGGGGTCTCCTTGCAGCGGGACCCAGACACGCAGGACAGGGCCTGGCTCGGGCGAGACCCCTGATGGTGCCCACACGCTGGGGGGGCTCTGGCACCACGGACCTTGGCGCCCCTCGTGCCCTCGCCCTGGCATCCACGGTGGTTCTCGTCTCTCTCCGTGGGGGCCCCTCATGTGGACTGTCCCCCGCTGACCGCCTGCCAGGCAGTTCGGCCTCCCACGCCACTGCCCTCTTGCCCTGGGGTGTGGCAACACCCCCCCCCCCAATGTGTGCGAGTGACTGTCCGCAGTTCCCCGGCAGGCGCCACGAGCAGCCGTCTGGGAGGGCAGCAGCTCCAGGCCCTGCAGGACGGCGCAGCTGCCTGAGAGCCGCTGAGGACGCCACACGTGCATGCAGGCGGCAGACGGGGGGGGGGGCAGTGCAGAGGCCGTGGTCCCGCTGAGCTGGTGAGGAGTGGGGCCCTGGGCTGGGCACAAACCCCGCCTGCGACCCCTGCTTGTGGCCGCTGACCCCTGAGCCCCGCCTGCGCCCTGAGGCTCAAGGAAAGGACCTGCTGGAGCAGAGCCCCCAGAGATGACTGGGAAGCCGGAGAACCAGGCCCGCGTGTGGCCACAGACGCTGGGGACTTCTAGGGTGAGGGTGGGCGAAGCTCACTAGCTCGGGGCAGGCCTGGGGGTCCAGCAGCAGCCCCATGGCAGGGGGGACACTGCTGACCTGGGGAAGGAGAGCGAGCAGTGACCGGCTACCAGACACGCGTGGGGGCGAGGCTGCAGCCTTGGGGGCTGGATGCGCTGGGCAGGGCCCCGGGAAGTGCTGGGCAGGTGTCCAGCAGGGGCGGGCACCGAGCAGGCGCAGCCAGGTCTTTGGCGTGAGGCCAGCACTGCTCGCTTGGCGGAGTAGGACCCGAGTGACGTGAGCCCCCTGGGGCTTGGGCTGTCACAGAGGGGCGGTCTGAGGGCTGGGGCCGCATGTGGAATGGGGAGCACAGGCTTGCGGGTGAGCGCTCCTCGGTGGGGTCCAGCAGAGACCCGCCCATCCGGCTGTGAGGCTCGGAAGCCTGGAGCCGGAGAGGCAGGGGCCGGCCCTGAGAGAGCGGGCTGGGTCCCCGGTGGGGGGAGATGGGCGCAGGGGCTGGGGAGGGCGGCTCCCCAGGGCACCCCTCCAGGCGGGGGAGGCGGCCAGGGTCGGGCCCACGCCCCAGGCTCTGCGGTGCCCCTCCCTCCGGCAGCTCCCTGCCAAGGCCCTGGGGCCAGAGAAGGGTCCGTGAGGGGCGGGCGAGGGGCTGAGAGCGCGTTTACCTGTCCGAGGAGCTGGCGTGGCCGGCACAGACCAGCCACGCAGCCCTGAAGATGGGATGAGGCCACGCCGGGCGGGAACAACATAAGCCCCAAATGCGATTTCTCGGAAGCCTGAGGGTGGCAATGGTGGGGGGGTGTGGTCCTGCCCCTGCCGGAGTACCCGGGCCTGATCCGCTGCCCGCACGCGCGCCCGGGTCTGGTGGACGTTCTCATCTGTGCCTTTCGGTGCCATTTTTTTAATTTTAAAATTCTACTTCTTTAATTTTGAAAATGTGCAAGAATATAATTTCCCGTGGTCAATCAGCAGTTACTCGTCAGTTCCGGGTATTCCAGGCCCTGGCCGTCGGAGGCCGGGTCCGAGACCCCAGTGGCTCTCCTGGGGCAGCTCCTCGGAGCTGGAGACGCGGCTGCCCTGCCGGTGACTCATTCGCAGCCCCGTGTGGAGCCGGAGTCAGCACAGAGTGAGCCGGCGTGTCCAGGGCCCAGACCCGCAGCACCAGATAGGACGGAGCTGCTCTCTCCTCACAGCCGCTGAGCAGGCCCCACGCCCTGCTCCAAAGGGCATCTGCAGCATCTGCCCTGCCTTCAAGGCTCCGCCTTCACCAAGATGGAGCAGAGCCAGGGGCCCGTCCCTGCCGCAGGGGCACGAGGGGAGGACAGTGATGCCGCCGTACACACACTCTGCCGCCGGGGCCAGGGGTCGGGACGCGCTCAGAGCACCCGCCTGCAGGGCCAGCTGAGAAGTGCCGTCCCTTCAGTGCACTTTATTTTTTTTTTAAGATTTATTTTATTTTTTGTGCATACGAGAGCTGGGGGGCAGCTCGGGCCAGGGAGTGACCCGTAGGGCGCAGCAGACCTCTCCTGTCTCCCTGCTGCTCCCCTCAGCAGTGGATTTCAGCAGATCCGCCTGTTCTGCTCCCCACTCTATCTCTGGGGAATCCTCTCGCCCCCCCCCCCGGCCCCCGCCCCGCACCTCTGGCCTGCACCCCAGCTCTTGTATGCATAAATAAATAAATAAATCATTAAAAAATGCCAAACTTAAAAAATCTTTTCAGGTTTTCAAAGTCACGCTGAAGCACTGTGCGCTCACATAATTTACGGCCCCTGCCCATTTTAATGCCTGGCCCGAGAGCTGTCACATAGAAAGCCCAACAATTACTTGTTGAATGGGGGTGCAAGCACACGCCGCCCCGCAGCTGGGTTAATGCCTCCTACTGTCCAGATTAGAAATGGTAATAAGCTTCTTAATACTATTTTGCCCATTATTCCTGTAAATCTGCGACAGCAGAAACAGAACCAAGGCAACAATGAAGACAGAGGAGACCTCGGCAGTCCTCGTGATCTGATCAAACAATTCTGCAATGTGGACAAATTGACATTTACGAGGTTTTAAAAATCGACCGTTATGTTCTCTGTTCCATGGTGGAATGTGAACTGGAGCCGCAGATCAGGACGCATCTCAGGACCGTCCACGCCCCAGGATGCCTCCCCAGAACCGGCCTGCGCCTGTCTCTGTGGCCCCACCTGCCTCCCCCCTGCATCCGGAATGCAGCCGCAGGTCTGCTTGTCTCTTGTCCACACCGGCCCCGCCCCGCCCTGCAGAGCCGCTGCACCCCTGCGTGTGCCTCCACCTGTGCGTCCAGGCGTGGGGCTTTTCCGAGTCCATCTCAGAGCCCCTTGCACTCCGGACAGCTCGACTGTGAGGGAAGCAACTCTCCCGAAGGCGTAACAGAGCCAGGCCTCTGTCTCTGGACGGGGCGGTGCTGAGAGTTCCAGCGGCTGGAGAAGCTGCACCGGGCAAATCAGGAACAGCGGAACGGCCAGCCGCCCAGTTGCAAGGCTCCCGGCAGCCCTGGCTTCCTCGGACACATTCGTGCTAATCACACTTCGGGGCCCTCGAACAGTGATTCTCGGCTTTCTCCACGGTTAGATTTCGTCTCCAGTGCCTCCCAGTACTGAATTTTAATAATAACAGGCAGCGCTAATTAACTTAGCCAAAATATAGTAACAAGATAATGGCACCGCAGCACAATGCTGTTCTCATTACAAATTAACACAAACAATCCGGCCGGTCATTTAATATCCGTCTTCATTCTCGGTTCACTTACGAGCACATGAGAAGCGCTGTGCGTGTAGGATCCGAGTTGCACACGTCACACACCGAGGACTTGCAGGATTTTACTGTAAAAACGCATGACATTTGGCAAGAATATGAGCGAGTCTCGGGCCTGCTCGGCGGCCCCTGCGGGCTCACGCCCCAGCCGAGGGGGAGACCTCGCGGCGGCTCTTGGGTGCGCGGGCACCCTGGGCCGAGGCCCTCCCCTCACACCGCGGACCCACGGACACTGCAGCGAGCCCTGGACGGGGCAGCACAGCCTCACGGGCCCGGCCCGGCGCGCCTCCAGCTCCGAGGCCTCCTCTCGCCGCCTCTTACTGCCGCGGGGGTGGCAGCTAGGGAAGTGCGGCTCCTGCCTCGTGCTCACAACCGCGAAGTGCTGACTCCTCTCTCCAAGAGCAGCGGCCTGGGGGTGCCGTCGGAGAGCGATGGCTGTGTCCTGCGCTCCTCTCACTTTGGCAGACGCGAATGGATGCAACACATGGACATTCCTCGCCCAGAACCCTGGGAACCACAGTCAGGACATCACACGTGTCCAGCCCCGGCCCAGCGCCGCCCCCGCTGCCCCGGAGGCAGGGCCCAGCGGCACCCAGCGGCCTCGGCCCAACCTGCCACCGGCCCCGCCCCAGCCTGGCCGCCCAGACCCTGGCTCCTGCCTCTGTCCCGGGCTGGACGCTGAGGCCTGACCACATGGACCGCCGTGTTAGCCGCAGAGATACGGGCACATAAGGCTCGGTTTCACGAAGCCCGGCTCATGAAGCGGCACCCTCGTTTTACAAATACGGACGCTGAGATGTCTTGGGGATACATGCCTTAATTCAAGTATTTGGCCAACAAGTATGTACTGAGACTCCAGTAGGAGCCACAGATGTTTCCAAGTGTTAAAGGTAAACAGTGAACATAACCCGTCTGCGAGGAGCCAAGCCCTGAGCCGAGTGAGCAGGATGTGAGCAGGACAAGGTGCAGACGACACGGGCCTCCCTGGGGCCCAGCGTCAGTCAGGCTGTCTCCACTGCAGCACGAGTTCCATCCTGGCCAGGGAGCAGCCTACAAGGCACAGCAGACCCCTCCTGTCTCCCCGCTGCTCCCCTCAGCAGTGGATTTCAGTCAGTCTGCCTGTTCTGCTCCCCACTCTGTCTCTGGGGAGTCCTCCGCACCTCTGGCCTGCACCCCAGTTCTTCCACACACACACATATATTGATTTCATTCTGAAAAGTAAGATGCAGATCAGGAAGAAAACAATTTAGACATAAAGATCATTAAATGGCACTGAAAATTCTAGTTTGTCTTCCACCAGAATTTTCTGCCAAAAAAAAAAAGCTTGTAAATAAATGAAGATTCACCCCAAATAACGAACTTTTCCCATGCAACAAAATTACAAAGATGACCAGGTTTTAGAGAACGTGGGGTTTGAACGAGAGGGACAGCGCACACGGTGGGTACGAAGTCTCCCAGAGGCAGATTTCAGGGAGTCGCAGTCCACGCCGAGGGAAAATACCGATCTTGTGAGAAGAAAAAAAAAACAACCAGGCTCGGAAGCAGCGCCCAGGACTGCCAGGATGTGGATGTCGGGGAATTAAGAGAAATTGATGCTTGCTGAGGCCGCCTGACCTTTGATGGTAACTGCCCGTTCCCGTGGGGGACCTCGGGACATGAAACTGCTGGCAGGCCAAGGCCGCCAGGTCAAAGGGGAATCCAGCTCATTATCAGTTATCAGCTGTGCTTCTTCCCGAAGCCCCTGGGCTGAGAGCGGGGTGGGGGTGGGGGGGCCTGGCCAGGCAAACCACGACTAAGCTGAGCCACCATTTGCTTGGTGTCCGAGAGGAATGGACGTCGACCCCGCAGTGAGCATAAAATGTCTTCAAATCCCGCGGGCACCTCTCAGCAGGCAGGAGCCTCGGTGGGTCTGCCGGGACCTGCTCACCTCCCAGCCAAGAGCGGAACAGAACACGGGCCTTTAGAGGAATCTGCCTCAATTTCCTTTTTGGAATTTTTAGTCCCGAATGAAAAGTGTGACACCACCACCCGGAACGCCGGTGCGGCAGCTGTTTATGTAAAACGCCCACGGCTGTGCAGGGCTGTGCTTGTGAGCTGAAGTGGGGCGACTAGCTGTGACCATTGGGGTCCACCTGTCCAGCAGCTTCCACGGAACCTCGCGGGAGCGCGGGAACGCAGCAGTCAGCGGCTGTCCAGACACGATCCCAAACTAACCCAAGGTTCACTCACAGCCTGTGTCTGGGAAACAACACGTGAGGCCGGCAGGGTGTCCTGACTCCCCTGAGCACCTCCTTTTCGCTCCCCCGTGCACCGGGAGTTCAGGGGTGACCTGTTAGGGGCGGGGGAGTCAGTGACAAGACTCTGCAAAGACGAGATATTCTAACAGCGGCACAGGACGAACGTCCTGGGGCACAGGTCACGCCGCTGAGGAGCCATCCCCAGGGGCAGCGACCCGGGTCTGCACAGGCTGGCAGCACGATGGTCTGGCCGGGTTCTTGGCCTGGGGCACCGGCCGGAGGTCAGGCCCTGTGAGCCCTGAGCAGCTTAGTGGGGCGTGGCTTTCCCCAGCCCCCTCCTCTTCCAGAGCGAGGAATGGACACCCGTGATCTGGGAGCCATGGTCCCCGCGTCCAGGGTGTGGTGACCGATGACCACGAGGCCCGCGGGGGCTTGTAAAGGCACAGGCAGGAGCGGTGAGAAAGTCTAAGGGGGGGGTGTCTGAGCGAGGAGTGGCCATGACGACACCAGGGAAAGTCTGAGCACCCCCCTGGCCGCCGCCGGCCTTGGGGGGCTCATTTCCCATGAAAGCGTTCCCGCGGGGTGGCTGCGCCAACAGGCACGCGGAAGAGGCAGCCGGTTAGTGTGGAAGCTGGTCCCGGCGACCTCCTCCCTGACCTCCGGGCTGCCCGGGTCACCATCTGCTGCCGGAGGGGGCTCTGCGGAGGCCTGAGACCTCGTGCTCGCCTCTCCGCACCCCAGGCCCTGGGGGGCCTCCACCCCACCTCGAGGGCCCAGGTCACGCCTGGTCTCAAGCTGCGCAGCCCCGCAGGACCGCACGCAGGCTGGACACCTGCTGGGGCGAGCGCCTGGGCCGCAGCTGCTCAGCCCGCGGGGCGGGCGCTTCCCCAGTCCGCGAGCAACGCGAGCCCCCGGCGCCCCCGGAGCCCCCCGCGCCCCTGGAGCCCCCCGCGCCCCTGGAGCCCCCCGCGCCCCTGGATCCCCGGCGCCGCTGGAGCCCCCGCGGAGTTGGGGACCGCGGCGCGGGAAAGCGCAGGCAGCGCCGCTCCTCTCGGTCCTTGGGGTGGGGTCCCCAGCGCGCCCGCGGCCCCCCGCCTCCCCCTCCCGCGGCTGACCGTCCAGGTGCGCGCCCCGCGCTCCCTCCGCGCCCACTTGTTGCCCGGGCGACCCGGGGCGCGCGCGGCGCTGACTCCCTCCCGCGGCCTCCGGCGCCGGCTCCCCCCGCGCGCCGGGCGCCCCCTGCTCGCTCCGGAGGGAGTGGGGCGCGCCGTGGAAGGGGCTCCCACCCCTCTCCGCCCCCCTTCCGCCGACCCAGATGCGCCTCGAGCCCGCGACGTGGCCCCAAATCCGGCTCCGCAGGAACCAAACCGCCTTTGGCGCCGAAGTTCGCCTGGAAGCGCGCGCCCCCCGCCCGCCCGGCGCCCCCCGGCAGCGAGGCGCACCCGAAACTTACATAATGGGAGCGCGCGCCGCTGCCTCCGCGGAGGGCGAGGCGGCCCCGCGGTGCCCGCAGCCGCCGGCGGCCGGGGCGGGGCCCGCCGAGCGCTCGTCCCGCGGCTCCGGGGCCGTCCGGGCGCCACAGGTGGCAGCGCGGGCCCGGCTGCTCCCGGCGGCGCCGGCGCTTCTGCCCCCGCCCGGCCCGGCCCGGCCGCCCCGCGCCCCGCGCCCCGCGCCCCGCGCCCCGCGCCCCGCGCCCCGCGCCCCGCGCCCGCCTCTCCCCAGCGGGGCGCGCGGGGCCGGCGAGGCCGCCCGGAGCCGGGCGCGAGCGCGCGCGGGCAGGACGGGGCAGGACGGGGCAGGACGGGGCAGGACGGGGCAGGACGGGGCGGGCGGCGGGCGCGGTTACCTGTGCTGCCCCCGCCCCGGCGGCCGCGGCCGGGCGGGAAGAGGCCCGCGCAGCGCTCCCGGTCCACGCGGCCCGCGAGGCACAGCTCCGACACGATGCGCAGCGCCTCCTGGCACAGGCTGCCCGCGCCGTCGTCCTGGCGGGCGCCCATCGCGGCGCGGCCCGGCGGGCTCCGGCGCCTCGGGCTCGGCGCGGCTCGGCGCGGCTCGCGGGGGACGCGGCGCGCGGGCGGGCCCGCGGCTGGGACGCGGCGCCGAGGGAGCCGGAGGACACGCCGGGCGCGCCGGCCCCGGCCCCGGCCCCGCGCCGGCCCGGCCCGGCCCCCCTCCCCGCGCGCGGCCAATCAGCGCCGGCCCCGCGGCGGGAGGGGCGTCCCCGCGAGGGGGGCGCGGGGGGCGCGGGGGGCGCGGGGGGCGGGCCGGGCTCGCGCGGGGCGCTCCCGAGGAGCCGGGCGGCGGCGGCGGGAAAGTTGGGGCCGCGGGGCTGGGCCGGGGCGCGCGCGGGGGGCGGCGCGGGCCGGGGCGCGGGGGTCCTGCCGCGACAGCCGCTCGGCGCCCCCCTGCTGGGAGACCGGGGGGCGGGGGGGCCACACCGAGAGCCGCGCCGTGGGCCCCGGGGTCCCCGTGGGGGTGGGGTCGCGGCTCGGGCCCCCGACGGCCTTGGCGAGGCACAGCTGCCGCGAGGCGCGGGGGGGGGGGGTCAGCACGGTTACGGGGCGCTCCGAGGACACCCTGAGTCGGGCCGTCGCTGAATCCTGGTGACGTGATCCCGGACAGCGGGTGGGACCCGGACTCGCGGGGACCCGCCGCCTCGCTGGCTCTTTGGTCTTTAGACGCGAGACTCGGAGCTTTTTAGATAAGACGGGCCGCGGCCATTTCCCTGCGGAGCGCCCGCGCCCCGTGCGCCCCCCTCTGCGCCCCCCCCCCGCGCCCCCTGCGGCTCCGGTCCCCCCTCCCCGCCCCCGCCCCCCTGTGCTCCGGCCCCGGCCCCTCCGGTGGGCAGCGGGGCGAGGCCTGGGCGCTCCCGCCCACTGGCCGGCCGGGCCCTGAGGCCTCCGTCCGCGCACAGCTGCTGCCCCCCGCCTCCGGTGCGCCTCTGGGGCTCCTCGCTGTCGCCTGAGAGGAGGCCGCGGCCTGGACACTGGCCTCTTGCTCAGCTGCCCTCGCCAGCAGGTGAAGGAAGCTCCTCGGCCGCCTTCTGACCCGGGTGGGATTTTGAGAAGGAAGAGTCTGGAGTCAAGGTGCCCACTGGGTGCTGAGGGGCAGGAGGCCAGAGCCCGGCTCACGTCTCATGGACACCCAGCTGCTTCCGCTGGCCCGAGCCCCGGCCCGCAGGCGTGTGCACCGGGGAGCCGGGGTGGGGCGCAGGGAGCCTGGCACCGCTGCCTGCCACTGGCCTCCTGGCCGTGACCCTCTGGGCGCCCTGGGCCGCTGCCCTCCCGGCCCTGCTTCCCCCCATGCAGGTCTGGAGGGTCTTCTGGGTGCAGCGCTCCCGCGGGCAGGGCCTTGGGGTCACCCTGGAGACACCATCTCAGGCCCCAGGTGGGGGCTGACGGGGGGTGAGAGGAGGGGGCAGCTGGGCTCAGCCAGGGCCGCAGTGTGACAGCCGTGCCTTCTGCTCCCGCCACCCGCTGCACCCTGGGGCCTGTACGCGTCCTGACGGGGTGACCTCCGGCCCCTGACTCGGGGGCAGGTCGGGCCTCTGCGTCCCTGTGGCTCACATGTTGGATCCAGATTCCCCACGACTGTTAGCGGGAGGGGAGCTGTGCGCGGACACTGTGGGGCCAGTCTGAGCTTTGCAGAGAGCAGGGACTTGGGCGAGGGCAGTCACGGCTCAGGGAGGCGCATGTTTCAGGCACCGGCACTCGCCGGCGCTGTGAAGTGGGGAGTCGCCGGTGCCGGCCTCATGGCCCAGAGGTGTGGGCTGCTCTGTCCCTCCGTCAGCTCACACGCTGGCTCTGGTCTCCTGCGCAGCCCCAAGGAACGGCCGGAGGAGGAAGCCGCCGGGGTGGCTGTGCTGTCTGGGGCAATCTGAGCCCCGCTCCTCAGGGGCCTTTCCTGGGGCCTGCTGTGGGGCGAGAGAGGCTGGGCCCCCTCACCCCTGGGGTGTCTGTGCAGCTGGGCCCCCCCCTGGCCTCGCCCTGGCGCCCACAGGCTGCCGCAGAGCAGGTTGCTCTGTCCTGTCTACACCCCCGGTCGCGGGCCTGGGCTGGGGAGGACGGGCTGAGCCGGAACACAGGTCGGGGCCAGCGAGGGTCTGCGGAGCCGTCCCCCACGGCAGGCTGAGGGCGCCGCTCCCCACAGGCCTGAGCCCACACTCCTGCCTTTTATTTGATCATCAAGTGAAACCGTTAGTGCTGGAACTAAGCTGATGTCAGTTCTTGTTCCTGCCGAGTCCCCAGGAAGGTGCTGATCAGGACTCTGCCTAACAAGACAGCCACAGGCATTTATGCAACACCCCACACGGTGAGCCCAGGCCCTGGCCGCGCCCGCGGAGCTCTCTGAAGTCCACTGGGTTCTGACACGGCGCCGCAGGGGGCCTAGGCCCCTGGCTGGGACCGAGAGATACAAAGGTAAGAGATTAAGGACTCTGAGGTTCGTCAGTGATGGAATGGGGGCTCCCCCTTCTGCCCAGTGCCCCCACCCTGCCTTCCGGCAGCCCGACCTCCTGCCCACCGCATCCTCCTTACTCCTGGCATCTGGCTGTGTTCAAGGACATGGGGCCCGGCATGCTCAACCCCGGCCTGCTGATGCTCCTCTTTCATTTTTAATTGATTTTTCATTCTCCTACACGCGCGGCCGGCGGGTCAGCACGCATTGCTTCCGTGAGCTCACTTGTTCGCTGGCTTCCTTGGAGGGCGCCAGACCCGGAGGGCTCGCTCTCGTGGCAAGTCTGGGGGCCACGGGGCCACCGTGCTCAGCCCCCGGTGCTCTTGGGGTGAGCACGCATGGTTATTTTGCTTCGTGATTTTATTTCATTGTAGAAAATCACATTCAAATGTGGGTAACTTGCCTGTCGTGGGGTTGCTCTTCGTATTGATGTGAATGTTGGAAAATGGACATTTGACTGTTTGTCCCATTTTCTAACAAAGATCAGTAGAAAACAGTAACAGAGAAGCAAGTCCTTACTGGGCACTAACCTTAAACTTTAAATGTATTTTTTTAAAGATTTATTATTTATGCACACAAGAGCTGGGGTGCAGGCCAGAGGTGCTGGGGGTGAGAGGACTCCCCAGAGACAGAGTGGGGAGCAGAACAGGCGGATCCACTGAAACGCGCTGCTGAGGGAGCAGCGGGGAGACAGGAGGGGTCTGCTGGGCCATGTGGGCAGCTCCCTGGCCGGGATGGAACTCGCGCTGCAGAGGCTGCGGACAGCCCCATGGGTTGCGTCTTCACCCCTTGCGCCCCCAGGGAGGCTGAAATTTTAAATGAACTGAACACGGATGTCAGGTGAGAGATTGGTAAAGTAGGCTGGCAGGAAGCTCGTGTGACGGGAGCTGCTGCTCCAGCCAGGGAGAAAGCAGGAGGGTGGAGGGAGGGGCAGGCAATGCCGGGCAGTTTTCACAACACAAGTGGAGTTGAAGTCAAAATGGTTCCACGCTACAAAGATGGCTTCTCCCGCTGCAGCCCCTGCCATGTGCTGCCGTCGCGTCGTCCCTGTGTGCGAGCTGGCGTTGCTATTCATGTTACTGCTCGGCAGGAAATAAAAGAGGGTTTCGGTGGACGAATGATACATCCATAACTAGCACAGAATTATTTTGGGGGTAACACGCTCGCACAGGCTTCTCTGACGCCCCAGCAGTTTTAAAGCCCTGCACCACAGCCCCGGGAGCCCCTGGGGCTGCCCCAGGCCCTGCCGCGGTCGGCGTCCAGGGTCCCGTCTGGCGTGGCTGTGTCTGTTCTTTGCTTTGAGTCTGTGTCCCGCGGACGCGAGCAGCCGTCCAGCGCGCGTCTCCGCGTGACTCTGCCGGTCGGCACCAGCCCCTCCCGCTCCAGCCGCTTGCCGCTAGTGCCAGGCTTCCCCTGGTTTCTGGCCGCGTAGGGTTCCACGGCCCACAGGCCAGACCCCGTCTCCCCGGCCCCTCACGCGCGGGTGGGGGGCGCCAGGCCGGCCCCTGCCGGAGGGAGCGAAGGATGCTGTGGAGAACGTGGGACGCGGGGCTTTCTCGGCGTCTTTGCTTCTTCGGAAACACTCCTGGAGCGGGTCGCGTCCGGCTGTCCTACTTCCAGTTTTCGGAGGCACGTCCATGCCGCTCCCGGGACGGCCGTGCGCCCGAGGAGAGCTGCCCGCGGCCGGGGAGAAGCCCCAGCTGGCCGTGTCAGAAAACCCCCCGAGCTGAGCGCCCAGGACCCCGAAGTGAATGGCCTGGTTTTGGGGAAGCAGGAGGGCCGGGGTTTAAACATGCCAAGGGAGGACGGAGCCGGCGCCCTGCTCTGAGGCGCCTCCTCCCCCTCGGGAGCAGGGGTGCGTCCATGGGTGGCGGCGGCTCTGCCTGGCGGGTGTCACTTTGTGGCGTGGAGTTTCCTGTCTCAACCCTGACATTTGCATCGAGCAGCGGCTGCCGGAGCCCGGCCGTCGCCCTCGTTACCCGTTGTCCCCGCTGAGGCCTCCGGAGGCCGCGACGGTCAGAAGCGACGAGGGGCTGGAGCGCGGCCCCGGGGCCCAGGTGTCCCGCAGCCCGGCGGGTCCCCGGGAGGCCCCCCAGCCCACCTGGAGGCCACCCGAGGCACCGGACCCCCGATGCCCTGGGCGGACATTCCGTGGACGTTTCTCCCGTGGGAGCCTGTGGGCTGCGGGACTCGGGGACCGAGGCGGGGGGGGGGGGTGCATGGAGCAGCCGCACCTGCCGCCGCGTGTCTCCCGCGCGTCCCCTGGTGCCCCCCCGCCCCCCCAGCGCCCGGCCGTCCCCGGCGGACTGTCCGCGTGTCCCCAGGCCCGCTCCTCCTCGGGCGCCCGCGCTCCTGGGTCCTCTGGGCCACGGCTGCGCCACGCGTGGGAGCAGAAACGCCGACCCGTCTGAGGTGTCCCCGGGGTTTGCTGCGCCCGGCCGGAGGGCGACCTCACCCCCCGCTGCGGGAGCCCTAGGGCCCTTGCGGGGAGCAGCACCTCGGCCCCACCTGCGTCGTCCACCGCACAGCTGCTCCTGTCCCGCCCCGAAACTGACCGCAGCCCCAGGACAAGCCCCCAACCCTGTGGCAGGCAGGCTGGGCCCCTGGGGACCCTCCCAGACGCTGCGGACCCAGAATGTGGCCCTGAGGGGTCCTCTTCACCTCAGGAAAGCTCCCCTGAGCTGCCCAGAAACCTGGGCTGGCGAGGATGCCCCGGGACGGGGGTGGGGCTGTGACCCTGGGCCCAGCTGGACACCCCCGTGGGGCTCCCGGGGCAGTGGCTCTGCTTTCCTCTCACTTCACGGGCCCCTTGGGGCCGGGGTGGCCTTGGGGGTTGGTGCCCCCTTGGTTTGCGTCCAGGAGCTAAGGGGGAGGCTGGGCTGGAAAGTTCTAGGGGCCGAGTGTGTGTGGGGAGCCCAGCGTCCTGCAAGAGCCGAAGGCCTCCCACCTGCTTGTCGCCTGGGCCTGTGCTCCCGCCGGAGCCAGCGGCAGGGGTTCGTGGCCGAGCCAGCGCGTGAGCGGGCGTGTTAAGGTCGCCCTGTGCTGCTCCCCGCCACAGCCCCTTCCCCCACTCTGGTAACCACCAGGCGGTTTTATAGTTTATTTTGGCTTTATTTAGCGCGTGTGTGTTTGTGTGTGCACCACACTTCAGGGAGGCTGCGTGGGTTTGTCTTCGCCTCTGACTGACTTCACTCAGCGCCTCGAGCTCCCTCCATGTTGTCACAAATGGCAGGCGCTCGCCTTTTTCATGGCCGAGTAGTGCTCCACTGTGTGCCCAGCCCGCGCCTCCCTGGTCCCGTGCTCTGTCCTGGGAACTCAGGCTGTTTCCCCTACTCGGCTGTTGTGAGTGGGGCTGCAATGAGAACGGGGGTGCAGGGAGCCTTTTGAATGAGTGGTTTTGTGGGTTTTTTGGGTTTTTTTTTTATAAAATACCCAGAACTGGGCTGGCAGGGGCATATGGAATCTCTACTTTTCGTTTTTTGAGGCATGCCTGCGTGGCGTCCACAGTGGCTGCCCCACCCCACGACCACGACCCAGCCCCAGGCCCCTCCTCTTCGCCCCCTCCCGGCCCCCGTCCTGCCCCGGAGAGCACAGGCCCTCAGGGCACGCGTGACTCAGGAGCACGGAGCCGCGGACTCGAGTGGGGCGGCCGCGGGACAGCCGTGGGGTGGCCCGGGGGACAAGGGCCTTTCTAGCTTTGTTCTCTGTCCTGCACCACCGGGGCCCGCCCAGTCCAGGGTGGAGGCTCCCGCAGACCCACCTCATCCTGGCTCCTCCCCACTCGCCTCCGCTCGGAGGCCGGGACCCCTCCCCGCAGCTCTGATGTCCCGGGTGGCCCAGCCGCGTCCCTCCCTCCCTCTCCGAGCGCCTGTCTTGCAAACCTCTCACCTCATTTCCGAGCCCCCCAGTCTTGGTTTTAGTCCACCAGCTTGGGGGGGGACAGCAGATTTCCAGTTCCTTCTCACCCTCCTCTCTCCATCACGAGAGACCACAGCTGACCGGCCCCACTTCCCGTGGGCTGGGCCCCGCTGACCGGAGCCCACCCTGCTCTGTCCCGGCGACCCTGGAAGACCGCGGCCTTGTCCTGCCCTCGGAGCTGGCCTCGCGCGTCTGCCCCTGCCCCGGTCTGTGTCATCCGCACGAGCAGCGGACGTTCAGAGCCCCCTTGAAGCCTCGGTGACCTGTCCTCCGGCGCTGCTGACCATGCCCCGTGGCGCGGCGGGCAGGCTGGGCTCACTCACGGGCACGTCCGGCCTCCGGAGGCACGTGAAGCGGCTCTTCAGGAGAGGCGCTGCAATTGCAAATGCTGTTTTTAGGACACGTCTTCAAGGAAATAATTTGACAGTGCTTTGGAGCTTCCGTGGCGGGCGGTGCTCTTGAAGACCGTGTTGAACAGATCAAAACACGCTGTCCTGTTGACACGCTGTCCTGTTTTCCACCTGGGAAATTCGGCGGCAGTTATCCCCGGGCCTCGGCCCCAGGCGACGTGCTCAGCGCGGGCAGGAGCGCAGGGCCTTCCCGCAGCTCAGCCCTGCCTGCGCCCTCACGCTGCGCCCGGGCAGGTGAAGGCCCCGCCGGTGTCTCGGCAGCCGTGGGGACAGCACGCGAGTGTCCCCTAAGGGAAGGGGTCGCGGTCTCCGCTGCACTGGGGCCTGGGTGGCGCCGGGGAGACGGGTCTGGCTCGTCATTTTCTACTGAAGGAACTCCTCCGCCTCCTCCCAATTCCTGAGGCCTCCAGCTCCATCTGTGTCACTGCCCAGACACCAGGATGACCAGGTTCCTGACGAGTCGTGATTTGAGCGCATTTTGCCATCGTTGTCAAGGAGCCGTTCGCTTGCATTTTTGGCAGAGGGCACAGGAGGGGTCACGGCCGAAGAGGTCTGATGGGTACGAGTACCCAGTATAAGGAAGGACGGTCTCGACACGTCCTGCATCGTAAACGGGACGCTACACACTGACCATGATCCACTGACCGGCGTGTCTTTTGTCTTAAAGCCAGTATTTTGTGCTCTGGCGAATTTGTAGAAACTTCTGTTTTGGGTTCAGTCCTAAAAACACCTACCTGTTCCCTCTCGGTGATGCAGCCCCCCCATTCCAGCTGGTGACACGCAGGGCGCGCATTCCTGCGGAGTAGGCGTCCAGATGTGATAAAAAATTAAGCAGCTCTTTAATAAACCAAGTCTCTGTGTCTCTACACACAATAGATGGAATTCCAGACTTGAGCAACTGGCATTCCTCTTTGTTCTGTACAAGTTCATTAAAATATGCATGATAGGGGAGCTTTGCAGCCTTGCGTGAGCCGATGGCGGAGATAAAGCTCCTTTATAACATCACGCTGAATTGAGATCCCGAGGTTTCTGAAAGCTGCAATAACAGGCTTTATGAGTATTCCATAAAGGAGGCAACCTTTTCGCTTTAGTAAGGCGGTTGTAATAGTTGCATAGTTTTATGAAATTGAGATTAAAGTTCTCTTGATGACTTCAGCTTCCAATGAACACAAAAGGCATGGTTATAAATAAAGACAACCAAGGGAGACTATGAATAATATTGTGAAAATTTTCCCTTTATAATGAGCATATTTCAGATGAAACCGTATTTAAAAAATATGCATCAATCTATACTGCATGTGAGAATAGGTGACTATGAAATAATTATTTATAGTAGAAATTTTAGTGTAGTTTCCTACCCGTTCTCAAGAGTTCTGCTGATGAAGTGACACTGGATTCTGAGTTTGACTTGGGTTGTAGCTTCGGTGGACAGCCGTCATGTTTCCTTACCCAGGGTGCTGGGGGGCGGGGGGGGGAGCCTGGCCTGCTGAAAGCCTCGACCATTTCTGAATGCAGAGTGAGTCCCACGTGGAGGGGAATCGAGGCTCCTCATGTGCCACTTTCTGTAGCTGCAGGCGCAGCAGACACTGTGCCCAGTGAGGGAACGATCGGTTTACTTGCCACGACACAGGACGAAGCCCCGGTCACAGGCTTGAAGTGTTTTTGCCCCCACGTGATGCGCCTCGGGCAGAGCAGGGCAGACTAGGAAGCCGGGCCTGCTTCTCTCTGGGGCAGCAGCTGTCCCGGGCCATGCCAGGGCCAGGGCAGTAGATGGATAAAGGTTCTAAGTGGGCAGCCAGCACCGGCCCCAAATCCGAAGGCATCGGAGCCCCCTAGTCCAGTAGAACCAGGGACATTTGCTTCTGGCACTTGAGCACCGGGGAAGTTTCGGTTCTTTTTGACACGACTGTTGACAGCCATCCCGGGTCTGGCACGGTTGAGAGACGCTGCGGGGACGTCCCACGTGCCCGCCGCCCCGCAGGCCCTCGCTGCTCCCTGTCCCCACCGCTGCTGCTGGGCCAGGCCCTGGGCGCCGGCCTATCTGGGGTGCCCACGTGTGCTCCGGCACTTTGCTGGCCGTCAGCGGTGAGTGACCCCCCTCCCGCGGCAGCACCGCCCGTCTGTGCGGTCACCCCACGAAGGCTGGCTTAGCTGCTCCCAATGCTCGGCAGCTCCAGGTATGGCGGCCACGGGCACAAGCAAGCTCTGGGCACCTGCTGGGTGGGTGCTGCCGGAGGCCAGGGCTGGACGTGCAGTCAGGGCGGCTGCGGCCTGTGTTCCTGCCGGGTGGTGGTGGGTCCTGGTCAGCATCTGACGCTGCTGCGGCCTGGCCTGTCCCGGGAGCCTGGGCCGGGCCCCGCCCCACGCTGGCTGCGGGGAGGGGCAGCGCGTGGCCTGTCTGTGTCTGCTTTGTGACGCGTCTGTCAGAGCCCCCGCCCAGTGTGGTTTCTGGTGCTCTTTGCTCATGTTAAATTTGATTTATCTTTTTATTTAAGTAAAATTGCATCAGAGCGTGTCCAGGCCCCACACGGGTTGCCCCGATGCTGGGTCTGTCCACTGCAGCTGAGGCCTTTGTCGGGCTGGTTTGGCGCCGGGCGGGGCCTCCTGGCCTGCGGGATGGCGCTGCGGGCGCCCCGCCGCCTCCGAGGAGCCTTCTGCTCCTTTGGGGTAAATGCCCAAAGTGGGGCTGTAAGGGGGGCTAAAGCAAAGACTTGCAGGTGGTGCCCCCAGGAGGGGGTGCACGTGAGGAGGGCGCCCCAGAAATGCACTCACAGTGGGGGGCTCCGGGAAGAAATGTAAGGGGCACAGGAGCGTTTGGGTTTAAGTGTCTTCAGATCTGCAGTGATCCCGGCCCCCTGCAGATCTCCCAGATGTTGGGGGGCCCTCGGAAGGATGCAGCAGTGTCCAGAAGCCACCCCAGAGAGGGCAAGGTCGGGTCTTTGCAAGTGGCCGGGTGACGGAACTGCCCCGGCTCGACCGCTGTCACCCCAGGGGTGGCCAGGGGTCCCTCTGAGCTGCGTGGGCTGCTGTGGGTCTCTCTGCCTTTGCGGCCGCTGTCCTGAGTGTCCTGCCCAGCGCTGTGGGGGGCGTCTCCTGCTGCTGTGAGGCGGCTCCGCCTGCCCTGTGGCTGCCACATGCCCTGGCCTCCGTGGCGGGAAGGCACCAGCTTGGGGGCGTTTGTGTTCCGGCCACGCTTCAGGGAGGGAGACGCCGTCGGTGGCCTCAGCGACACTGTTTTCCCTAGTCTGCCAAATAACCCCACGTTGGCCCCGAGCTGCATGGTCTGCGCCGAGGGCGAGGAGCTGGGGCGGCCACCGCAGACTGCCTGGGCGGCCAGGCCAGGGCTCCAGCCCTGCTGCTGGGCCAGGCCCCCTGGGGGGCACCCGGTGTCGCTGTGACGGAGCTTTGCTGAGTCTCTCCCAGGCGCGGGGGGAGGGCCCCCCACCCCCCCACCCCACCCTTCCCTCCATGACAGCCTGTCCTGCGGGTGAGGGGCACCTGCGACCTGTGTCTGGTGGTGAGCGGTGACGAGCGTCCTGCTGGGGTCTTCTTGGGGAAGTGTCTATGCAGCTCCTCTGCCCAGTTTTCAATGCAGTTGTTTTGTTGTCGGGTGTCGTGAGCCCCTTGTGTGTCTGCTGCTCACGCGGGCCTGCGAGGCGGGGTCTGGCCGCCGGCGTCTCTGCGCTTGGAGTTGGCTCTGCAGGAGCTTCCGGTCGGATGTGGCCCCGGATGTGGCCACCCCGCGTGTTCGGTGGGTTTAGGCCCGTCCTTGAGCCTTTAGTCCATTTGAATTCATTTTTGTGTCTGGCGCTACTGGTCTAGCTTCATCCCCTGGCGAGATGGTCCGGTTTCCCTACACCTTTGATTGTTATTATTGTTATTATGTTTTCACTAAATTGTTATTGTTACTATAACAATAACAGGTACAGAAACATCCAGCAAGAAGATTAGCGGCAAACAGGGCGGTACTACTGGGTAAAGCACATGCCAACCTAAAATTGGAACATGTAAGGTTTGCATTTAGAAATGAAGAAAAGTTAACATTTCAAATTGGTTTGAAAAGAAAGAACAAGACGACCGGAGTTACTTGGTATCACACGCAAAAGACGTTCGACATGGTGAACCTAAAAAGCAGCTTGTAACTGATGGATGGTTTTATAAATTTATAGAGATAGATTTTTTTACGTCATTGTTCATTTTTGTACCATCTTTGCTTCTCCTCCCAGGCGTGGCCCGCCCCGCACCTTCTGTTGCCCAGACCTGCCTCGCCGCGCCGCCGGGCTCTCCGCCTGGGTCCGTTCCGGGGCCCGCAGGCTGCGCCCCGATGTCCGTGTGTTTTCGTCCCGATACGGCGCTGCTGTCATTCATTCCGCGCCGCGTGGGGTCTGGCTTTGCAGAGGGCGCTAACTCCGTCTTTGTTATTTTCCTCAGAGCTATTTTTGCTCCGGGTCTTTGGCAGTTTCAGACAAATCCGCCGACGTTTTTGCTCCGTGCCTGCGAGCGGTGTCTTCGGGACGTTGATGGATGGCGCCTGGCCTGGGCGTCGCTCTGGGGATGGCAGCTCTCCCCACCCCGGGGGCCTCTGTCCTCTCGCACCTTCCTGTTTCAGCATCCAGATCTCTCACATCCTCGGTTAGATTTATCCCAAAGCATGTCGTTCTTTTGATGCGATTGTAAATGGGGTTGACGTCCTGATCCTGCTTTCTGATAGCTGGTTATTTGTGTGTAGAAAGCAACAGATTTTTGCACGTTCACTTTGTAGCCTGCCGCTTTGTCCATTTGCTTTTATAATAGTTGTTGTTGCTGTTGTTCACTGGCGTCTTTAGGATTTCCTTTAATCATGTCACCTGCAAATTCTAGGATTTTTCTTCCTTTTCACGGGGCTCCTCTTAATCCCCCTCTGGTGTGGCTGCCCTGGCCAGGACTCCCGACCGCTGGCTGGAAGGGGTGAGCGTTGACACCCTTGCCTTGCTCCCGGTCTCAGGACGAGCTTTCAGTCTCGCCCCCGAGGGTGGCTGCGGGCTCGCCTCTCACAGCCTAATTAGGTCGGGGGTTTGTCTTCTAACTGGGTGCCGGTGCCCGTTGGGGGCTGCGAGCGTCCGTGGTGATGGCCGCCTGTCTGACGGTCCTGCTCCCGTGGGCTGTTCGCTGCGAGCATGTTGTTGGGACTTCTTGTGCCTGCCCCCGGGGATGGCGGGCTGTGGCTTTCTTTCCCTGCGGCGCCCTTGCCTGGCTCTGGAGTCAGGGTGGTCTGGACGTCACAGGCCTGTCGGCGAGTTTCCCGGCTTCTCAGGTTTCCGGCAGTGGCGGAAGGACGGGTGGGCCCCACTCCTGCGGCGTCCGCGGCGCTCACCAGGGAAACTCTCTGGCCTGGGCTTTCGTTTTTTGGAGGCTTCGGTTACTATTTCCATTTCCTAATCGGTCTGTGCGGGGTTTTATTTTTCCCCGACGCGGCCTTGGGGTGTTGTGTGGCTCTGGGGCGTCTCCCGCTGCCTCGGGGCTGTCCAGTCTGAGGCAGGCACCTGTCGTGCTCTCGAGGCCTCTTGTGTTTCTGGTGTACCTGCCGCGGCGCCTCCTGCTTCAGTCTGGTTTTGTGGCCTTTTCTGCCTGTTCCCTTTCCCCGTCGGCTGCCCGATCCGGGCTCCCAGCGTCCTGGGTCTGGCGAATTGCCCCTTTGGCCTCTGTTTCATTCGTTTCTGCTCTAATTTTTATTCTTTCCTACGGACTTTTGGTTTTGTTTTTCTTCTTTTTCTAGTTCTTTTAGGCGAAGCTTGGATGTCGTGACCGTCCTTGTTCCATCAAGCGGCCGTGTCCTCTAAGCCTCCCGCGGCCGCGGCCCTCTGACGTCCACCCACCCCAGGGCTGCCTCAGCCTCCCTCCATCCCCCCACCCGGGGGCCGGCAGCCGCGCCGTCCGTCCTCGCCTCGTGGCCTCCCTCTCCTCTGGGTCGGGTTTTAGTTTCGTGCCACCGTGGCCCAGCCCCGTTACCTCAGCCTCACACGTCCCCCGAGACCCGTCTCGTGTCCCCGAGTCCGCGCTGTCCCTGGGCGGCCCGAGAGCTCCTGAGGAGACGCGCGTGGGGGAGGCTCCGGGCCGTCCTCCAGGCCCGGCTCACCTCAGCCCCGGGGGGCCGCTGTGCCCTCGCGCCCCGTGTGGGGCTTCTTGGTCCCTGCAGGAGTCTCTGCAGCTGTGACTCTCATGTCTCCCGCCAGGCGTGCGAGCCTTTGCCTTCTCTGTGTTGGTGCTGCCGGGTTGCCGAGATGATACTAACAAAGTCGTCCTCATGTGGCCACCCGTTGACCGTGGCGGGACGCCCACCTTTGACCCCTGCTGCCTTTTTTGACTAGAAGCCTGCTGTGGGCTGGGAGTGGAGCAACTTCTGCCCCTGAAAACTTTCCACTGAGTTTCCACTTTTCTTCCTTCTCTTCAAGTCTGTCTTTGTAGCTTATGTGTAAGGAACACACGGTGGGTTGCATTTTGTGACCCCCTGACTCTGCCCTGACCTGGGGGTTCAGTCTGCTGGCATCTGGGGTGATGACCCTGTATGGAGGCCACGGCTGTGTGTTGGTCACCGTTTTCATTGTTGAGTTCGAAGACTTTGTAACGGGGGGATCCCCAGGAAAGGGGGAGGTTCCAGGTTTCCTGCCCCCACTCAAAAGGAGGGTGGAGCAGAGCAGGGAGAAGAAGCTGCAGAGGAGACTGAGAAGGAAGGAGGCAGGATGGAGCCAGAAGGAGTCTGGGGGAGGCACATGGAGCCGAGAGACGCGTGAAGAAGCTGCGCCTGCCTTGTGGTTGTGGACTGGGGGATGCAGATGTGGGTGAGACCCGTGGGGAGGTGACCATGGCAGCTTTTATCTTGATGTTGATTTTGCTCTTTTCCTTCCGGACTTGTCTGGTTGTTTCTGACCCTTTTCTGTGGGTCCCCACTGGAAGATGCTTTAGACTTGGGGCAGCCTTTGGGGCCTTGTTCTGGGCCGACCCCATATGGATGGAGTTTTACCCACGAGGACACGGGTGACTCTGGGTGCTTCATTTAGAAACTAGAGTCTTTGCCTTACCTGTGTTGTTTCCTAGTTGTATTAAAGTTCCTTCCCATTAAAGTCTCATATGTTTTGTGCTGATGCGGCGGGTGGCAGAACCCATTTAGAGCAGGCAGGTTTGGGGGGCTGGGCTGCCCCTCCCCCTGCCCTGTAACAACTTCTTTACATATTTTGGATAACAGTGTTTCATCAGATGTGTCTTTCCTTCCACTCTGTGATTACTTTCTCTTTTTTTAAAAATGATTTATTCATATATACAAGAACCGGGGTACAGGCCAGATGTGCAGGAGGGTGAGAAGACTCCCAGAGACAGAGTGGGGAGCAGAACAGGCAGGTCCACTGAAATCCACTGCTGAGGGGAGCAGCAGGGAGACAGGAGGGGTCTGCTGTGCCCTGGGGGTCAGCTCCCTCTCCGGGGATGGAACTCAGGCCTTGGCAGTGACAGCCTGAGACTGACCCCTGGCCCCCAGGGAGGCCCCGAGGCTGTATTTGCCTTTGCCCTTCTATCGACCAGGAGCAACTTGTATACATTTAAGGGTGTATTCCCGGCCTCCTTCGTGCGCTGCTCCATTGATCCATTTGTCTGCTGCTTCCCCGGTACCACAGCGTCTTGATGGCTGTAGCTGCAAGTCCTGAAGTTGGGTGGTCGCGGTTCTTGCACTTTGTCCTCTTTGTCCTGGTGACTGTTGTGTGAGTGTGCGTGCTATTGCTTGTCTGTGTAAGCTGTGGGGTGAGTTTGTTGACATTTACAACGTGATTTGCTGCAGTTTGGGCTGCAGTTGCAGCGCCTTGTAAACCAGCTCCTATAGGAAAGGCTCCCCTCCTGCCCCCTCCCAGACGTCACATTTGAAATGACGTTAGGTCTGAAGGACCCCGCAGCGTAATCCACGCTGGCCTTCCCGTTTGCTCGGGTATATACTTTGCCGCAGGACGTTTTAAGTGCTTTTGCTGTCTTGTTGCGTGAGGAAGCGACATCCATGTATCCATTTTTATAAATGTCAAACTGAGGTACGAACATCCTGAGTAACAGGACAAAAGTCATGACAAATCTGCCTGAGCCGCGTGGCAGACGGAGGCCTCGGGAGCGGGACGGCGGTGACAGGAGAGGCCGCCGCTGGGCGCCTCCCCGGGGCTGCGGCCGCGTCCCATCAGAGCGGGCCACGCCGCCCGCAGCCAGGCCGTTGCTCCGGCTGGCAGAAAACCAGCCTTTGACCTTTTCATGACTCCCCCTCGCAGCCAGCGTGTCGGCGTCGTCAAGGAACATAATGTGCCTGGGGAAGCTTTTCCTCCTCCCGTTCCCAGCTTTCCTTTCTCCTTCCCCAGCTCCGCGCCCGGCCGCGCCTGTGCCTGCAGCGCAGAGCCCGGGTCGTCTCCCGACACAGCCCAGGAAGGCGGGCGGGGCGGCACCTCGTGGCCTGACTCGTGGGCGCCAAGGCCGCGCTGGGCGCAGCGAGACGGCTGTCCTTCCCTTGAGCTCTGCTCCCGCGGCCTGTGCTGGTTTTCGTAGCCGCTGTGCCGTGTCGTTTACCAGGGCGACCCCAGCGGGTTTGAAGCGAGCGGCGAGGTTGGCTTTCAGGTGTCCGGCCGCCGCGGGCGTGCGCCGGGAACCACTGCGGCGTCTTCCCCTGACACTCCCTTCAGCAGAGCCAGGGCGGGAGCAGCATCGAAGGAGGTTCTCGCACCCCGTGCACCCCTCAGCCTGGCTGTTCATCCGTTTGTTTCACTCCTTGGGAAAGTGGGTGGGTCCCCAAAGTTGAGGTTCGGGTGTGAACCATGAGCGCCGCCTCCTGCTCCCATCACCCGACACGACCCCGTGAGCCCCCAAGCAGAGCAAGAGAAATGTGTTGAGGGATTTCAAGAAAAAGCTCCCTGCCTCCTGCTCTCCCTGAGCCCCGCCTTGTCCCCTGGGGGAGCCCTGGGTGTCAGCCACCCACGCAGCGGCCCGTTACTCTGCACACCGTGGGGGTGGGTGCTGGTCCTCTGAACCGGACGTCTGAGGTCAGGTCACTTTCCCGAGTGAGAAGCCAGTGCCCGGGAGTCCCAGGGCCACAGGTACGAGGGGCGGCGGGAGATCAGCTCGGCAGGTAAGCTGAGCAGCAGACGCGACTGGTGCTGTCCCAGGGGCGCGGAACCCCCACGCACAGGACCCCAGCCCTGCCCGCGGCCTCGGGAAGGCGCTGATCCCGGCGTCAGAGCGGCCCGCGCTGGAGTGGCCGCGTGTACCAGGTTCGTGCGGCAGGAGCCCTGGAGACATCATCACCTCTGTGTGGGCGCGGCGTGGCCTCAGGCTAAACACAGAGCAGGGCGAGTGTGTGTTTCTATGTGCACCCATGTGCACGCGCGCGCACACACACACTCAGGGTGGTTTGCTGTCACGCTTGGAAAGCCCTGTTCTGTGGCTTGGAAAGGCCTGTTTTGTGCCGCAGGGATTTGAGAAGCCTGGGAGCAGCCGAGACTCCAGCTCCCCTGCCCCTGCGCCTCAGGCCGCCACCCACGGCAGGGCAGCCCAGGCCCCAGCCCGGCCAGAGGCGTGATGGGGGCGGGGGAGCTGGGGGTCAGCCCCCCTCTGCGGGGCTGGAGCGGGCCCAGGTCCATCCTGAGCGCAGCATGGGGGGGTGAGGGGAGGTCGCGTGTGGGGTCACAGGCTCCGGGGCCTCGCGGACGCCCTGGGGCGCGGACCGGGCGCCCTGGGGTGAGCGAAGCCGCAGCCGCTCCCGTGAGCCGCGCTGTGAACGGCTGCCTTCGCGGAAGGGTGACAGGCAGTAATTTATTCTTTTATGGAAAAGCTCCGTCTTTCTCACTCCTGTAATTTTTTATTCATATGGTTTGTAAGACATTAATTAATTTCTGCAGCATTTAATTACCGTGGAGGGGAGGGCTCTGTCGCTCCTGGCTGGCGGCGGGCTCAGGCAGCCCTGACGGTGCCGGCTCGCGCCGTCTTTCTGCGAGTGACGGGACAGCCCCAGGCCCCACGCCCGGCGGGTACTCAGGGCAGAAAGCGCAGGCAGGGGCGGCACAGCGTGACCCCGCGAGCCACCAGCCCTCCTGCTCCCCCGGACAGCGAGGGGATGGGGAGGGGGGGAGTCGGCCTTGGTCGTGACCGAGGGTCTTCAGACACCGCTGCAGGGGCCCAGGGGGCCGGGAGGGGAGGGCGCAGCTCTGGAGGGGGCGGGAGAGCAGGGGTCCTCCAGGCCCACCGTGAGAGGCTGCTGCCCTGCTGTCACGGGGGGGGGGGCAGTCTCTGCCTTGACATGAACAAATCTTGACACAGAAGCTCCCCTCCCCTCCCATGAGATTCGGGGGGTCCTCCTGACGGGACACAACCACCTCCCCACAGCCCAGGCCTGTGCCCCAGGGCCTGAGGCCTCTGGTCTAAGGTGACTCCTCAGTGACCACAGGGCCTTGTCACGAGCCAGGTCCACTCAGCGGCCTCCCCGGCCCAGACCTACGACGGGCCTCGTGGTCACCTGTCTCCCAAGACCACACGCGTCTGCAGCCTCCTTGGGGCTGGGGCTCAGGTGGACTTGGGAGCTGCCAGCTGAGAGGGGAGTGACCGTGCCAGCCCCTGTGGAGCCCCGTAGTGCCCCTGGGTGACACGACTCCTCACGGGCAGAAGCGTGGTCAGCAGACCTCACCGGCCCCGGGGGCGGAGCATCTCTGGACACCGCCTGCAGTGCAGCCACACCGCCTCTTCCTGCTCGCCTCGCGCCGACCCTAAACTCTGTTTCCCGCATGTCGTGGAGTGTGTGAGCAGCGGCGAGGCCCGTGCTCCTTCCCCTCCTGCCCGCGGGCCTGAGGCCTCCTGAGGCATCCCCTCCACGTAGGGGGGGACACAGAGGTCGGCGCTCCCTGCACCCCGCTCCAGGCCTGCCGTGGAAGCTTGCAGAATGAATTCATGGAATTGTTTTCCATTTTATTTGCTAATTGACTGAGTTTATCATTCAATATATATTTTTAAAAGATTTATTTATGCTACGCGTCTCAGTCTGGGGATCCATTTTTGCTTGTTGACAAGGAAAGTGAATTCAGACACGTCCCCTTCATTGTCCTTCGTGATTACCTACAATGAAAACATAACTTTTAAAGATTTAAACCAAATTGATTTTCCGGGTAGGCTCAACCGATTCTCCTGCTTAATTATGCTAGAGAAGAAGAATGTCCTGACGAGAATGCATTTCGGTTACCTGCCTCTAAGTTTCTTATTCAGGCAGTTGAAACGAAGCTGTGTCATCGGTGTGAGCGTCCAGATTGGAACTGTGAGAAAATTAAATCTGAGAAGAATCTGTCGTCACCTTTCACTGCTTATGCTTTCCGACGCGGGCCGGCTTGCGCGGTGACTGGAAGTAACGCTGGGCTGGCGGACAGAGAAGGCTGACGCAGAGCAGGGGCCTTTCCCAGGGGCCGGAGCCGGGCACCCTGGGCCCCGCTGGCCCCGGTCTGAGGGCCAATGGGAGGGCCTGGTTTCCTGAGAGCTGGCTTGGTTCTGGAAGGCTCCACAGAGGCTGGCCTGGACCCCCTGGGGCGGAGCCCGTGATGGCCCCTCAGGGGCAGGAGGAGGCCTGCCCTCCGGGAAGCGGTGTCAGGTTTTCCTTCCCTCGGATTGCAAGCTGGCCTGCTGGGAGGCCCCAGGGTGGTCACTCCAGTGGCCAAGGCAGGGGCTGCGGGAGGGAGGTGGGGAGCCCGGAGGCCCCCAGGCCGCGATCATGCCTGGAAGCCGAAGGTCTGACTATGACCGAGGGTGCTCCATTTACTCCAGAGCCAGAGCGAGAACTGCCGCCCCCCAGACGCCGAGGCCGGCGTCCCTGTGAGGGCTGGGAGGGAGGACACGGCCGTCCTTGCAGTGAGGGTGCAGTTGCTCCGCTGGCCGCCAGCCTTTGCCCAGCTTGAGCTCCTTCCGCTCCCGAGTCCCCTGGCCTGGAGGTGCAGGCACCGCACCTGCAGAGACTGTGGGTGCCCCGAACTTCTGCGGGATGCAGGGGGGACTCTGATGGCCTTCCTGAGCCGGGTCCTGGGGTCAGGGTGGACAAGGGCCGGGGGAGAGAGCGCTCACCCGCCCTGTGGGCTGCGGCTCTCGTGCTTACACAGAGAAATACAGGCAGGAAAAAGATATACAACCCCCTTTTAGAAGTTTTCTTTCAAATGATTGTCTTGGAAGTGAAAGCTTGCCCGCTGGGCATTCACAGCTGGATTTCGAATTCAGCGGTGATGACTCTGGGGCTTGGCTAGGTCGCCCCGGGACACACCCTCCCCGGGATGGTTTGACACGGTTTGGTGACGTGTTGCCTCTTGAGTTCGAGGCCATGAGAATTATTTTACATTTTGGGTCTGCTTCAGGGAGAAACGAAAATTTAAATTTGGCGACAAGCTTCATGCAGCTCTTATTTGGTCACCGGTCACGAGAGCTCATGCCCCGTCCCCGTCCCCAGCCCTGCTCAGGCTCTGTCTTCACCCGCCGTGCCCTGTCCAGTCTCGGGTGTCGGCGTGATGTTGTGTGTAATTTGCATGTTGAAAAATAATGACTGGTTAATTTATGACAGCAAATAATAATATAAAAACGGGAGGAAGCAGAGCCGGGAGGGCGAACGCCTCACAGCCCCGGGAAGATAGCCGACAGCACAGGTCAAAAATAACCACTGAACCTGGCTGTCCGGCATCCACCGGGACACGACGTGCAACGTCCACTGGACATTAAAGAGCCGTGAGGCGTCAGAAGACCTGCGGTGAGGTGGACATGCCGCTATGATCACCCTATAAAAAGTATTTATTACACGTCAGTGTAATTAAATACACACATTTGCGTAGTTTACAGTCTCGCTATCTGTAGCAACCATCATATTGGCTGACTGGAAAGCCAGAGTAGGGAGACTCAAGGGTCCAGGTCATTCCAGCCTCCACGGGACCACAGGGTCTTCGGCTGCTGAAGGGCCCGCAGTCGCCCTGCACGGGACAAACCAGGCCAAGTCGTGGATAGTCTCAGCCCCAGAGCGTGGCTCCGGCGTGACTCCCTCGGGACCCCCTTGGGCGGCCACTGGGCTGGGTGCTGATGGCGCCGCCTCCCCCGCAGCCCCGCAGCTCGGTTCTGACCGCGGCGGGCATTTGTGCCGAGAGCGCCCACGCGCAGCTGGCCTCTGAGCCGCCCGTGTCCTCCGCCCGGCCCGGCCGGGCCCTCCACGCGGGGCCGCCGTGTACAGGGACGCGAGATGGCGCGTGGGCTGTGATGGCGCCGCCAGAGCACGAGCCTGGCTGCGGCGGGCGCGGGGCTGCAAGGGGAGGGGGGCTGGGCGCCCCCGCAGACGCTGCTCATCTGTGGCCCAGAGGGTTGAAGCGACTTTCTGGTTCGTTTACATACCCCCCCCCCCAACCCCGCTCTCTCTCACAGCCAGTTGTCTGGCCTCCGTCACGGCATTTGGCCCACTGCAAAGTTTCGGATTCGTGTGTGAGACGCACACGCCCTGCGCGCGGGCCCTCGCTCCTGTCTGCTCCTGTATCAGGCGGGCACTCTGATGGGGGAGCTCGGCGGGTGGCCGGGTGGGGCGGCTGAGCCTGCCCCGTCTCCCCTGGAAGCAGCCTGGCCCTCTCAGGCTCCGGGCGTGCTGGCTCCCGCCTGGTTCTTAGCCCGGCCGTTCAGACACCGTCCAAGTTCTTCCTCCACCACAGAAACGAGGCGATGAATCAAACAATTGTTCAGACAAGTAGTTTTAAACAAACTGTTTAGAAGACACGGTGGGTGTAGGCCCAGCTCAGCGCACTGCTGTCCATCTGTAAGGCGCTGGCGCGTGATGAATAGTCGTATCTTCCCCCAAACACATTTAGTTGAAAATGTGATTTACTCGCAAATGACAGCACAGTTAATTGTGTAAACACAGCAGCGCTAAAATTAAGAACATTCAAGATGTAAACAAAGAAAAATGAAAACACAGGAGAAACCAAATGAGTGTTTTGTTCCAAATGTGTTTGTGAAACTTGCTTCCAAAATATATTCTTTTTTTTTTTTTTAAGATTTATTTTTTATTTATACAATAGCTGGGGTACAGGCCAGAGGCGCGGGAGGGTGAGAGGATTCACCAGAGACAGAGTGGGGAGCAGAACAGGCAGACGAACCGAAGACACTGCTGAAGGGAGCAGCGGGAGACAGGAGAGGCCTGCTGCTCCATGTGGTAATCTCCCCGGCCGGCCAGGGATCGAACCTGCGCTGCAGAGGCTGAAGACAGCTTCACAGTGCTGTGCTCCACCTGATGCGCCACCAGGGAGGCCTCCAAAATATATTTTCATGAAAAACCGACGGTATCTGAAGAACCCTGCTTAGCTGTTCACAGAAGCTTGTGTGAAGTCTGCCCTTCTGCACCCCTCTCTGCCTTGGCTCCTATTTCTTCCTCTAAAATAAGCTCCAGCAAGTTTAGTTTCGCAATCTCTAAAATATCCTCCCCTGCCTAGTCTTCACCAGCGTCCACCCTCCACCTCTGTCCACTCTCAAGTCTACGAGAGTTCTCCATGCCTGCATCTCCTCCAGCTCGTGCACAGCAACCTTCCTGCACCCGGGGCTCTGTTCCCTGCTTACACCCCAGTGGGCTTCATCTAGATGCTCCAGCTGCTCCCCTGCAGCCCTGGCGTCCCCCCGACCTCCATCACAAGCCGCCGGTCACCCCAGACCCCGCGCGTCTCTGTATCTGTATCAGGACTGGACGACCATCCGTCACGTCGCTGTGCATCCCAGAGCAACGGGAGGAAACAAAGATGAGGTGTGGGTGTGGACACGTTCCCACGTCCGGTTTCCAAGAAGAGAAGTGATGCAGCGAACTTGGCTGCCGAAGCGAGCATGACAGCACAGCAGCTGACGCCACCTTCACACCATGTTTAAACCCACAGAAGATGACCTTTTTGTTATCTGTAATTTTGAAAAAGTAGAAACAAATGCCCAGCAAAAGGTCATGATTCAGAAATTTATGAAATTCAAACTCGATGGAGTATTACTATGTCATTAAAAAGGTTTATGGAAAAATAATAACAAAAAAATCGCTGAAACGACTTATATTTTGATAAAGCCTGAAGACCTGGTCAGCTCTCCACTGGAGGTCCACCGAGGCCGGGCACAAAGCACAGAGGAGCCTCAGGAGATGGGCAGGACTCAGGGCGCAGGGCCGGAAGTCTTCTGGGAGGGACAGCCTGGCTGGGCAACTGCAGTGAGTGCCCGCGCTCACACACATACCACACACCACACATACACACACACACACCACACACACCCCACATACCACACACATACCACACACACACACCCCACCACAGCACACACACCCTACACACACACATACAACCCACACACTAATCATATGAAAGGCTGCACTGTGGCCTCTCACCTGCACGTGAGTCATGGCTGCGGCTCCTACACCTGCTGAGCTGGAGAGACAGATCAGACACTTAATTTCATGTCTGAAAAAGAGGGTTTGCAAAGGGTTTATAAAAATGTTAAAAATGATTATGGGGCAATTTAGTATAAAAACGGTTAAGAAACAAAACTCAACTCACAATTTTAGAGGATTCAGGAGCTGGCAGACCCCTGGCCCCTGCCGGACAGCCGAGGGCAGGACGCGGGCGCGCGGGCAGGGCGTGCAGGCGCTCCCGGGCCAGGGGACCCCAGGGGACCCCAGGTTCCTTGGTGGGGGGTCGCTTCCCGCAGAGGTTGAGCTGGGGGGTCTTGGCCTGGGTGGAGGCTCCACTTGGGGACGATTTTTCTCATGTTCAGCAACACAACGGTGCCCGCCGCGTGGCGGTGGGACTTGGCGGCGAGGGTGGCCAAGGCTGGGTGATCGGCCCAAAAGTTGGGGCGCAAGTGCCCAAAGCAGTGTCGCTAGTGAAAAGATCGCGGCGTCTGCGCCAGGTACCGCCTGTGAGGACGCCCCTCCCGCCCGTCCTGCCCGCGCTGGCCCTCCCCACGCCGCGACCCCCTCACCCGCCTCGGCCCTGCCGCCCGCCTGCCCTGCCCCTCCCGGCCCTCCCGGCCCTCCCGCCCCCCCGGCCCCGCGGCCTGCGCTCGGGGCCGCAGTGGACGCCGGGCGCCGGCGCAGCGCGGGATCCGGGCTGAGGCGCGCTCTGGGGCCCGCTGTGCTGCCGTGGGGTGAGGCCGCTGCCTGCCCCGGCCCTCGGGGCGCCCAGCGGGTCGGGACATCTCCCCGGAGCCGCTCCCGGGCCTCAGCCCCAGGGGGGGCAGCCGCGGTGGGGGGCGGCCCGACCGGCCCGGCGGGGGGGACGGCGCGGCCTGCTCCTCCCCAGGCCCGCGCCCCACAGGGCCGCCTCCTGTCAGCCGGCCGGACCCCGCGGCCCGGTGACCGCCCTGAGCCGTCGCTTCCGGGCGCTCCCTGGAAAAGTCTGGAAGGACGACGGCCCCTCCCCCCCACCCCCCCCCGGAGCGCCCGCGGGAGACCGAGCGAGCTGCCCGCCGGGCCCGGCGGCCGGGCCTGGACGCCATTTACCGCACAGGGACGCGCCCCGCGGCTGGAGGCCCGGGAGCCGGTGGAGCCGCGCAGGCCCGCGCGGAGCGCACGGAAGGCGAGGACAGCTGAGGGGCGCCCGGGCCTCGCGTCTTCACAGCTCAGCGAAATTGGTATGTTGTGCTTTCAATTAATTACAGCGTTTAACGTCCCTTCAGGGAAAATTCAGTTACCACTTTACAGAAAGTGTGTGATTAAACTGTCCCGAGCAACTATCTTTATGTTATATGAGTCAGTGAGAAAACAATCTGGACACTTCTGGATAAAAATGGCAAATTAAAGCCCTTTCTACCCCTCTCCCTTCTGAATCCGACAGAAAGTGGCAAAAAAAAAAAAAGTCCACATAGACGCCTCAGTTTTTAATGAAAGTAGGAAATAGCTGCAATTCCTTGAGTTAATATGAGAAATAAAATTCACACCAAATCTGGAGAAAACTTGAAAGCAGCGTCCTGCTGCCTGAGGTGTCCCCCAGCTGCGCTCAAGAGGCCTCCTGGAGACTCCGGCCTGGAAAACCGGAGAGTACCAGCCGGCGAGCCCAGGAGGCTGGTGTGGCCCATGGGAGGCCGATGGCACCCCCGGAGCTCCTACGCCCCAGGTCGCCTCAGAGATCCTGGAGGGGCCCAGGTGGCCCTTCGCCATCATGAGGACACCAGTAGGTGCAGCAAAAAATTAGAGGGCCCTGCTTCCAGGGGGCATTTTCCTAATCCTCGCCCCTCCGTTTTCCTGTAAACATGAAGACACAGTTATTTTCTGTCAAGGAAAGAAATGGAGACTATAACACGCGCAGCTCCTTGAGAAAACACCTAATCATGAAATTGTCCCGACGAAAGACGGAGAAGTCGTTGTGAAGGTTGGTGGACTCTGTAGAAATAGAAGATGGAGGACTTTACAATGTAGGTCACACAAATTGGAATGTACACTGTGAGGATGGAAGTCTGAAAAATCTAGAATACTACTTTTCTTTTTTAAAGATTTATTTATTTATTTATACAAGCACTGGGTACAGTGAGAAGCACGGGAGGGTGAGAGAATTCACCAGAGCCAGAGCGGGGAGCAGAACAGGCAGCCTGACAAAGTACACTGCTGAGGGGAGCAGCGCGCGGCAGGAGAGGTCTGCGCGCCATGCGGGACCCTCGATGGTGGCCGGGGATTGAACCGGTGCTGCAGAGGCTGTGGGCAGCTTCGCAGCCCAGCGTTCAACCGCTGCACCACCAGGGGAGGCCCAAGAATACTACTTTTCTTATGTCTCTGTGACATACACGAGGACAAAACATACTATTTAAATCTAAAGTAATCAGGCTAATAGAAGTTAAAACGAAAAAAATTCCAACAGTAAAATCAGATTATAAAGTGATTATTTCTGAAAGAAAGCGTGGACATACAACATAAAAAGACAATAAACCACATGGGGAAAACATTGAATATGAAAAAATATGAGAAATAAAAAAAACATGGAACTCTAAATACAATGGTGAAAATATAACATTTAATGAGACGATATAAAGCTAAAATATATCTGTCAATTCAATAAATGTATAAAATAAAATTACCCTGTTAATTAAAAACATCCTCTTTGCATTGAGAAAATAAAAATACGCATAAGTGGATATGTGTGTAAAGAAGGTGATTCAGCTGTAAAATAGACAAGAAACAAGACAAAAACAATTTTAAAAAGCACGTAAAATGGACAGTTTCAATGATGCATGATTCATATTAGGCAAAATTAAAGCTTTAAAGTACTAAGGATGCAATTTTACAAGAAATTAGGATATTAAATAGCTGCCACGTAAATGGAATAATTTTTGAAAAATTAATGTACAATAAATATTTCCATGGAACATGGTACTAAAGAATGGTGAATTTAAACATATCACTGGACAGTTTTACATACACTAGAGAACTTTTTGAATATTATTAAGAATCTATAAAATGATAATTATAACTAAAAATCTTCAATATATAAAAAATTCACTTCCTTGAAAATTAAGAATGCCTTTCCCTTTCATATGCTGATAGAATATATGTCATAACTTTACAAAAGAAAACAGAAATCCGTGGTGCAGAGGAGTATGAGTAAATGTCTCTGAAGAAATAAATGTAGAAAAAGGAATGTCTGAGAAGTGTGTCAGGAGCGGAATATATCTGAAGAGACTAGAAACAAAAGGATAAAGAGAAAGGAGAGGGGAGGGGAGAGGTGGGGAGAGGAGAGGAAAGATTCTGAAGAGAAATGTCAAGGGTGAGATAAATGAGGACAAATATCTGAGGAGAAAGTCTATGGAGAAACATTTAAGAGGAGAAAAGTATATGAGGAGAGAATTCTGTCAAGAAAAAGCCTATGAGGTTAAAAGTCTGTGAAGACAGTCTGAGAAGAAAATTCGATGAGGAATAAGATCTTGAAGATAAAACCTGAGGAGAAAAGTCTCTGAGGTAGAGAAAGCCTTGGAGGAAAGTATTCTGTGAGAAGAAAACTGTGAAAAGAAATGTCTGTGGGGGGAAAAAAATCTATGTGGGCAGTATCCTTTGAGGGGAAAAGTCTGTGAGGAGATAAGTCTGAGAGTAAAATATATGATGAGACAAATCTCTGAGGAAAAAGTATGTGAGAAGGGAAGTCAATAGAGTCTGAAAATTGTAGTGTTAGGGGGAAAGGATGTCCTGAGCAAACTCCATACAGGCTTTGTGGACTGCACCTCCACTCCTTCAAGACACTGGGAGCTACAAATCCCATGATCCCCAAAGGGAAGGTTTCGAGGAACTGAGGGCGGAGTTAAGCAACTAGGCTCTCGGTTCAAGTATTTAACTGGCCATGTGGCTGGGGCTCGCCTTCTTGGCCACGCGGCGTGCTAGGTTTTTTGCCAGCTTGGTGGGTCATTGGGATTCCAGGTCAGTGGAACGGGTAGGACGCATTTATGAACTTAGCTCCCCCTTTTTCTCCCTGAGTTACTCATTTCCCCCTCCCTTGTAAATAAACTTGTATCAACCTTTTGTGTATGTCTGCAGTTTAGCATTAATAAGTCCTCTTTAAGTGTGTGGGTGAGGGCCCACAGTCAGGCAACCCGTTTTATATTGGAGTTGCTCTGTAACACTAGGAGAAAATCAGAAAATTCCATGAGTAAAAATGTTTATGAGAGAATTCTGTGAGAAAAGAAAATACGTCTTAAGGAAAAAAGTAGGACAGAAAAGACTGAGAGAAAAGCATGAGAATTCTGTGAGAAAAAGCCCTATGAGGATAAAGTCTGTAATGACGAAAGTCTGAGAAGAAAAGTTTGAGGACTAATATCTGAAGATAAAAGCCTTAGAGAATAAAATTCTTCGAGGAAAAGTCTATAAGGAGAAAATCTTTGCGGAGATAAGTGGGAAGAGGAAACTTTAGGAGAAAGTCTGAGGAGAAAATTCTATGTGGAGAGAATTCTGTGGAGAGAAAATGTATGATGAGCACAATCTGTGAGGAAAATCTCACAAGGAGGAAATTCTATGAGGAGAAAAGTCTGTGAAAATAAAGTCTGAGTCAAGATTTCTCTGAGGAAAAGGCTTTCATCAAGTAAAATCTATGAGGAGAAAAATCTCGGTGTAGAAAGGAAGAAATTTCTGGGCCTCCCCGGTAGCACAGCGGGTTGAGCGCCACACTGTGAAGCTGTCTGCAGCCTCTGCAGTGCTGGTTTGATCCCCTCTGGCAGCGGGGCAACCCACATGGCCGGGCAGACCTCTCCTGTCTCGCCCGCTGCTCCCAGCAGTGTCTTCGATCCGTCTGCCTGTTCTGCTCTCCGCTCTCTCTTTGGTGAATTCTCTCGCCCTCACGTGCCTCTGACCTGTACCCCCGCGCTTGTATAAATAAATCTTTAAAAAAAAAAAAAGGAAGAAATTTCTGAGGAGTAAAGCATATTAGGATAAAATATAACAGAAAAGTTGAAGGCAGAGATTCTCAAAAGAGATTGAAGGCAGGGTGGGGTGGAAGCACCAGCAGGAACCAGGCGCACACCTGGATGCCTTCTGGAAGGGAGGGGCAGCGTGGGGGGTGCCAACCAGACCCCCCTCTCTCAGGCCCTGCTGTGTCCAGGATGGAGGGCGTCTGACATGAGCGAGCCTGTCTGTGTGGAAGTAGGGCAGGAAGACACGGCTGATTGGAGCTGGCGCCCGAGCAGGGCCTTGCCCAGGTCTTTGCGGTGTGCGTGAAGTACAGGCAGGTGAGTGACCGAGTCAGGAAGTGGCGGCTCCATCTGGGGGGTGCATGGGCGGGTCTAGTTATAGGTTCTGACACCATGATGAACAAGCCACATCGCGTTAGCATCCTCAGAGCCGAATCTGGGTCACGGCCTAGAAACGGCTTCCGGGCTCTTCCTCTGTCAGTCTTGGGAGGGGCTGGAGGCCTGAGACCCCCTGTGTTTCCTGTGTTTCCTGTGTTTCCCCCAGGGGGAAACATGGTCCTGTCCAGGCACCCAGTACACCCCCGTGCCCACATTGCATGGTGATTACTGCCCAGCTCCTGGGGGCCGGGCTCAAGGGTTGAGCAGAGACTCGGGAGGGGCTGCCTGCCGTCTCCGGCTCGTGGTCCTGGTGGCGCTGGGGGCTGCTCGAGTCACCTCGTGCCTGGCCTTCTCCATAGCAACGCTGGGCCTCCAAAGGGCCTGGGCAGCGGCCAGCAGAGCAGGCCGCAGGGGCGCCCTTTCCACATGGAGGCGAGGCGGCGAGCTGGTTACCTGGCGCCTGTGGCCCACCCAGGTGGAGGTGAAATACGTCCTGCCATGGGACAGCCTGAGCGCTCTAGAAAGCCCCAGGGGGACGAACAAAAGGTGCCGTCAGGAAACACAAGACAAGGCGGCGCCTCCTTCCTAGCCTTTAGAGTCGAGTCCAGCAGGAGCTCGGTTCCTGCCAGGCCGGAGAAGTCGTGAGGGGGAAGCACTTGCTTCTTAGGTAGCGTTTTCCGCTTTGTTTCCTAAGTACCCGCAGAGAGGGTGTGCTCGGCGGAAAAGCTGGATTCCCAGTGGTTGGCTCCGTTGCATCACAGCCCCCTTCCGTGGGGGCCGGGCTGGCCCCTGCCCCGCGTTCACCGGGCACCAGCACGGGGCCGGCCCTTGGGCCCTCCCCCCCACCCCCCAGGCTCCGACTCCACCCGACTCAGCGTTGGGAATGACGTTCTGAAGTCACTCGACGTGACGGTGTTTGTGTTGAGTTTTCACACCGTTACTAGCAACACCCGAAGGTTCGGGCGGGAATTGATCCGACTCAGAGAACGTCAGGTCTCCTGAGGACCTCGGGGGAGAAATTGCACAACACTGTCGTACTCTCTGTCGAGTGGTTTCCAGCCTCCGTGCGACGGACATTGCTCACACACCCCAAAGGAGAGGCAGGGGCGTGCGGGGGTTTCCTCTCTCCTGTGCGACAGACGAGTCTGACTCTTTTCGATGATGGAAAGTCGCTTCTTCCGAAACACAGCGTTGCAGGAGCCACATCCTCAGAGGGGATCGCGGGGCGTTCCCGTTCTATGGCTGCGTGTTCTTCCTTTGCCCCTTTTACGTAACACCACCAGTGTAATCTGAAATATTTATGATAGTATAAAAGTACAAATGACAGGAGAATAAACAGCTGTTTCTCTGCTATTCTCAGATCCAGGATGGCCCGGCTTCCCGGACGGAGCGCCTGGTTCTGCTTCTCAGCCACAGCCAGCCACGCCCGGACCTGCAGAGGTATCGTTATCGTTCCTTTCCTCATTCTCTTACGACGCAAGTGTTTGTTCATTGCCTCTTTGTATGTGCGGAGCATGTGGTCGCGGCCTTTTTAATCTTTTGACCTGCACTTTTTTGCTCAGTGTAGCATGTCCCAGCAGCAGGTGTGTTCACCGGCTAAGGTCCATGCCGTTCGTGTTCACTGCTGGACGGTACTCTCGGTTGCGAATATACGGAACGCGTTGAAAGATGAAGGAAGAAGTTGGGAGCACTCCATGGCACGTGTCACACTTTGGACCCTGTAACCAGGCCCACGTGTGATTCCCAAGAACATCTCGTGAGAATGTCTGTGGAGCAGTCAGCTCGGTTCCCAGCACCACTGGCCACGCTGGCCTTGGTGACGTCAGCCATGAGCTTTCTCCCAAAACAGTTCCTCCAAGGGTGCCTTGTTCTGGCTTTAAATTGCAAAGATCTTACCACAAGTGAGTTTCTTGCTTGCTTGTTTGTTCACCCTCCGCGATGCCGCCTTGGGTGGGTCGTGACGCTGTCTCTTCCTGACGGGCTTTGTGTGATGAATATACGGATAAAATTATTTGTGGGCGCTGGCTGTCAGCCGGCAGCATCCGCTCTGTCTTGATGCTGCTGCTTCAGTTTGTTCTGTGCTTGACGTCCTCGCGTTGGGCGTGTGTGTGGTGGGCAGTCCCGTGCGTGGGCCGGGCGGGCTGCAGGCGGCCTCTGTCCACGTGTGGCTCTGGTGCACCTGTGCTGGTCCAGGGGGTGCTTCTGGGGCAGTGGCCTGGGGGCAGGTGCCCTCACGTGCTGGGACCCGCTCTGTCCAGGGTGTCTTTGGTAGTGCTAGAGGCCGGCTTTGGTCAGACGCGTGTTCTGCGCAGCAGAAGGGGTGTGACTGCCCCAGGCCACGGGGGCCCCGCTGGAGGAATCTGCCCCACTGGACTGTGGGTCCCTCCAGAGCCGTGTTGGTCTTTGCTCGCTAGGACTTTGGTGAGGTTTTTGTGTCTGTGATTGGAGATTTGGGCCTACGGTTTTCTATCAGGTGTTCTCTGTGCTCTGGGAGTCAGATGATCTTGGCCTCATAAAATGGTTTCCTCCCCAGGGACAGAGCGGGGAGCAGAACAGGGGGATCCACTGAAACACACTCCTGAGGGGAGCAGCAGGGAGACAGGAGATGCGCCCTGTGGGTCGCTCCCTGGCCGGGATCGCACTTAGGCCGCGGCGGTGACAGCCTGAGACTGGCCCCTGAGCCGACGGGGAAGCCCCGTCTTTACTCTTCCTCACGATGGTTTTGCCACAGACTTTCTCAAAGTGCTTTATGTTGACATAACTGAGGGGACCGCGCGCCTACGTTTTCACACACAAAAAAAATAATGACAGGACACGGAACTGTCAGGAGGAGCAAACGCGTTGAAGAGCGACGTACCTCAGGCTCTGCCTGGCGCACGCACTTATTATCCTGTCAGACGGAGATGACGCTTCCCTTGCGCAGTAAACGCTTCTCCTGGCTGAGTCCATGGGGTCAGGCGGGCGTGTGATGAGCAGCGTCTTGTCTCTGAGGCGCGGCGGCCGTGGGGGGGTGGGGGGAGCGCGAGGGGTGGGGCGCGGAGGGCGGCTGAGGCTGCCCAGGGTGCTGGGCTCTGACCGGACTCCGGCCGCAGCCGCCTGGACCCTGTCACCTGGGCTGGGCCCGGGCCTGCCCCGCCGACCGCGCCAAGCTGCTGCGCCGTCGCTCTCTCCAAGGGGCTGGCGCGGCGCGGCCGGCCCGCCCGGCCCCCCGTGCTCGGGGCACTCGCTGCCGCCTTCATCGTCATCCGAGGCCGGGCCTCTCCGGGAGGGACTCGCGCAGCTCCAGGCGCGTGTGGGCGCCAGCGGCCGAGAGGCGCGCACCCCGGGCGGGACGTGAAGAGGGCCGCGCTCCCCTGCGTGCCCGAAACGCAGATGAACGAACCCAGCCTGGGCTCAGCGGACAGCGTGGACGGCCACGTTCCTGACAGACAGGAGCCAGGAACCCCGAGGCCACACGTTCCTGGCGCGAGACGACCCCGGCCGGCCCCGGGACCCCCACGCGCCGGCCCAGGTCTGACGCCAGCCGCGGCTCGGGTTAGACGCCAGGCCCGGCCTGTCCCCGCAGGGTTTTCGCAGCGCGCGCGGGCGCGGGGAGGACGGGCCGGCGGGCGGGCGGTGGCTGAGGGTGCCGGGCGGGAGCGGCGAGGGAGGGGCCCGGGCAGCAGCAGGAGCCTTGACGTGTCCGCGGGAGGCCCGCACCCTCCAGGCCGCGCCCCTGGCCCCAGCCGCCCGAAGGGCAGGGCCAGGGAGGGCGCGATCCCGGCCTTGGGGCAGCCGGAGCAGGAGGCGCGTCTCCTCCCCCTCGGCGGACGGTCGCGGTGGCGAGGCGGGGGCCGGGCGGTGACGGGGGCGCGAGCGGACGGCCACGGCTGACGTAGCCACAGCCCGGGCCACCCGCCGCCGGCTCCCACGCGCGCCCCCCAGGCCCGCTGCGGCCCCCCCACTGGACAGCCCCGGGCCACGGGGGGCTCCCTCCCAGCTTCTTTGCGCCAAGAACGTCCGGAGGGAGCTGACTCAGAGCCGCCCGCGGCCAGGACTGACTCACGGCCTCGCGTCCCTCCGCCTGGCAGCCGGAAAGGTGATTATCCGGTATTTTTAGCTGCTCGCAGGCGGAGGTGAGGCAGCCAGCCAGGGCCCCGCGGGGACGGCCGCGACACAGCCGGCGGGGCGCCGAGGGTGGCCGAGGGGTGGGGGTTCTGTCCCGCGGGACGCCGTGCGTGGGAGACGGACTGTGGGGCGCGTCCGACCCCCAGCTCCGGCCCCAGGACCCCACAGACCTCTCCCTGGCGCCCAGCAGGCAGGTCCCGGGCGTGTCCTCCTGTGGACCCCGGGCCCGTGCGTGTCCGGGAGGAGCCAGGGACACTCGTGTCTCCGCGCCGGGCCCCGAGGGCGGCCGGGGTGGGGGGCAGCCGCTCCTGCGGGGAGCCTGGTTGGGGTCAGCCACCCCGGGCAGCCGCGTTGCTAAGCGGCCAGGGGGTGGAGGGACGCGAGAGCCGTGTGGGGGGCAGCCGCGGGGGCCGTGCTCACGGTGGGCGCCCTCCCTGCAGGCCCATGGCCAGGGGCCCTGCTGGGCGTCTGGGTGCAGCTGTGGCCACTTCCCACCGTGGGCCTTTCCTGAGGCGGTGCCTTCCCGCCCCCTCCTTGGCCTGCGTTTGCGACGCACGTGTCTGGGCGAGGACGGGCCCCGGGAATCTGTAAAGAGTCTCGGACCCGGGTCAGGAAGACACAGCGGCCGGGACGCAGGCCAGGGCCTCGCAGACCTTCCGCCCAGCAGGCCAAGGCTGCAGCAGGACCCAGGAGGGCGCCGTGTCGCGGCCCGGGCGGCCAAGGAGGTGGCGGACCCCAGAGCCAGAGGCTGCAGCCAGCAGACCCTGCTGCGTGTGCGCCCAGGGCGTCCCTGCAGCCGCACAGGCCTGGCTGTCCCCCCGCCCGTCCACTGCCTGTCCCCCACTTCCCCCCCGCCGTCCACGGCTGCTTGCCGCTGAGGGGGTGCAGGGTCTGGCACTGGAGTCCCAGGACTTGGCAATGAGGAAATCAAGGAGCCGCGAGCAGAGGACGCCCGGGAAGAGCCGCCACCACAGCCCCAGCACAGGGCGCCCTTTCTGCCCCCAGAGGCCGGCTGGAGGGGCCCAGTGCAGGCTGCTCAGCCCAGAGCCCTGGAAAGTGGGGCTGCGAGACGGGTGGGGCGCGCACGCAGGTGGGAGCCGCAAGGGCTGCTCCGGCCGCTGAGTTGAGGAAGAAGTCAGCTGCTTTGTCCAGAGCCGGTGCCCCGCGGGGGCAGGCCGGGCTGCTGCGGGGACCCTGCGCTGGCGAGCGCCCTGGGAGGGCAGACTCATCAGCAGCTGTGGGAAGACAAGGGCAGAGCTGGGACACGCAGCCCGAAGCCCCGCGCTCTCAAAGGAAGCCTTTCACTGTGCGTCAAACCGCAGACAAAAGCCTGGGAACAAAACGCTGCCTCCCGCAGCCTCGCCCTGCCCGGCTCCCCATCCTGTCTGGGTCGCCGCCTGCCCGCCTGCCCGCCACCGCCTCCCCTCCACACACAGATGCTCAGCCTGGGCAGGGCCCCAGCACCCCGGAGAGTCCTTGCGGACCCCCAGCTGGTGACGGGCACAAGGCCTCTGGCCCCTGACTGGAGTCCCTGGCCCAGAACAGCGGCCACTGCCCCTGTGGGAACGTCCCACTGGCCAGGCGAGGCCCCGGCCCTCAGAGGACGGCAGGGGGTGGGGGAGGAGGTCTGCGCTCTGTCCCCGCGGCTTTTTTTTTAAGATTTATTTATTTATACAAGCCCTGGGCAGTCAGAAGCGCGGGAGGGTGAGAGGATCCACCAGAGCCAGAGCGGGGAGCAGAGCAGGCAGAAGGACCGAAGGACACTGCTGAGGGGAGCAGCGGGGGGCAGGAGAGGTCTGCGCGCCATGTGGGACCCTCGCCGGCGGCCGGGGATTGAACCGGCGCTGCAGAGGCTGCGGGCAGCTTCGCAGCCCAGCGCTCAACCGCTGCGCCACCGGGGGAGGCCCTGTTCGGGTGCCGGCTGCCTGCTAGTGGTCTGGTCTCGGGCGCCGGCCTTTGGCACAGGAGCATGCCCTGGACCTGCCTCCTGGAGCTGGCCGGCTCTTCCAGTCGGGTGGCCAGTTTTACGTCCCGGGGCTGCTTTGTCCACCTCCCACCCCCTCCGTTCCAGCTCCCAGACCTGCCCGCCGGGCCAGGAGCGGGGCTTGGTGTTGACTTACTCAGCTGTGCCCGACATAGAGTCCACGGCCACCTCTTCACGACCCGTGCCGCTGGGAGGGCCGTCCCAGGGCCTCCAGCCCCGGGCCGCTTGGGGCGCTCGCTCCTCATACAGCGGCCGCAGGGGCACAGCGTGGCCAGCACACGGTGAGCAGTAGGGTGCGAGCCACCTGTTTTGTCCTCTGCCATCCGCAGCCTGCTGCCTGGCTTACACGCCCCGCCGGGGCAGCAGGCGCAGGTCTGGGGGAACGCAGGGCAGCGTCCTGGCCCCACCTGACCCCCACATGCTCCTGGAGAAGAGCAGCTGCGGGGCAAGCTCGGCAGGGCCAGTCTGGGGGCAGCGCCGCAGCCATGGGGGCCTGTGCATCTTGGGGGCTGTGCATCTGGGGGGGCCCGTGCGTCTGGAGGGGGCCTGTGCGTCTGGGAGAGCCTGTGCGTCGGGGGGGGGGGCCTGTGCGCCGGGGGCTCCAGTGCTTCATAGGATCCTGCTTCCCGAGCAGAGGCGGCCTCAGGTGAGGGGACGTAGCGGTGGCTTCTGCTTCACTCTGACCCCGGATCTGTCGTTTAACGAAGCTCCGGGGCCGCGGCCTGTCGTCACACGGGAAGCACCCCCGGGTGTGTTCGTGTGTTCACAGCAGCCAAGTCTCAGGGACAGCTTGGGAGCCCTGCGGCCCCCGTGTCCACAGTCATGGCCGCGAGGCCGGCACGAAGCCGAGGAACCAGCTCGCGGGGAGGAGCCCCCGGGCTCAGCGAAGGCCGAGGTGGAAGGGTCCCGGTGTCGGGGCCGGGTCGGCACCGCGAGGACACGGTCGTGGACGGGGGGCCAGGACAGGCCCCCAGAGAGCGGGCTGGGCAGCAGAGGGCGCTGGGTCGCCCGCGTGGGAGCCTCACGGAGTGTCACGATGGACGCGGACTGAGGGCGAAGTGCGGAGTGGACGGGCCGCGCCCTCCCCACCGGAGCCCTGGGGGCCCGGCCCGGCCGCCCGGCCGCCTCTGCTCCCAAAGCCTTCCTCCACCCGGGCGCGGCGGCTGCGCGCGGGGACGCCTCGGGGTGTTTTCTTCATGTCCGCTGTAGGGACAAGCTAATGTTCTTCAGGAAAGGTCGGCAGCCTGTCAGCCATCTTTCCTGCCGGTGTCTGCCCGTCTGAGAGCGCCTCCCCTGGACGCGCTGGGCGGGGGCACTGGCAGGGCGGGGGAGCAGGCTCTGCCTGGAGACAAGGGGCCGTTTCTGGGGCAGCAGGTGGAAGGCCCCGGCGTCTTCCCTCTGACAGGCGCCCCCGTGGGGCCGGCTCGGCGGGGGCAGGGAGGGCAGACAGGCCGGGAGTGGGGGGGACAAACCTGAGTGGGTAGCGGCACAGGACCCCTCTGCGCCCCGCACCGGGCTCATGGACGACAAAGGGGCAAAGTTAACAATGATTCGGTTCAGAAAACGGCTCCTCGGGAGGGAGGCAGCGCCATGGGGCCGGGCGTGGGCGAGCACCTGTCAGAGGCACAGCCTGGATGGGTTCGCGCTGCCCCCGGGGGCTGACAGTCAGCAGCGAGCTCCGGCCTGAGCTTCGTGCCCGAGGGGAGTGAGCTGCGGAAACGGAAAAAGCAGCTGCTAAAATAACTGCTGCGGCCCGGGGCTGTGCTGCGTCACTGTGATTCATGCTTCGGAGCCTGTCGGACAGAGACGCGCACGATTTACAGCCGGGAAACTCACCTTTCTCTGTCGGCTCCGCCCCTCCAGAAGCGATGACACATGGCGGTCACGAGCAGGCCTGGCCGCGCCCCGTGACAGGAGGGGGAGGGGGGCAGCTGCTCAGGAGGCTCCCGCAGCAGGGGCCGGGGCGGGAGGGCTGGGCAGGCCTCCAGGAGCTGGGCCTGAGGATAAGCCTCATGGTCCACGGTGCATGCAGCACGGCTCACATGAGGACGGCCGGCCCGTGTGCCGCCCGCAGAGGCCGAGGACTGGGGGCGCCCCAAGCAGAGCAGGCATGAGTCGGGGCTTCTCCCACCGCGAGGGGAAGTAGTGTGTGCGGGTCCGGCACCCGTGGGGGTCACGTCGTCGCTGCGTGTCCCTGCAGTACACACACACGGCAGGAGGACAAGGCAGGGGCAGGAGGGGGAGAGACGGTGTCAGGCTTCACCTGGGCCCAGGACGTGGCCTCGCTAGGCCCTACCCTGACCCCAAACACGCATCCCACCTGTGAGGACACAGCCCAGCAGCACCCCAGGGTACCGCACAAGCCAGCCAGGCCGCAGGGTGATGGCGGAGGACGGGGTGACCTCACCTACAAGACATGGCCTCGAACAGATTCTCTCTTCGGGGGAAAGTGCCGGGAAGACTGTGACGAGGGCCTCTGAGGAAGGCAGGGTGTGGGCCCCCTCAGCCTCGCGCTGCTGTGCTGCTGACTCTCCCGGGACGCTGTGGTTCTCTCTGGGCCAGAGGCCAGTGCTCTCAGGGAGACCTACTGAGAGTCTTAGGGTTGGAGTCTGGAGGCACGTGTCTCCAGAACACTTTTTTTTTTTAAAGATTGATTTATTTATACATATACCAGCTGGGGTACAGGCCAGAGTTTTTTAGGGGGTGAGAGGACTCAGCAGAGACAGAGCGGGGAGCAGAACAGGTAGACTCACTGAAATCCACTGCTGAGGGAGCAGCGGGTGCGACAGCAGAGGTCTGCTGCGCCCTGTGGGTAGCTCCCTGGAAAGGAAAGGATCGAACTTGTGCTGCAGAAGCTGCGGTGAGCTTCATAGGTTGCGTCTTAACCCTTTGCGCCACCAGGGAGGCCCCTTCTCCAGAACACTCTTGAGGTTCAAAAAAGGAATCTGCAGGCCAAGAGCGAGCCCTGAGGCAGCAGAGGCCCCTGCTGGCCTGACAGCCGCGGGCCCCTGCATTGCTCACAGCTTCTCCCAGAGCTGGGAGTGGGTCATGTGGCCAGAGTCAGCTCGGAGGCTCTTGCCCACGTGCGGCGTGGCGTGCTGTAAGGTCTGTGCCGAGCTCGTCGCCTCCGCTTTTCTCTGGGGTCCTGCCCCCGCGTCCACCAGCACCGCCCTGGCGGGCAGCCTGTCCTGGCTGCTGACCGGACATCTTGACCGTGCCACCAGGCCTCTGAAAAATAAAACCAAGTGGGTTGTCTGAGCGGCCAGCGGGCCCTGCATCCTCACGCCGCCCTCCCCACCCGTGGGCCGCGGGGACTCGTCTTTCCTGCTTCTCTTTGAGCAGAACTGAAACCGCGCGCCGGCTGGCGGCGGTCCCCGGGGCCTGCGCTCCTTGGAGGACGAGGGAGAGACGACACGTGTACCTTCACCTCTGCCGTTCCCGCATCCCAGAACCGGCTTGGAAACCGTGGGAGGGAGCGTGGCCAACCATCACCCTCCGGGCAGCAGGTGCCAGGCAGACGCGGGGGTGGGGTGGGGAGGGGAGCCGGGATGGGGGTGGGGGCTGCGGGCAGCCTGCTTCCAGCCGCTCAGCTCTCATTCCAGTTTATTCGACTCCAGCCACGTCTCCTCCTCCCCTGGATCCCAAACGCCAGCCATGTCTCCCTGGGACAGAAGCCCCTTTGGGACTGAGAGGCCCGAGGGTCTGACTGATTCCAGGCATCCTCCTCCTCCCGGCATGCTAAGCGCTGAGAACTGTGTTCTTGTAAATGTGACAATCACGGATTTTTCCCTCCCGGCCTGCTAGAAGACCCAGTCTTTCTCGCCTGAGCGACAGGGAGACTGCAGGGCCTCAGAGGACGATGTACCTGGGCGCAGACTGAGCAGCGTGGGTGCGTGTCAGCCTCCAAGAGAAGACGGGAAGAAGCAGGAGGCTGGCAAGGAGTGCTGCACCCACCTCCCGCAGGGTCCTCGGTTCTGAAGACAAGGCGAGGGGAGCACCCTCAGGACGTAAACACCCCTCACCGATGAGGTGTTGGGCCACTGCAGCGGAGGTGATCAGGTGACTGAGAACTCAGATTCATAAATAATAGAAATTAAAGTATCTTAAGAATGTAAAACAGGGCCTCCCTGGTGGCGCAAGCAGTTGAATGCGGCACTGTGCAGCTGTCCGTAGCCTCTGCAGTGCGGGTTTGATCCAGGCCGGCTGGCGAGCATCCCACATGGCGAGGCAGACCTCTCCTGTCTTTCCCGCTGCTCCCCTCAGCAGTGGATTTCATCAGTCTGCCTGTTCTGTTCCCCACGCTGTCTCTGGTGAATCCTCTCACCCTCGCACGCCTCTGGCCTGTACCCCAGTTCTTGTATAAATAAGTACATCTTTAAAAAAAAAAAGTGAAATAGGGGATGTCATCAGTATGGCTGAATAAGCAGCTAGCAGCAAAGAAAAGCATGGGGCAAGATTCAACACCCACTTACGATAAAACTAGAACTAGAGTAACTGAGGTCACAAGTGATAAAGTCACAGCCGGCATCACACTCGACGGTGAAAGATTTTCCTCTGAGGTCAGGGACATCGTGAGGGTGTCCCCTTCTCCACTGTTACTCACTGCAGATGATACAATAGCTTACATTACAAAAGATTCCACTAAAAAAAGGTAGAGATAATAAACGAATATGAAAGGGCAAGATAAAAATCAATATATTAAAATCTGTTGCACGTATATATGCCCGCAATTAGAAGAAAGAGAAATTAAGAAAGCAATCCCATTTACAAACTGCACCACAAAGGTAAAATAGCTGGGGCTAAATTAACAAAGGAGGTAAAGTATACATACTCTGATAATTACAAGATATGTTAAAAGAAATAGGAAAAAAAAACAAAAGAAATGGAAAGTTTTGTGCTTGTGGGTTGGAAGAACTAACATTGTTAAAATAGCCTTCTGACCCCATGCAATATGCAGATTCAATAATCCCTAAAACACCCCCGTGGTACTTTTCCAGGAAATGGAACAAAGAATACTAAAATTTATATGGAACTACAAAATAACCCAAAAGCCAAAACAATTCTGAAGAAACAATGAAAGAAAATGAAGGTATCAAAGTCCCTGACTTCAAACTATATGACCAAGCCGTAGTCATCAGAACAGTCAGGTACTGAAGTAAAAACGGACAGACCGACCAATGGAATGGAATTGCGAGTCCAGAGATAGAGTCACACAAAATCTGCAGTTAGTTTACGACACGGGAGGCGCGAGCACACGCTGGAGAAAGTCTGTTCAAGGAATGGTGCTGGGACGACTGGACAGCGGCATGCAAGAGAGCGAGACTCGTCCACCGTCTCACGCCAGACCTAGCAGTTGTCAAAATGGACTAAAGACTTGGCTTTCCAGCCTGAAGTCACACAATGCACAGAGCAGGCGATAAACTCCATGACACGAGCTTTACCGCCACCTCTGGGAACTCACCACTGTGCACACGCCAGGTCCAGGCTCAGACCTCGCCACATGGCACCACCAGCTGTAAAACTCCTACCTAACTCAACCAACGAGGAACACTGAGGAAATGTAAGGACACCGGAGAGCTGGAGGGCGGGGTGGGGGGCACGCGGCCGGGGCTCCCCAGGAGCCCAGGGAAGCAGCCACAGCCTGACACAGTGACAGACGGACCTGCGACGTGGGGACTGGGCAGGAGGGCATGACACTCAAGGGGAGGGTCAAGCAGTGGCCGAGCCACAGGTCCTGGCTGGTGGGCAGGGCGGAGGCCCCAGAGGGTGAATGTGGCAAAAGAAAGTCACAGGAAAGTGGGAAATCACGGCTGTGTGCTGTCAGCAGGAAGCAGAGGTGCTCGAGCCGAGGAGGAGCAGGATGGCGAGGGCCCTGTCCGCTGAGTGCCCCCAGGGGCCCCCGCCCGCCCCGCCCGCCGCCCGGTGCTGCTCCTGAGCCAGCCCTGACCCTGGGTCCGCACCTGGAGGCCCCAGCACGCTGTGTTTGGGGTCAGAGACTCTGGATGGGCGTGTTTCGGGTCCGTGGCCTCAGTTCCCATGACGCAAGCTCGCCGCAGGCCAGTGAGGCGCCCCGACCCGTCCGTGGTGGGTCCGGGAGCATGAACCCTGTGGCCCTCGTCGAGCCCTGGCGTGTTGAGGGGGGTGCTGCCCCTTCTGCGGGCGCCACACAGTCCGCGCTGGATGGGTGTGCTGCCTTTGAGACTCCTGAGGTTCCGGCCCTGAGGATGCAGAAGCAGCATCAGCCGTGGCACCACTTCCGGGGGTGAGGGAGTTGGGGGCGCAGTGCCCCAGCCCTGCCGCAGGACACAGGAGCCCTCAGGCCCCCTCCTGGCTGAGTCCCTTGTGTTCTGGACAGAGTTGTGGAAAAAGCTGTTCCTTTAGCAGGGAGAGGACTGCTCCACCCTGGTGCACTTCCGTTCCTTTACCGGTAAGGCTTTTTGTAACGGGGAGTCCCCAGGAAAGGGGGGGTTCCAGGTCCCCTGCCTGGACCAAGGGAGGTGGGGGAGAAGCTGGAGAGGAGCCAGGAGGAGGAGGGTGGGGCGGGAGGAGCCCGGGGAGGACGCGGAGCGGAGACGCGCGAGAAGCCGCGGGGCCTTCCCGGCCCTGGACGGTCGGGACGGACGCGGGCCCCAGGGCGGGACGGGGCAGCTCGCACCTGGATTCTGAGGTTGCTCTTTTCCTCCCGGACGCGCCGGCCCCCGCTGCCCCTTTCCTGCGGGTCCCCAGGAGGGGCCGTAGACCGGGGCAGGCTCTCGGGCCTCAGTGGCCCTACGTTGGGCCAACCCTGCTTGCCTGGAGCCGTGCCCCTGAGGGGCGGGTGACTTCGGGTGCTGGGCTTGGAAACGCTCTTCTTCCCCTTTTCTGTGCTGCACGTTCATTGCACGGACGCTGCTCCCCGCCGCGGTCTGTGTGTGCTGTGCTGTCCTGACGCGGCGGACGGCAGAACCTGTTTAGAGCGGGCAGGTTTGGGGGCCCTGGGCTGCCCCTTCCTGCCCTGTAACAGCTTCATTAGTGCTCGCATTGAAAGGTTCGTCTTATAATTAGAGATCTTCCAGCTCGCAGTTTCTACTAGCTGAGAAGTGTTAAGGAAATTCATTTTCAAAGGAGACATTTGCCACCTTCTGTGTGTAAACAGAATCGAATGTTCAGAGTGTGGACTTCAAGTGAGCAAATCCTGAAATACATTTGCTCCCAAGACGAGATGTAAAATAAGTGATAAAATCGAGTGCATTTCGGGGCATCCCTGGTGGCGCAAGGGGTTTAGCACAGCAGCTGTGAAGCTGTCCGCAGCCTCTGCAGCACGTGTTCGATCCCCGGCCAGGGAGCTCCCCACAGGGCGCAGCAGACTCTCCTGCCTCCCCGCTGCTCCCCTCAGCAGTGTGTTTCTATGGATCTGCCTGTTCTGCTCCCCGCTCTGTCTCTGGGGAGTCCTCTCACACACACCCCGCCTCTGGCCTGTACCCCAGTTCTCGTATGCATAAATAAATATTTTTTAAAAATTAAAAAAAAATAAACTCTAGTGCATTTCTGTGAACTACGACGCTTTGTTCTTTGCAATTCTAAGAATGGTGATTCCTGGAGCAGCTGCTGCTCTGCGCAGAAGGAGGTCACAGCCACGTTTCGGAGCTGCTGTGTGAGCGGCTGCTGCTTGCAGACCTCCTCTTCTGGGCGCAGGCCTGTGAGCCGGCCACCGGCGACAGGCTGGGGAGGGCACGGTGGGTTCAGCCCTCGGCCTTTAGACCTGGGCACTGGAGGCTGGTGGGCCAGGAACTGGCAGTGGACCCCAGGCTCTGGCCACCCCCCACCCCCGCCCCGGTGCAGGGACCCGCAAGAGGCCCACACTGGACGACGCCATGTCCGTCTCTGCGCGGACTGGTTCAGGATTTTCCTCCAACGTGTTTCCTCTAACCTAAACCACGACGGCCTGTGACGCTGCAGCACTGGAAAGCTGACATCAACGCATACGTGTGTATTTTAAAAACTAAATTTACAGTAAAAACACCCCCATGGCACTATCCGTAGAGCCAGTCCTGCGATCCCGGTGAGCTTCCCCAGCCGCCCCTCGGCGGAGGTGATCCCATCAGGCGAAACAGCCCACGCTTGCAAGCGGAAGAGAAATCAAACCACAGACTCGCAAAGATTTGTGAAAGGCCTCCAGCAAAGGGCTGCTCCCCAAACAGGGAACTCGTCACACTGGGCAACCAGCAGCCCAACCAGACGGTGGCAAAGGCCTACAGACCCCTCCCTGGAGGCGGCCCAGCCCTGGCGGGCCTCAGCTGCTGCGGGCCACCCTCTGCAATCGCGCGGACTCGCTGAGCCGAGACGGCGAGAGGAAGGAGGCGACGCTGTCCTTGAGCGTCTGGACACAGACCAGCGGAGCCCACGCCCCCGGGCGCCCCGGGCTGCCATGCAGTGAGCGCACTCCGGGTGCAGGGCCGCGTCTGGATGTTCCCGGGGGACGGAGGCCGGGGCTGAGGGCTCCGGGCCGAGACACCACACGTGACGCTGCTCCCTCTCCTGCCGAGAGTCGGGGCGCCAGCTCGACCCCGGACACGTGCAGTTCGATTTTACGTGTCAGCGCAATGTCCCCGTCGCCTGCGGGCCCTGAGCCAGGGCTGGTGACTAGACAGGGGGCCCGGCAGCGGGAGGGGGCTGAGGGCTCCCGAGTCGAACACGCAGGAGAGTTTCCTTCCGGAGCTGTCATCGCGGCGTGACCACTTACCCTGTGCCGCTGCCAGCACCGCGTCACCCCAGAGCCGAGCTGCCACCGGTCCCGGGGCCGTGACAGACCCCACTGCACACCCCGCCGTCCGCACAGACGTCGACTTCAGACCTCGGCGACGGGAACGAAGTCGGCCTCAGAAGCGGAACATTCCTGGGCGCCGCTGTCCTCTGCCGCTGTGCGAGCTGTTGTGGCGAGAAAACATTCACTTTGAAGGGCCTTAGGGACAGAAACCCGGGCCGCCGCCTCCCTGCCCTCACGTCCACGCCCGCTCCCCAAGGTGCGGCTGGTTCGGGCAGGAAATCCAGTCACGCGGCGGCGGGGGGTGCCGGCCTGAGCCCGGGCAGCGGCGAGGAAAGCAACAGACTCCACCAGCATCGCCGCGGGTCTGGCCCGCAGACGGCTCTGGGCGACGTCCCTGGGCCCAAGCACGGGCAGAACCCGGGGTCCCGCCCGTGCGGGCTGCCGGCGCCTCTGGTGGGCACAAGGGCCTGGCCTCGGCCCTGGGAGCCCCGCCCTTGGGGAGACCTTGGGGCCGGTGCGGAGCGCGCAGGGTCTGCTCCCCCTGTCGGGGCCTGGCCGCCAGGACAGCTGCCCCTGGAGGCGCGCGCCACATCCTGCCGTCCCGGAGGGATCGGCGGCCCAGCAGGTGCTGTGGCCGGGCTGGGGAAGGCGGGCCCGGGCAGTGGCCTCGAGGGGAGGGCGCCCTAAATTTTCAACTTGGGGGAGGAACTATAGGGGTACAAAGTAAATGACTGCACGGCCGGCTTAGCGTGCACTGAAGAGGCGCTGGCGACCCCGGGCTGACGCCCTCAGGCTCGCAGGCTGTGGGTGCCTCAGGCACCAGGACGGCGGCTTCTGTAAGATGACCTCACGCGGGTTATCAACAAAGGTCGCCGGCAGTTCTACAGATGTATTTATGCATGCGAGAACTGGGGTGCAGGCCGGAGGCGCAGGGGTGAGAATGTGCCAGGCGCAGAGCGGGGAGCAGAACAGGCGGGCCCCGAGACGCCGCCAGGGAAGGTCTGCCGCGCCCTGCGGGTAGCTCCCCGGCCAGGGACTGAGCCCGTGCGGTGGGGGTGACAGCCAGAGACCCCCAAACCACCAGGGAGACCCACTTTCCACTTACCTCGTGGGTGTATGTGAGGCGTGGGGAGTCCCGGGGCCCCCTGAGCTGTGCTGAGCGCAGGCAGCGCCCGAGGGGGCCTGGCCCTCTAGTCTAGGCTGGGGATCCCGGACGCCCCAGGCCAAACTGGCAGAGGACACTGAAAGTCTGGGGGGTCCGAGAGGTGGCAGTGGGGAGGGGCTTTGCGGCACCACGAAGCAGGTCCCTGCGCCCGGAGGCGGCCCCGGCGTCTCCGAGGACACGGGCAGCGCGGGCGGCGCCCACCCGGGGACAGTCGGCTCGGGGCTCGCCCTGCGGGGTCTCGGGCAGCAGCGGGGTCCGCGGGGGGCGGGCTTGGGGCGCAGAGCGCGGGTCGCCCCCAGACTCGCTGCCGCGCAGGCGAGCCCAGTGCAGGGCAACGGGGCGGGGTGTCCCGACCTCCCCGCGCCCCCAGAGCAAGGAGGAGCCGGCGGAGCGAGCCCCAGGGGTCTGGCTGCCGCCCCGACGCCTCAGCCAGGCCGACCCCAGCCCGGAGCCCGCGGGGCCGGGTCCTCCGCACAGCGAGGGCGCCCCCACGGCCGCGCCGGGGAGCTGGGGGGCGCGGAGGGAGCTGGGGGGCGCGGAGGGGGGGGGTCAGGGAGCGGGGGGGGGCGTGGAGCGAGGGTGCGCGGCTGGGGGGACCTTTCGGGGGAAGTTGCGGGGACCTGGGGGAGAGGTGGGGGCGGGTCCCCGGCTCCGGACAGGCTGACCCGCGCCCAGCCCTGGCGCCAGAGCCCGCGTGGCCGGCGGCGGGGGGAGGAAGCGGCTGGGGGCGCGGGGCGCCTTGAGGGGTGGCGGGGGTTCTGGGGGGGCCTGGCCGGGGCGGGGGGCCCGAAGGGGGCGGGGGCCTGAGGCGTCCTGCCGGGGGCGGGCACGGTGGGCGGCGCGGGGCGCGGAGGCCCGGGCGGTGAGGGGCCGGGCTCCTCGCGTCAGGGCCGCTTCGCGGACGCGCCCGCCGCCCGCGCCCGGGGGCCGTCGACCGGGCTGCCCGGGACCTGAGCGCGGCGGCCGCGCCCCCTGCCGGCGAGCGCGGGGCGAGCAGCGGACGCCCTCCTCGCTTCCGGCCGCCGCGCGCCGCCCGCCCCCCGGCGCCCCGGCCAATCCGCGCGCGCCGCCCGCCCCCCGGCGATCCGGCCAATCCGCGCTCACCGCCCGCCCCCCCACCGGCGCCCCGGCCAATCAGCGCGCGCCGCCCGACGCCCCAGCCAATCCGCACGCAACCCGCTCCCCCCCCCGGCGATCCGGCCAATCCGCGCGCGCCGCCCGCCCCCTGGCGATCCGGCCAATCCGCGCTCTCCGCCCGCCCCCCCACCGGCGCCCCGGCCAATCCGCGCGCGCCCCGCTCAGACGGACAGGCGCCCGCCGCGCCCCGCCCCCGCGGCGGCTGCTTCCGGGCCCGGCGCGCGCTCCCCGGTGCCCTCCCCGCGGCCATGGCGGCCCGCGCGGCGCCGCTCGAGGGCTGCTACCTGTCGGCCGCGCTGAGCGGCGCCTTCCTGGTGTCCTGCCTGCTCTTCGCCGCCGTCGGCCGCGCGCTGCGCGAGCCCTACATGGACGAGACCTTCCACGTGCCGCAGGCGCAGCGCTTCTGCGAGGGCCGCTTCTCCCCCGCGCAGGTGAGGCCGCCCCGCGGCCCCCGCCCCCGGCTCCGGCCCCGAGCCCGCCCCGGCCGTGGGCCGGACCCCGACCCGGGCCCAGTCGGGATCCGGCCGCCGGCCTGGCCCTCGCCCCGCCCCGCCCGCCCCGCCCCGCCCCGCCCCGCCCCGCCCCGCCCCGCCCCGCCCCGCCCCGCCCCCGGGCCTGGCCCGCCCTGCCCCGCCCCACCCCACGTGGCCCCGCCCCCACCTGGCCCCGCCCCCACCTGGCCCCGCCCCGCCCCCCGTGGCCCGCGGCCCCCCCACCTCGGCCGGCCGCGGGCCTCACCTGCGCCCCCCGCAGTGGGACCCCATGATCACCACCCTGCCCGGCCTGTACCTGCTGTCGGCGGCCGTGCTGCGGCCGGCCGGCTGGGTCCTCGGCTGGCCGGCGCGCGTGGCCTGCTCGGCGTGGACGCTGCGCCTCGTCAACCTGCTGCTCGGCGCCGGCAACCTGTACCTGCTGCACCTGCTGCTGCGCGAGGTGCAGCCCGGCCGCAAGGTGCGTGCGCGGGGGGGGCGCGGGGGGGGCGCGGGGGCGCGGGGCGGGCGGGGCCTGCGGGCGGCGGGGCGCGGGGGCGCGGGGGGAGCCGGGCCCGAGTGACCCCCTCCCGCCCCCCGCCCGCCCGCCCGCAGGCCGCCTCGGCCGCCCGCCGCGTGCTGTCCGCGCTGACGCTGGCCGCGAGCCCGCCGCTCTTCTTCGTCACCTTCCTCTACTACACCGAGCCCGGCGCCGTCTTCTTCGCGCTGGCCGCGCACCTGATGGGGCTGCGCGGGCGCCACGGGGCGGCGGCGCTGCTCGGGCTGTGCGCCGTGCTGTTCCGCCAGACCAACGCCGTGTGGGCCGCCTTCTGCGCCGGCGACGCGGTGGCCGCGCGGCTGGCCGCGGCCTGGCGGGCCGAGCGGCGCGCGCGGGACGGCCGGCGCCCCGGGCCGCTGGCGCCGCTGCGCTTCGCGGGGGCCTACGCCGCGGCGCCCCGGCACCTGCGCGCGCTGCTGCGGCTCACCTGGCCCTACGCGGCGCTCGGGCTGCTGTGCGGCGCCTTCGTGCTGCTCAACGGCGGCGTGGCCGTGGGCGACCGCGGCAGCCACGAGGCCGTGCTGCACCTGCCGCAGCTCTTCTACTTCCTCGGCTTCACGCTGCTCTGCGCCTGGCCGCACCTGCTCTCGCCCGCCCGCGTCCGCGCCTTCCTGCGCGCCGCGCGCCGCCGCCCCGGCCTGTCCTGCGCGCTGGCCGCGGGCGCGCTGCTCGCCGTGGGGCGCTGCACCTACGCGCACCCCTACCTGCTGGCCGACAACCGGCACTACACCTTCTACCTGTGGCGCCGCGTCTTCCAGCGCCACGCGGCCGTCAAGTACCTGCTGGTGCCCGGCTACCTGTTCGCCGGCTGGAGCGTGGCCGACGCGCTGCGCGCCAAGTCCGTCTTCTGGGTCGCCATGTTCTTCGCCTGCGCGGGCGCCGTGACGGTGCCGCACCGGCTGCTCGAGCCGCGCTACTTCATCCTGCCCTTCCTCTTCTTCCGGCTGCACGCGCCGCTGCCCGCCGTGTCGCGCCTGCTGTGCGAGCTGGCGGGCTACGCGGCCGTCAACGCCGCCACCTTCTACGTCTTCCTCTACCGGCCCTTCCGCTGGCCCGACAGCCCCGACCTGCAGCGCTTCATGTGGTAGCGCCGGGGCGCCCCGGGCCGCGGTGTGCGCGGGGACTGGGGACCCCAGACGGGCCCCGAGGCGGCGACGACGGGAAAGAGAGCCGTGCCCGGCCGCCTCGCGTCTCTCCCTGGCCCCGAGCGCGCCCCGAACCCGCGGCCTCGAGCGCGCGCGCCTGGGCGGAGGCGGCTCCCGACGGCGGCGGCGCTCACGGGGCGTTGGAAAGACGCGCTCCCGTGACGGGTCTCGGGCCTCCCCGGGGGCGCCGCGCTGGGGCGCTGGGCTGTGCTGCCCGCGGCCTCTGCGGCGCCGGTTCGATCCCCTGCTTGTGTAAATAGATAAATAAATCTTTTAAAAATATGTATTAAAAAAATTTATTTATTTACTTACACAGGCACTGGGCACAGTCAGAGGCGCGGGAGGGTGAGAGGATCCCCCAGAGCCAGAGCGGGGAGCAGAGCAGGCAGAAGGACCGAAGGACACTGCTGAGGGGAGCAGCGGGCGGCAGGAGAGGTCTGCGCGCCGTGTGGGACCCTCCTCCGGTGGCCGGGGAGCAGCCGGGGATCGAACCGGCGCCGCAGAGGCCGAGGGCAGCTTCGCCGCCCAGCGCTGACCCGCTGCGCCACCGGGGAGGCCCGATAAATAAATCTTTTTAAAAAAAAAAAAAAAAGCCCGGGTCTCACTCTTGACCGCACAGGGGGTTGACCCCCCTGTGGTGTATTTTCGGCCACTGGGCAGGTGGATGCGCCCCCCGCCCCCGTGGGAAACCCACACAACTTGCAGCCGGGAGGGCGCCCCGGGGGCGAGGCTGCAGGAGGTGGGGGGCGGGGGCTGCCGTTCCAATGGCTCTGGGCGGACTTGGCCTGCCGCGCCGTCCTGGCTGGGCCCCAGGAGTCAGTTCCTGCCCCTCTTGTCTCCCCTCGGGACAGCACCGCGGGGTGCGGCCGCCCCCCAGGATGGCCCTGGTGGAGGTCGCGCTCTCAGGGGTGTCCACAGACACCCCTTCTCCAGTTAGGCCGTTTGTTTATTTAAGGTTAATTTGTGCAGACCAGAGCTGGGGCGCAGGCCAGAGGTGCGGGGGTGAGAGGACGCCCCAGAGACAGGGGGGAGCAGAACAGGCGGATCCCCTGAAACCCACTGCTGAGGGGAGACTGCAGAGTCTGCTGTGCCCCGAGGGTCACTCCCGCGGGGTTCGCACTCCGGAGACTCGCGGAGGCCGCAGGGAGGGTCGCGTTTTCAGGGTCCAGTGGCCTCTTCTGTGGGACGCGGTGCGCCCCGGAGGTGGCCAAGGGAAGGCGCCGTTTATGGGATCATCGCTCGTGTCAGTTGCGCTTCCCGGGGCGCCCGGCCGTGGGGTTCAAGGGAACTGGGGTTCGGCGCCCTGGCCCGGGCAAGTCACCGGCAAAAGGACGTTGGGGTCACCCGGGCCCGAACAGCCGCTCGCGGCGGCCCGCCCGGGTGTGCGTGTCCCGGCCGCGCCCGGCCTGGCCCGGCAGCTCCCGTCCGAGCCGCGCGGCTCTTCCCACCTTCCCGCCCGAGGCGCCTGTCGGGGCCCGGCGCGGGGCAGCGCCCGGGTGGTCGCGCGGGGCGGGGGCGACGCGCCGTCTATTCTGTTTATTTTTGGGCTGAGGAAACGCTCAAGTCTGTTCTGGGAAGCGGAGGCGGCGGGCGCGACCCGGCCCGGAGCCCCCCCCTCTCCCCCCCCCCGCGCGGCCTCGGCTCGGTCCGGCGGGGCGTCCAGCCCGATCGCGGGGCCCGCCCCGTCGCCTCCCCGCGGGGGGGTCGTTTTAGGATGAGGATTCGTGGGGCGCCGGCGCGGGCCGGGGGGCGGGGGACGGCGGGGGGCCGCGCCGTGGGGTCTCCCCGCGCCCGGATTCGAACCTGCGCCGCCAGGGCGCCCGGACCCGCAGCTTGAGGCGCTGTTCCGGGGAGTCCCGGCCTCGGGGTGTCCGGCGGCGGCTTGTCCGGAGCCCCGACGCCGCCGCGGGGAGGCTGAGACGCGGCGGGCGGCTGCGGCCCGAGGGGGGGGGGGGGGCGCCGTCCCGGCGGGGGCGAGCGCGGGGCCGGGCGGGGGCCGGGCGGGGTGACCCGCCCGGGGGGGGCGCCTCTGTCCCCCGCGCGGCCCCGCCAGGCCGGGGTGGGGGGCCTGGGGCCGCCTGGGGACCCCGCGGAGGCGCCCGCCGCGGCCTGGGGAGGGGGCGGGAGGGGGCGGCCCGGAGGGGCCCCGAGCGCGGGTGGGGGCCGGCGGGGGGCAGGGGCCGGCGGGGTCGGGGGGGCCGGCGGGGTCTGGGGGCCCCGAGCGCGGGGGGGGGCCGGCGCGTGGGGGGTCGGGGGGGCCGGCGCGGGGCGGGGCGGGGGGGCCGGCGGGGTCTGGGGGCCCCGAGCGCGGGGGGGGGGCCGGCGGGGGGCGGGGTCTGGGGGGGCCGGCGCGGGGCGGGGCGGGCGGGGCGGGGCGCGGGCGGCGGCCGCAGGGGGCGCTCGGGGGCGCGGGCAGGGGAAGCCGCTCCGGCGGGGCTTCCGGGGGGCGGGGCGGGCGGCGGCCGGGGCGCGGGTCCCCGTCTGTCCCGGGGCGCCCTGGCCGGGGCCGCGCGGCTCCTCCGCCCGGGGGGGCCCAGGTCGCCCCGCTCGGGCCCTGGCGCTGCTCGGGGCGTCGGGGCGCCCTCGTCTCTGCGGGGGGCCCGCGGGGCGCCCTCCCGGCCGCAACCCGAGGCCGGAGCCGCGCCGCGGGGCGCCAGGTGAGTCCCCGGGGCCCGCGCGGGGGGGGGCGGGGGGCAGCCTGGGGGGCCGGGCGGCCGCACCCGCAGACCCTGCCGGGACCGGGGCTCCCCCAGAAGCGGCCCTCGGGGGCGGGGCTCGCTTACTCGCGCCTGCGCTGAACCCCGCGGCTGTCGCGCGGCTGAACCCCGAAATCCCGGATCGACGAGTTTGGCTTCTTTATTTATCCACGAACCGGGGTGCAGGCCAGAGCTGAGAGGACCCCGGAGACAGTGGGGGGCAGAGCGGGCGGAGCCCCTCGGGGGGCGGCGGGGAGACGCGGGGGTGCGCCGCGCCGCCTGGGCTGGGCCGGGGCCGGGGCGCTCGGCGCCCCCAGGAGGCCCCTGTTTGCTGGGACTCGGGGTTCGGGTGACGCTGCTAGCCGGAGTCCCTGGGTTTTGGGGCGAGCCTGCGTGGGGGGTGAGTGTCCTGCAGGCTTGGGCCTCGCTTGGACGCCGTGTGTTTGGGGGCGCTGTGCGCCCCGTTTCGGCCCCTCTCCGCGGCGGGTCGGTCTGAGCCCCGCGTCCCGGTGCCGCGTGTGCGCGGCCGTCCGTGGCCTCGGGGTTCCGCGGCGCGTGTGCTGCGCCCCCCCCTTTCTCCCCCCCCCCCGCCCCGCCCTTGCGTCTGTCCCCCTCTGGGCGGCCTTGTCCCCCTCCCGGCTTCGGGGCGCTGCTGCTTCTCCCAGTTCTTTGGGGTGAGCCCGGGGCTCACCTGCCGCCCCTGTGTCTCCGCTGAGGCCCGGCCCACCCGCGCGGGGGTCCCGGCCCCCCGTCCCCCCCCGTCCCCCCGGCCCCCCCGGTCCCCCCAGTCTCCCTGGTCCCCCCGGTCCCCCCGGTCCCCCCCCGTCCCCCTGTTCCTCCCGGCCCCCCGTCCCCCCGGTCCCCCTGTTCCGGCGCCCCCCCCCCGTCCCCCCAGTCTCCCCGGTCCCCCCCCCCCCGTCTCCCTGTTCCTCCCGTCCCCCCGGTCTCCCCGGTCCCCCCCGTCCCCCCAGCCTCCCCGCCCCCCCCCCCCCGCCCCCTGTTCCTCCTGGTCTCCCCCCCCGTCCCCCCAGTCTCCCCGGTCCCCCCCGTCCCCCTGTTCCTCCCGCCCCCCCCCCCCGTCTCCCCAGTCTCCCCGGTCCCCCCCCCGTCCCCCTGTTCTTCCCGGCCCCCCGTCCCCCCAGTCTCGCCGGTCCCCCCCTCCCCCTGTTCTTCCCGGTCCCCCTTTGCCCCCCTGGTCCTCTCGGTCCCCCTGGTCCCCCCGGTCCCGCGGGCGGCCTCGCGGGGCGTCTGGCCCCTGCCCCGCTCCCGGGGCGGGTGTCCCCGCGGCTGTGGCCCGGCCCCGCCCGCTGCGGCGTCTCGGCCTCGCCCCATGCGGGTCCCCCTTACTGGGGTCGCTGCGGGGTGGGGCCCGCGCGTGGGGTGGGGGCGCCCGGGGACCCCGCGGGGGCGAGGCTGTGGCGGACCCGGGGTCCCGAGCCTCCTCCCGCCCCGGACCGGCGGGCCCAGCTGGTTTGCCAGAGGCCGTGAGGGGAGCCCTTGCCCCGGCCCCCCACTTCTGCCCGGCCTCGCAGCACCGGCTTCGCGGGGGGCCTGGTCCGTCCCGTGCTGGCGCCCCAGTTCCCGCCCGCCCCGCCGGGGTTCCCAGCTCACACCCGGCGGGGCCCCCGCCCGGCCCGGGGCTCCCCCTGGGCCCCCCCTGGGCCCGCCCGGCCAGCGGCGGCCGCGGGCGGGGCTGCCCCGAAGGCCACGTGGGCCCCTCACATGGGCCGAGGCGCCCCAACACAGAGAAGCCGCGGGCTGGGGGGGCGGGGGGGCGGCCGCAAGGGGGTGCGAGGCCTCGGGTCAGACGGCGGCGTCCCCTGGACCGGCTGCCCGGCCCCCCCCGCCGCGCACCCCGCGTCCATGCGGGGCTTGGGGGGCGCCTCTCCCGGCTGGGCCGGCTGGGACCCCCCCAGCGTGGGCCTGGGGGTTACGGGGCGGGGGGGGGGGTGCGGGGCCGGCAGGGGGTGGCGGATCGTGGGCCCCGCGGAGGACCGGAGTCCAGGTGAGCACCGCCCCCCCCCCCGCATCCCCCCTGCTCTGCATCCCCCCCTTTCCCGCCCCCACCCCCTCCCCAGCTTTCCCGCCTGGCTCCCCCCCCCCCCCCGCAGTCTCTGCCCCCCCCACCCCCCCCCCCGCAGCCGGCGCAGGTCGCAGGTCGCAGGAAGGTTGCGGGGCGCAGAGGAAGCGGCTTTATTTAAAGTCCCCGCGAGGGGCAGAGGCTGGGGGGGGGTCAGGGGCCCCCCTGTCCCAGCCAGGCCCAGACCCAACAGCCCCCCGGCCTCGCGGGCCCCACGGGGGGACGGGGACCCGGATGGGGGCGGTCCCCCCACCTCTCCCGCCACCCCCTCCACCCTCATCCCCCTCCACTCCCCTCACCCCCTTGGCTGTGTCATATCCTGTATGCCCCTCCCCCCACCCCCTCCCCCTGCCCCCTCCCCAACCCCCTCCCCGCCTCCCTCGACCCTCCTCACCCCCTCCCTCGCACCCCTCGCCCCCCTCCCTCGCACCCCTCCCTCACCCCTCCTCCCTCACACCCCCTCCCTCGCCCCCTCCCTCGCACCCCTCGTCCCCTCCCTCGCCCCCTCCCTCGCCCCCTCCTCCCTCACACCCCCTCCCTCACCCCCTCCTTCGTCCCCCTCCCTCGCACCCCTCCCTCGCCCCCTCCCTCGCACCCCTCGTCCCCTCCCTCGCCCCCTCCCTCGCCCCCTCCTCCCTCACACCCCCTCCCTCACCCCTCCTTCGTCCCCCTCCCTCGCACCCCTCCCTCGCCCCCCTCCCTCGCACCCCTGGCCCCCTCCCTCGCCCCCTCCCTCGCCCCCCTCTTCCCCTCCCTCGCCCCCTCCCTCGCCCCCTCCTCCCTCACACCCCCTCCCTCACCCCCTCCTTCGTCCCCCTCCCTCGCACCCCTCCCTCGCCCCCCCTCCCTCACACCCCCTCCCTCGCCCCCCTCCTCGCCCCCTCCCTCGCCCCCTCCCTCGCACCCTCCTCGCACCCCTCCTCGCACCCCCTCCCTCGCCCCCTCCTCGCCCCTCCTCCCTCGCACCCCTCCCTCGCCCCCTCCCTCGCCCCCTCCCTCGCACCCCTCCTCGCACCCCTCCTCGCACCCCCTCCCTCGCCCCCCTCCTCGCCCCTCCTCCCTCGCACCCCCTCCCTCGCCCCCTCCCTCGCCCCCCCTCCCTCACCCCCCCTCCCTGTCCCTCGCCCCCCCTCTCCCCCTCCCTCTCCCCTTCCATTTCCCCTCTCCCCCCTCCCTTGCCCCACCTCCTTCTCCCCCTCCCCAGCCCCCCTCTCACCCCCCTCCCTGGCCCCATCTCTCTCTCCCCCCTCCTCCCCCCCTGCTCAGTGTGTGTCGCTCCTCCTGTGTGTGCTGTGCCCTCTGTGTTGTATCTGTTGTGGGTCCCCCCACCCCGGAGACGCCCTCTGAGCAGGTCACTGGGGTCCTGGGAGCACTGGGGGGGGCGCAGGCACCAGGGGGGTCTCGCTCGGTCATGGGCTGGTCTTGGCTGCTGGGCAGGGCTGGGGCATCCGGGCCTCTGTGTCCTGCTGAGCGACTGGAGGCGGTGGGGACGGGGCCGGAGCGACGGGGGGCGTCGGGGCCTCTGTGTCCCGGGGCGACGGGGGGCGTCGGGGCCTCTGTGTCCTGGAGCAACTTGGGGCGTCGGGGCCTCTGTGTCCCGGGGCGACGGGGGGCGTCGGGGCCTCTGTGTCCCGGGGCGACGGGGGGTGTCGGGGCCTCTGTGTCCCGGGGCGACGGGGGGCGTCGGGGCCTCTGTGTCCCGGGGCGACGGGGGGCGTCGGGGCCTCTGTGTCCTGGAGCAACTTGGGGCGTCGGGGCCTCTGTGTCCCGGGGCGACGGGGGGCGTCGGGGCCTCTGTGTCCCGGGGCGACGGGGGGCGTCGGGGCCTCTGTGTCCCGGGGCGACGGGGGGCGTCGGGGCCTCTGTGTCCCGGGGCGACGGGGGGCGTCGGGGCCTCTGTGTCCCGGGGCGACGGGGGGCTTCAAAAGCTGCTGACAGTGCCTTGCTGGGCGCTGTAAGGGATGGGGTGAAGCTGTAACGGGGGCCCCCACGAAAAGGAAGTTCCAGGTTCCTGCACCCCAAGGGCGGTGGCTCCGAGCGGGGGAGACGCTGGAGAGGAGCCGGAGGCGGCTGCGGAGCCGAGACGCGGGAGAAGCGGCGCTGGCCTCTGGGCCTGGACCCTTACCCCGGGGGGGGGGGGGGGGGGACTCTGGGGCCAGGTGTGGAGACCCCGCGCCTCGTGTGAGGCCCCGGCCGTAATAAAGCTCCTTCCCTGAAGGCCTGTGTGTTCTGTCTCGGCGCGGCGGGGAGCCTTGGAGCCGGCAGGTGTGGGGGCTCCGGGGGCCCCTCCCTGCCCTGTCACAAAAGGGGGGCCGTCAGCCTTTCCTCTCAGCCCCACAGCCTGGCGGGCGCCGTCCTCAGGGTGTGAAGGGGGTGACTTTCCCATCAGCTAGAAGAGCCCGGGGAGGGGGCGGGGCCTCCCGGGAGGGTCCCCGGGGCGGGGGGGGGGGGGGGGGGCATCCCCGCCGGGTCCTCTGGGCCTGTGGCGGCGGCTGCTCCTTCCGGCTGCTCCGGAGCGGACACGCCGAGGCTCAGCGGCCCCGCAGACCCGCAGGCCGGCCGGGTGGTGTCAAGGAAGAGCCGCCTGCTCCTGCTGGACGTGCCCCCTCCAGACTCTGAGGCCAACCGCTGCCCCCCGCCGCACTATGGGGGACCGGGGGGCCCAGCTGCTGGGGCGAACGTGCTGGGGTGGCTGCTTTGCTCACCGTGTCCCCAACGCCCCCCGCCCCAGTCTCCGCGGGGCGCGGCCCACGCTCTGCTGCTCTTCCGGGCCCGGCGGGCACCCCCGCCCCGCCCTGCCCACCTCGCGCAGGTGGCCACGCCGGTTTCGGGATGCGCTCGGCCAAGCCGTCCTCTGCCCGCGCCGGCCGCCCAGCACCCGCGGCCCAGGTCTCCTCAGGCCACCCGGAGTGGCCGCGTCGCACCCCCCAGAGCTGGCTGCGGGGAGGCGCGGGTGCTCTCGGCCCGCACAGGCGGCCCCCCCAGTGACCCCGCAGGACCTGGCCCCAGATGCCCAGCGGCACCGGCACCTGCGGACACAGCCTGCTGCTGCAGTCAGCGGTGCCCGCTCTCCCGGAGGGCTGCTGCCCTGTCCCGTCCCGCAGTGACCAGCCCCTGCCTCGTGCCACTCTCAGCCGCGACTTCTCTCCCCACCAAGACGCGCCCCTTGCAGTCTGGCGCGGGAGCCCAGACGTCCAGTCCTGACTCGGTTCCCTTGGGCGCAGCGAGCCCGGGTCAGCCGGTGTCCCGACCTGTGCCCAGCATCCCCACGGGCCTCTCTGCCCCTCGCCCTCCAAGTGTCCCAGCCAGTGCGACGGGCACAGGGTTCCATGCTGGCTCAGGCACTCAGCAGGGTCTGCCGCACGGCCATGGCCCGCGGTGCAGCCGGGGTCACGGTGGGGAGCTCTGTCCCCCGGCCAGACAGCCCCGCCCCCGGCCGAGACTGCCGAGCTCACGCTGGCGAAAGGCCTGGGGGACGCGGGCTCGGGCGATGCTCCAGCTGCAGCTGGGAGAGTCCTCGTGGTCCGGTGCCGCCAGGAACGACCGTCCTCGGGGGAGGGACAGGCGAGTGGGGGGTCCCTACAGAATGAGAGTGGCGTCGGGGAGGGGGTGAGCCAAGCGGCCCCAGCACCTCCCAGGGTCTCCGGCTCCTCCCGAGTCCACCCCGGAGCGATGGTTGGAACTTACGGCCGCCTGTGCGTGCGCAGCCCCGGCGGCGTCTTCACGGCCGTGTGACGTTCCACAGAGGAAACGCGCTGCAGCCTGCTGGCTGGTCTGCTGCTGTGGCGGCCCCGGGGGGGGGGTGTGGCCACCATGAGCGGGTCGGAGGGGGGCGGGGCACACCCACACCCTGTCCTGCTGCCCCCCTGGCAGGCCGGCTGGGAGCCAGGAGTGGCTGTGACTTGCATCTGGATGAGGAGCCATGACAAGGGGTTGCTGTTTGGGTGTCTTCTCTCCTGAAGTGCTGAAGTGTCTTGCCTGTGTGTGTGGGCGTGGTGTGTGTGGTGTGGTGTGGGTGTATGTTGTGTGCGTGTGGTGTGGGGGTGTGGTGTGTGTGGTGTGGTGTGGGCGTATGTTGTGTGCGTGTGGCGTGTGTGTGTGCGTGTGGCGTGTGGTGTGTGTGTGGTGACTGTATCAACCCCCACAGCTGCTGTGCCTGAAAGGAAACCACCCCCCAATGAAAGCACTTACGAAGGGGAACAGGCTGGCGCCCCCATCTGATGAGGGGCTCGTCCTGGAAGCCGCCCGGGTCCCTCATCCTCTGCAACAACAAAGAAGCCAAAGACCCAAATGAAGTGGCGCAAAGCACGGCCCTGGGGACAGACCGGATGGGGGGGCGGGAGCGGCAGGGTGTGCACAGGAGCCGCAGCCTTGCGGGGTGGCGGCCGGCCCAGCCGCGAGGCACACGGCATGAGGCGTGTCCCGGATGTCACCAGGGATGGCGCGAAGGCCAACAGCGCCAGCAGGGAAGGCTCCTCCACGCCCGCCGCAGCCGCGCTGTGGACAGCAGCCCCCTGCTCCCGGGGCCCTCCCCTCCGTCCCTTCTCCCGGCCCCCTCCTGCCCAGGCCTCTCCCCCAGCCCCCCGCCCTGCAGCGCTTGCACCGGGTCTCCCCAGACAGGTGCCTCACACCCTTTCCGAGGCTGTCTATCGGGTCCCCTGCCCCGTCCCCAATGGCGCTTGTCTCTCCTCAGGGAAGGGCACGAGCCCATACCCGTTGGGGGGTGGCCCTGGTCAGACGCCCTGCGGACACCCCCAGTCGCTGGGAGGGAACAGCAGTGCGGAAATCCTCAGGAAGCATCAACAGACCGGACTCGCCCACCCATGGAAGAATCGTGTCCCGGGATGCAAGGAGCCTGGGGCCAGACTCAGCACCTCCTCCTGATACAAACCCTCAGCGCTCCGCCTCGCGGGGTAAACCCGCACCCACAGCGGAGGGACGAGAGAACCCGACAGCCCTCCTGCGAGATCAGGACACGACCAGGACCGCGCCCTCGCCACCGCCGCTCCGCGGGGCACCGACAGCATCTATTCAACAGAGTCAATGCCGCAAAATAAATTGAACCGAAGCCGTGAAAGACCTGCGCGCTGTCAACCCCAGGACGCGGCTGCGGGAAACGGGCAGGCGCACGCGCCTGGAGAGCGCCCTGCGCAGCCTGGAAGAAGGGACATGGTTAACATGGCTACAGACCTTCCCCCGCAGACTCACGGCAACCCCTAGCACAGGGCCCCTGGCATTCTCGAAATAACCAGAGGCGGCTTCCCCGAAATTCACACGGCACCGCACAAGAGCACGAGGAACCGAAGCGACGCTGGCGGGAGCAGAACACCAGCATCGCGTTCGCAGAATTCAAATTATACTGCAGACCTGCAGCCATCAGCACGGCGCGGCAACGCCATCAGGACACACAGCGGGACAAGCGACGGAGAGCTCGTTGTATGAAGTGATTTGCAGGCGTGAGGACCAAGCAATGGCGAAAGGAAAGCTCTTTAATACATGCCGCTGGGAAGCCGAACGGCCATGTGCCAAAGAGCAGACCTAGACAGTCTCTCACGCCACACACAATTTCACTCACATGGACTTGGACATGAGACCCGAGAGCACAGCAGACGTAGAGGACAGAGGCAAAACACTCCACCACATCTGCCTCAGCGACGTCTTTGGGGAGACAAAAGCAAAGATACATGGCGCGGCTGACGACAAGCTAGAAATCTCCGCCGGATTTTTAGGGCAGGAAGTAGCCGGCAGTGGAGAAGGCAGCACCGAGGGGGCCCACAATGCAGGACCCTGTGGGACGCGCACCCCACGCCACCTGGGCGGATCAGGAGCAGGTCTGGGTGGAAGTGACGCCCGAGCTGAGGACAGACGGGGGTCCGAGGCTTGAGGTGGTGGGGGGAAGGAGGCCCGCACAGGCACGCCCGCTTAGCTGCGTGGACTGTTATTTGGGGCACCGGCGCTTCCTGGCTTGGAGGAGGCCTAAGCGAAGACAGAATGCTGAGGGAAGTGGCAGAGAAAGAGTCCCGGAAAGAGGCGCGCAAGCCCGGGAGGGGGGGGTGAGCCCCAACAGTTCAGAGCTGTCCTGTCTCCACAGACCTTTGCACGCGGCTCGCCAGGAGTCAAGTGCAGCAGAGGCCCCCGGCCCGCAGGTGCACATGGCTCACCTGGCCGCAGGACAGCGGGCGGGTGCTGCAGAGGCACAAGCAGCGGCACGTTTTCTGGAAATTCTATCCTGTTACAGGCACCAAATACAAATTATCAGTGAAACCAAGAGACCAGACATAAGACTAAAAATACAGATCTTGGGCCTCCGTGGTGGCGCAGCGGTTGAGCGCTGGGTTGCGAAGCTGCCCGCGGCCTCTGCAGCGCCGGTTCTGATCCCTGGCTGCTCCCCGACCACCGGAGGAGGGTCCCACATGGCGCGCAGACCTCTCCTGCCGCCCGCTGCTCCCCTCAGCAGTGTCCTTCGGTCCTTCTGCCTGCTCTGCTCCCCGCTCTGGCTCTGGTGAATCCTCTCACCCTCCCGCGCTTCTGACTGTGCCCAGTGCTTGTATAAATAAATCAATCTTAAAAATAAATAAAGTATGTTTAAAATAAATAACTAAATAAATAAATAATGAAAATACAGATCTTAACATTGCAGACACGGACGGTTTCAGGGAAACATACAGTAACTGGCTCGTGTGCGCACCAGGAAAGATGGGAGGTTTCACGGGCGAGCGGACGTGTATAAACTGAGTGAGAATAAAATAAGCAAAACCGAGACTTCTGCAGCTGAGTTCAACAGCACCTGGGCCGAGAGACACTCACAAGCAGGCGAGCAGCAAATGAGCAGCGGAGACACACGAGAAGCACCGGGGCGCACACCCCGAGGGGAGCCGAGGAGACAAGGAGGCGGAAGCCGTGGTGAAAGGATCACGAGCGGCAGTTTTTCAAGATATCAAGTCCCAATTTTAAAAAGCTCTACGCAGACGCAAATAAGCAGAAGAAAAGCCCAGAACGTCAGCTTCCATGGCTGCACTCAGAGCAAAAACTCCCTGCGCTGGAGCGAAGCGTCTCAGTCACCCTGGGCCCGCGAGCCGCGAGGGAGCAGCAGGGATGAGCCCCGATAAAGGTCAACCTTCAGGCCCTGCCGAGAAAACGTCCCTCCAAAGTAAACAAATAAATCTTTAACAAAAAGGAAACACAACATAAGGCCCTTTACAGAAAAACGGAAACGCAGAGCATCAGCTACGAGTCGGGCTCTTGGCAAAAATGATTGGAGCCCGAAGCGCAGGGGCTCGGGAAGGGGCCCCGGTCAGTCCGCGACCCCCGCCGTGTCCAGCGCCCAGGCCGCGCCGGGAGCCGCGCTCAGCCGCGCCGAAGGGGACCCGGCACGCGCGGCGCTGGGGCTGACGCGGGGCGGCTGCGGACGGCGTCCCGCGTGGCTCCGAAGGGAAAAGGCAGAAGGACAGACAACCAACCCCACCACGCCCGACACCCGCGGCGGACGGAGGCGCGGGCGCCCTCGGGCCGGCCCAGGACGGTCCACTCCAGCCCCCGGGCCGGACCGGCGGCCCCACCCCGCGGCCCCGGGGGCGCGAAGGCCGAGCCCTCGGAGGGCGGGTGCGGGGCTGGGGCGGCCTCGGCCGGGGATGCGGGGCCGCCCGGCGCGGGGAGCCCCCGGGGCTCGCTCCGAGCACAAGTGGGGTCCGGCCCCGCGCCCGGCGCCGCAGCGGCTCCTACCTGCGCGCCCCGCGGCGGGGGGCCTGGGCGCGGCCGGGGCGGGGCCGCCTCACGGAGGCCGCGGGGCGCGCTGGCAGTTTCGGGGCGCGGGGAGCCCAGGCGCGGGGGCCGGGGTCAGGCGCGGCTGCGGGGCGGGCGGCGCATGCGCTCCTGGCGGCCGGCGCGGGGCGCGTCCACGGGCCGCGGGTCAGCGCTGGCCGCGCCGGGCCCTCCGCGGGGGCTGCCTGGACGCCGGCGCCCGGCCGCCTCTGGAGACAGGCGCGCCGCCCCAGGGACCCCCTCGCCTGGGCTCGGGGCGCAGCCCACGCCAGGAGGGGGCGCCCCCGCCGCGCTGCCCCCAGCCACGCGCGCCCGGGCGGCCCGGCCCCCCTCGGCTCGCCCCTCCGCCGCCCGCCGCCCCCAGCCCGAAGCGGCGATTTCCCCCTCGCGGCCCGGCCCGGCCCGGCCCGGCCCGGCCCGGCCCGGGCTCCCACTCGCCGCCGCGCGCCCGGCTCTGCCGCCCTAGGGCCCCGGGGCCGGACACCCGGGGGGCCAGGCTGGGCCTGGGCAGAGCGCAGGCGCCTCCCGGAGCCGCAGGCCACGACGGGGCCTCGCGGGGGGCGCCCCCGGCCCGCGGTCCCCCCACCTCCCGCGGAGGAGCCCCCGCTGCTCTGCGCCCCCAACCTCGTGCTCCTGAGTTGGCACCTGCAGCCCCGAGACGCGCGTCCTGGGCCCGGCACCCCGAGGGCAGCTGCGCCCTCGCGTGTCCCCCCCGCCCCCCGTGGCCGCGCGCGGCAGGGACAGGCTCCGGGCGCAGGGCAAGTCCAGGCTCGCGTTTATTTTTGGGGTTTTTGATGAACAAACGTCAGTAGAAACGCGCGGGGAAGGAGCCTCCCCGCAGCCCCGCGAGTCCCCCTGGGGGCGTCGCCCGAGGCCGGCCCGGGAGGCTCCGGAGGGGGGGGGCGGGGGCGCCCCGGGCGGGGGGGGGGACTCGGCCCGCGAGCACCCCGGGCGCCGGGGCCGGGGCCAGCACCCCTCGAATGGCGCCGTCTACACCAGCGGGAATCCAGTCCGCCCCGTCGGGGTCGCTGTGCCGGGCTGAGTGAGAACAGCCGCGAGGCGCCGCGGGCCGGGGAGTCCGAGTTAAAACCAGTTTGCGCTGCCCCCGCGCGGGGCTCGGCCGCTCAGATCTGCGTCTGCAGCGCGGGGGGCGCGGGGGGCGCGGGGGGCGCGGCGGGCGCGGGCGGCGAGTAGGGCGGCGGCGCGGGGGCCGGCTTGAGGCCGCGCGCGCGCATGTAGGACAGGAACTGCTCGGGGATCTCGGCCAGCACGTCCTTGGCCAGGCGCGCCATGCTCAGCACGTGGTTCCCGCCGCGGTCCACGTAGTCCCTGAAGGGCACGAACTGGCGGGCAGGAGGCACAGGTGAGCGGGGGCGAGGGGAGCCCCGGGGAGGGGGCAGGGGAGCTGGGGGCGGGCCCAGGGAGCCCAGAGGAGGTGGACAGGGAAGGCGGGGCCCGAGACCTGGGCGCTTTCAGCTCAACCTCCTGGGGGCTCCCCGGTGGCCCCTCTGAGATCTTTGGGGGCCCGGCAGGCGGAGTCAGGGGTTCTGACGTGGCCGAGACACAGCGCGGGCCGCAGAGAGGAGAACCCGGCGTCGGGGCTGGGGAGTGTCCCCCGCTTGGCTCTGCCCTTCATGATGCTCTGGGCCCGCGGGGGCACCCCACGCCCTGCCGGAGGTCGGGGCTCCCGGGCGCAGGGGGCCAGACATGCAGGATGCACCTGCACCTCCATCTGGGGTCCGGTCTGGGCCACCGCGGATGGGGTGCAGACCCCACAGAGCCCTCGCTGGGCCCAGGCCTCCCGTCGCCAGCCAGGCTGCCCAGCCACTCGGCAGGCTCAGGCCTAACTCGCCCTCAGGTGCATCTTTTTAAGTCGGCTGCAGCCTGAGACGTGCTTGTGCCGCCGCTGCAGCCGCACGGGTGCCCAGCACAGGCCAGGCGACGCCGGGCCGACCGCCCTGCTTGGCTCAGAGACATTCTCATGAAACAGCAGGAAAAATGCCTCCACCACCCCCACCCGTGTCTGGGGGGCCCCACGGGTGCTTATTCTGGGGCTGGGACCCGCCAGTCCTCCCGGAGCTCCGCCAGCTCACGGGAAGCTGGCCCGGCACAGGGCCTCGTCCGCGGGGACTCCCCTGGCCTCACCTGCACGATGTCCCTCTCCGCGGCCCTTCCTCGGGAGGACACTCTCACGTCGTCTCCGTCCAGTTCCACCATTGCTTGAAGACAAAACAGGGCAGTTCTCAGCCACGTAAGCACAGGGTGCAAAGCCGGGGTGCCCGGGGCCTGGCAGCCCACAGGGAAGGGGCACCGGCCTGGCCCTGGATGCCAACTGCCCACCGGGACCCCGCGGGCCTGGCCCAGTTCTTGGGCACAGTCAGGGTCTGCGCCTGAGCACCGGCCGGACAGGACCCAGGTTGACTGTCCCTGCTCCCTTCTAGGGGGGTACCTTGCGCGGTCAGCGCAGAGGTCCTGACACTAGAGCCTGATCTCGGGGATGCGACAGGGTGGGACACCCGTGCACGCCGCCGTGTGGGCAGACTCGCAGCCACGGCCCTGGCTGCCTTTCTCCAGGCGGGCAGGCCCAAAGGCCAGTTCCCCCAGTGATTATGAAATCACCCGGCGCCCAGGCCGGCTGGAGGGGGACGCGGGTGACAAAGCACGTGCTGGAGTCAGAATGTCCAGGGCCCACTGAGCTTCCAGTGCGGACTCTGAGTCACTGCTGACGCCGGGATGCCGATTCATGCTTAAGGCCCAGCCCGATCCCGGAGAATTCACCCTGCACACACGGGGAGGCCTCTGCGGCCGTGTCCAGGCGCACGCGGCGTCCACACCCACGTCCTGAGCAAGAGGCAGAGGCCGGAGAACGGGCCTGGGGCGGCGCAGGCAGGAGCGGCCACTCACCATCAAATTCGGCGGGCCCGACGCCAACGATGATGATGGACATGGGCAGTCTGGACGCCTGGGGAGAGCAGAGACAGGTCGGGAGCAGCCCGGAAGGACGGAGGCCCGAGCAGCACCCGACAGACTTCCCGGACGCCGGTGGGAACAGCTCGGGACAAGCTGGAAGTGGACATGGAATCATGTGCTCAGCTCCGCCCCTTCCCAAGCCCTGGGCGTCGCCAGCTCCGGGGGCCACTCAAGGAGGTGCTGCCCGGCCCCCCGGCCGCCTCCCTCCGCCTCCCGTCTCTCTCAGAGCTCCGGACTTGCCAACGCCTTCAGCTGCCAACTAGGAGCGAAAGCTGTACCCTGTTTGTGAGGCGGCAGCAGCCACCTGCCCCCCCAGCCCCAGCTGCCCCCAGCAACCTCCACAGACAGCAGGTGCCGGCGGGCCCCACAGAGGGCGAGCGAGAAAGGGAGTGGAGCCCCACACGCAGCCCACACGCGTGTCCCCTCAACGACGTGCTCCCTGGAACCGCCGCATGCAAGGGCAGCCAGCAGCCTGACCCGAGCCCGCGCGGGCGGAGTCCGTGACCGGAACAGGGTCTGGCCCAGCCGGCCCCGCGCAGACACTCACATTCACGATGGACTCCTTGGTCTGCGCCATGTCCGAGATGACGCCGTCGGTCACGATGAGGAGCACGAAGTACTGGGAGCCGTCCTGGACGGAAGACGCATACCTGGAGGGCGAGGGGGTGAGGGCCGGCCGAGGAGCAGCTGTGCCAGCGGGACCGGCCGGTCTGGAGGGCCCCAGTTGCCCCCGCCAGCAGCCTGCGGTCAGGCCCAGACGCCTTCGAGAAGGGGCTTCGCGCCACGACGTGACTGGGCCTCTCCCAGCCAGGTGCAGGCCCTGGGAGCGAAACCGTCGTCCCGCGGAGAAAAAGCAACTCCAGCTCCAGGCCACCCTGCCCAGCCGGCCCCCACCTGACCCACAGCCTCACTGCGTGGGCAGGTCCTGGAAACAACCCTCTGTGGCGTCAACACCTGATCCCTCTGCAGCGCGGCCCACCTGCTGCTGGCCCCTTTGCCTGGACACCCCGACTGGCCGGCTGTGCCAGCCCCACGCCACAGGGCGGAGCAGGCTCATCGCTGAGTGTCCTGCTAGACCCCGGTGCCGACCACACTCACGCCCACTGCAGAGTTAACCAGAGTGTGGGTCTTGGGCGGACGCAGGCGCAGGGCCTTAGGTTGTCACCTGCCTGCTGCCTGTGACGGGTGGGAGGGGGCACTTCTCACAGCCCCCTGCTGTGCTGGGACCTTGGTCCGAGGGCGTGGTCTCTCCCAGTGCCTAGGCTGACGGGACCACCTCTCCCAGGGCTCGGGGCTGACAGGACAGTCTCTCCCAGGGCTCGGGGTTCACGGGACGATGGGCCCGGGACCGGGCACTCACCTGGCCACGTGGTTGATGACGGGCGCGAAGTTGGTGGGCCCGTAGAGCTGCACAGACTTGAGGCTGCGGTAGTAAGCCTCCATCACCCCGTCGATGCCCTCGCAGTAGGGGTTCTGGGGGTTCCCATTCTGCGGGGGCCACAGCAAAGACACAGGCGGTTGGTGCCCGTGAGACAGACAGAGCGGAGGCGGCACTGGTCTCACCAGGCCTCCAAAGGACGCCTGTTCACACACTATGAGGACAGACATGAGCTGCCGCAGGATGAGGCCCGAGACAGGCTGTGTGGTCACTCAAGCCTCTCCTAGAAAAGGGAGGGGTTCCGGGGTGCTGCTCCCTCGTCCCAGAGTGAGCACTGTGCACCCCCACGTCCTGGGCGCGAGTCCCCTCAGTGGCTCCCAGCGCTGTGCCTGTTGGCACAGCGAGTCTGTTTTCCATGGCGACGGGTGTTAACGTCAGAGACAAGCGCTGCCTGCTGTTGCACCCGACAGAAGGAAAAGACAAAGTACCCCCAAGCACTGTCAGTCCCAATTGATGCCCGATTGGAGGGCTTGAGGGAATGTGATTTGGGGTGAGAGATACCAAGTCAGGGTCAAAGGAGAAAAGAGGGGGCCGTGTTGCTAGGGAGATGGGCTGTGTTGCTAGGGAGATGGGCTGTGTTGCTAGGGAGACGGGCCGTGTTGCTAGGGACATGGGCCGTGTTGCTAGGGAGACGGGCCGTGTTGCTAGGGACATGGGCCATATTGCTAGGAGACGGGCCGTGTTGCTAGGAGACGGGGTATCCCACAAGCCCCATGGGGCTCCATCCAGACCCTACATGGCTGGAGGTACTACCTTCTCACACAGCTCTGTCCTGAGGAGGCCAGAGCCCCAAGTCCAGTCCCCACAGATGACACACACTGGGGTCAAGCTTTGAGGCCCAGCTCAGCCGGGGGGCTCGGCTCAGGTCACCCCTGGGTGGGTCAAGACCCTGAGCTCAGCTGCGGCCACCCTGGAGCTCTCCAGGGGCTTGTGTCCACGGCAGGGGGCAGGGCTGGAGGGGACCCTTCTGTAGGCTGTGGGACATTCTCCTACTCCTGCTGGTCTCCCCAGAAGGAGCCCTGAGAGGCAGGGAGGATGGAGGAGGCAGAGGAAGGAGTACGGAGGAGGAAGGGGGAGGAGCAGCAGGGAGGAGCAGAGAGGAGCAGCATCAGGGAGGAGCAGGAAGCACAGGCCTGGCCCCTCTCCAGCATGAGTTGCTGTGGCCCAACCCAGCAGGGGGCGCAGGGCCGACCTCCTGAAGGTGGGTGGACAATGGGCCAGACACACTGCCCTGCCCACACGGGATGGACCCACCTCGGGCCCGGCCTCTCCTCCCATGGGGATGGGCCTGTCTGGCCCAGCAGCAGAGAACCCGCTGTGGTGGCCGACCGGGTATCCTCACCAGGGCGAACTCGTGGGAGACCCGGCCGTCGGGGGGCAGCTTGGCGCCAAAGCCCAGCGCCGGGAACATCTTGTCGCTGTCGTAGTCCTGCACAATCTCGCCCACGGCCCGCAGCGCCATGCCGTAGGCGTTGAGCTGGTAGGGGCTCATGTAGTGCAGCGAGGTGGGCTGTGCCGGGTGCCCTGGGGAGGCAAGCAGGTGAGCAGCCGGGGCTCCCACGTGACCTGCGAGGGCCCCGCCCATGGCCAGGAAACGCTCTCCAGCTCCGGTGCCCAGGCCGAGCTCCGGCCTTAGAGGAAGCAGGAGCCTGAACTCTGGCCAGTGGAAGCAGCTGACTCAGCAGCCCGAGGCTCCTGCAGTCAGCGGCTCGTCAGAAACACCCGCGTCTCCCTCCCTCCCAGCAGGAGTGGCTGGGCTTGGCTCCCAACCTGACCACGCGGGCTCACTGGCTCTTGCCGCACGGTCCCCGCAGCCAGGAGCCAGGGCTCTCGCCGCCTGCCAGACACTGGCCGCCTGGGACAGGCCCTGGCTCTGGTGGGGGCAGGAGCTGCGGGGGAAGGACGGGGACCACAAGCAGTTCCAGCCATGCCGCTGTGACCACAGGGCCGCCCCACACTCGTGCAGGGGCTGCCGTTGCTCAGGCCGTCCACAGGTGGACGCAGAGGCCGAGAAAGTGGTCCCCAACTCTGCGCCCCCCACATTCCAGGCTGCTGCAGGTGGACAGCTGGTCAGGGCGCTGGCTGGCTCACTGGACATCACTGGACGTGAAAGGAAGGGAGCAGCTTTTCTATACTGGTCTCAGTCCTTCCGTGCCGAGCCTGCTCGAGAGTCCCAATGGGGCTTCACCTGGTTTCTTGGGCTTTTTGGCAGCCAAGGTCACGTCACCACCAATAGGAGCACGAGCGGCCACTTGGTCCTGGCTGCCCTCACCAAACAGCCCTGAGGCAGCCCGGGGCCAGGGGCCAAGCTCACAGCTGCAGCGCTCACCTCCGGACGCAGGCCCCAGCCCACCCCGCAGCCGCCCTTCCGCGCACGCCCTGCGGGAGCCTCTGGTGCAGTGACAGGACAGGACAGCTGTGTCTTCACCATGTCCTGCTGCTGATGGGCGCTCGCCACTGGTCTCTGTGCTGCTGCCCCTCCGGGTGCTGCCGGGCTGGCCGCCGCAGCCCCTCCCCCATGCGGCCAGGTGCAGCCTCTGCCTGACCCCTGCTGTGTGGGGACTCTCCCTGGCCAAAGTGGTCTCTTCTCTCTCGGGCCTGTCTCTGGGCGGGCTGGGACCCGGGAGATGCTGGGCTCAGGGATGAGCTGGGAAGTGCCCACCGCTGTGTTTGGGTGTCTTTGCGGAAAGTTCTGGGAAGAACTGGGGTTAATTCTTCGTTAAATATTTGGTAAAATTCACCAGTGGCGCTGCTGTGGCCTGCGTCCCGAGGGGCTGGGCTACTCAGCTGCAGGCCCTGGAACGGCCTCTGTCTTCGGTCAGTGGAGCCGGCTGGTCAGCCACACTGGGTGGGCTGGAGTCCCACCTTGCCTGGACGCGCCATCGTGTCTGTGCCGCTGACTCGGCGGCAAGCCCACAGGTGACCCTGCCTGCACCAGTGTGGAAGCGGCTTCCCTCCTCCACATCTAACGACAGGCCCACTGAGGGCATCAGCACCGCCAGCCTGAGAGTGGCCCAGGCCGCCGCAAGGGCCTCTGAGGCCGCTCTGCCCTAACGGCCTGCTCCTCTGCGGACCGCGGGACACCTGAGTCTGATGGCAGGAAGCCGAGAACAGGACTGGGCAGGGGAAAGAGAGGGGCTTCCAGGGAGGGCCACGGGCCAGGCCTCGCCCCTGGCTCCCTCCCGCTTCAGCCCGCCACAGGGCCAGCTCCGCGGAGAAGCCAATTCCCACTGTGGCTCCTTCCCAAGTCTGCTGCGACCTGCGCGGGGGTGGGGGGGGCGCCCCAGACTCCGCGCAGCGACGTGTCCTCACAGTGACGGCGTGAGAGCTGGAGGGACACGGGCAGGCAGGCGGGTCAGGCCCTCCTGCCGTAGAGGCACTGTGCCTGAGGCTGAGATTCTCTCCACACACAGGAGGGGGGCGGGGACGGCCTGAGTGGGGCCAGCACTGTCTCATTAAACCCACGGAACAGCCGTGCCGTTCGCCAACTTTCAGTAAAGCCGGTGAGAACTATTACGCATTCTGTGTCCACCGTGGTCAGCATTAAACGTTTTGCTTAATACGTATATTGTAGTTTTATTGCATTTCTGAACTGTTTCCTAGTATGGAAAGGGAAAATTATCTGAATTTTATACCAAAAAATTCAGAAGCATCGAAAAACGGGAATAAAATAATTAAACCTCGTGAAAATAAATATCCCCGTTTCACTCCATCGCGGACCGCTTTCGTCAGGGGTGAACTCACCGTTTGATGCTGTGAAGTCAATGGCCACCGTGAAGTTGATCTGCGTCCTGGGAAACAAGAACTGTTGATCATTCACAGCCCCTGGAAAGGTCTCCAGGTGTGGGGTCATTTTCTAAGCGTCTCTGGTCCCACAGCTGCACTCGGAATGCAGCGGGGAGCACCACACTGGCCGCTTCAAGATGTCAGAGCCCGACAACAGCTCCTCAGACCCCTGAAGCTCACCAGTAGGGATGGCTCTGCCCAAGTGCTTCTGAGCGGGAGGCGGCCTCAGGCCCTGCAGGGCAAGAACCGCTCCAGGACCACCAGGCCCAACCGGGGCTTCCTCAGAGACACTGCGGACAGGACTGCTTGAGGCCAAGCGTGCGTGCTGGACGCTCATGATTATCCACAGCAACACTTACCCGCCCTTGATGTAGTCCAGGAAGGAGACTTCGGTTTCCACCAGGAAGGACAGCAGCGTCACCTGGCGGGGAGGAGGCGAGGGTGACCCGCCAGCCCAGCGCCCGGTCAGCCAAGTACCGCCTTGCCTGGCCCGCGGGGGGCAGAGACCCCACCAGGGCTGTGGAGGGAGGCCCCCTGCAGCTCCCCCGGCCAGGCGGCGGTCAGCAGCCAGGGCAGGGGCCTGGCATCAGGCGGAGGAGCCTGGAGCCGCCAGAGCTCTACTTGGGGCGTGTGGCCAGGAGGTGCCTGTGCTGGGTGGCCTGGCCCTCGGTGTCCGGCCTAACGGGCACTCGGGCAGCTCCGCCTCTCGGGGGCTCAACCCTGAGGCAAGGTCTCAGGTATTTTCCAGACACAGGCAGCTTTGATCCCCACATGCCAGGACACGTCCCCCGGGCCGGTGCCCCAGACCGTGAACGACACCCCTACACCCCAGCAAGGAGCCCGACAGCCAGTGTGCTCTGGGGGCGCAGCAGGGAGAGCTCACCCGTCCCCCCTCAACCCGCCGTACAGCCCCGGGCACCAGCCGCTCACCGTGCCCGAGTTGGTGTACTTCTTCTTCTTCCCCTTCTTCTTGGGGTTCACCACCTGAGGAGCAGGGCGGCAACGACAGTGGGTCAGGCTTCCCCACGCGCTTCCGGCCGCTCACGCCTAAGCCGGCCCTCGGAGCCACGTCGGGAGCAGCGACTGCTCTGTGGTGACAGGCGCTGGTGGGCACAGCCAGAGACGCAGCCGATGGGCCCGCCGGGTAACGTGTGGAGAGTCGCCCAGGGGCCAGCACTCGGCCTCTACACAGGGCGTCTAGGCCGGGTGCCGGCCCGGCCAAGCGTGAGGTGGGGAAGGGCGGCCCCACCTGGCCACAGGGAGGAGGCGCAGGGAGGAGACCGTGCTCCAGCCCACGTCAACCCAAACGCACAGGAAGCCACAGGTAGGAAAACCCAGGGCGAGGGTCTGGGCTGAGCGTTTCCAGCAGGACTGGGTCAGAGCCGCTGCAAGGGCCTCGCCCCTCCGAGGAAGCGAGCAGGGTGGCCGAGGGCGTGCTGGAGGCCTCCCCATGTGGTGGAGCTGGGCAGGAGGCCGGGCAGCCTGATAGGGAGGAGGCTGTGCCTCCTTAGCCCCCGGAGCTCCGCTGTGTCACTGCAGGGGGCCCCGCTCCTGCTGGGCACAGAGACGCCTGCTGGGTCATCATGGCACCACAGGGCAAGCCACAGGGGCCGGGCCGGGGGGCGGTAAGAGCGGTGAGGCCGCCCGGGCAGCCGCAGCCACGGGAGGCCAGAGGTGCCCGTGCCCCGCGCTGGCCAGACTGGTCCCGGCCAGGCCGCCCGCCCCTCCCCCGGGGCTTACTCCTGCCACGACAGCCACGTGGACGGGTCCACAGAGGACGACGGCCTCACCTCATACACGTTGAGCTGCGACTGCCCCCGGGACAGCTCCCTGTAGCTGGTGGTGAACTCGCCGATGAAGTCGTGGCTGGAACGAGAGCACGCAGCATGGGTGTCCACTGGAGCCCAGCGAGGGCCTCCAAGACGTGGTCTGACCTGACACGCCTGGGCCCAGGCGGGCGTGACCTCACTGACCGGGTGCTGAGGGGCCTGACCTGCCGTGTCCTCAGTGCAGTTGGGAGGGCCTCAGGGTGCCCACCAGGGAGCAGCATCCGCCCACGAGGGGACAGCTGGACACCAGGCCCAGTGCCTGCGCCCAGGGCCAGGCATGGTGCGTCCTGGGGCGAGGTGGCCACAGTGGACGTGAGGCCATGGCCAGCACCACAGCCATGAGGCTAGACCCACTAGCTCCATAAAAGCAGGCATGGCGGCCACAGAAGAGGGCGTCTCCCGGGCTCCTCAGACACTGTCTCAGCTGTGAGCGGCTGAGAGCTGGACCCGTGACTGGGAGGCCACCCAGAGGCGCAGGCAGGCCTACCCCGAGGGGAGGGACAGCACGGGGGGAGGTGGGAGAGAACCTTTGCAATTCCCCTGAAGCCAGCTCCTGTGGCTGCCCGCCGCATGGGGAGACACACGCCCAGCACCCCTGGCCCCCGCCTCTGGCCCACCGCTCCCGGACCAACTCCCCAAGCTGACCTCCTGTGGGAAGTGCGAGCAGGACGCCATGGGTGGGCCCGACCCCACACGCATGCCCCACACGCCCGACAGCAGAAGCTCCCAAGGCTCGTCAAGCCACATTCAAAGTCAGGACGTCTGCGAACATCCTGGAAACGCTTGGCCACTCTGGTCCCAAGGCCAGCACTGGCCCACTGGCCCGAGCCAGCCCCTGTGCCAGCCGCTGCATCCAGCTGCGGTCCTGCTGCCCGCAGTGGGAGCCCACGCCAGGTGATCAGTGGGGCAGACGTGGGCGACAGCAGGACCAGACCAGGAGCTGCGCCGGTGTCACGTCAGACACGAGGGCTGTGCCGGGGCCATTTATACACAACACGGACACTGGACGCTGGCCCTGAAGCCCCAAGTCAGGAGGCGGCCACCAGGGGAGGGCACTGGGGGGAGAAACGGGGGAGCACCAGGGAGAGGACGGGGGAGGGAGGAGCATTACGGAGGGAGAAGCACCGAGGAGGGAGGAGTCCCAGATTCAACCTCAGGAGGGCGTTGCCCTCGGCCCAGTGACACCACGACATGGTGTGGTCACAGCGGACGAGGGGCCGTGGCACTGCACCTGGCGGCGAGAGCAGGGGCTCGACAAGGTCGCAGGCCCCGTAGCCGCCACGACAGGGCAGCGCTGGACACAGCACGAGGGGAAACAGTGGTCCAGATGAGGACGAAGCTGCGGGAGGCCTGACTACCGCCCGCAGCCACGGGGACCCAGTGGCGAGGCCCCCTCCCCCGAGGGCTGGACACTCTCTGGACCTGCCCAGAGCCTGGGGGTGGGCCCAGGAGGGGCGGGGCAGACAGGGTGGGTCAGTCCCACGGGCGACCACCTCAGGGGACGCGTATTCAGGCTGGGCCGCCTGGGCCCTCGCCCTGCACCAGAGCCAGAGAATGGCCTGGGCCCCGCGCTGGGCCACACGGCACACGCAACGGACCTGGAGTCCAGAGGGGAAGCTAGACTGGACACGCCGGCCTGAGGGCTTCGATGGGTGGCTGCTGAGCAGGTGACCGTTACAGTACGTGTGCGAGGGACAGAGCTGATGGTTCAGGGACCGACAAGACGAGGTCGGAGAGCGGGCACAGCATCAGGGGCTGCGGGACAGCGGGTGACGCCTCGCAGCCGCCAAAGACACAGAAGCCCTCACGGATTCCCCAGCATCTCCAGACCTAGCTGGGGCGCAGGTGGGTGCCGCAGGCTGGTTCTCGGCACCCCCTTTCCTGCAAGGCTGAGGCCCGCAGGATCCAAACGCGCTGCCGGGCCAGGGAAATGGGCGGGGCAGACACGTGCGTGGCCTGACCCTGCAGCCCCTCAGCTGAGAGGCCCGCGGGGGTCCCTGGCTGGACTCCCCATGAAGAGGTGCAGTGGGGGCCTGGCCTCACTCAGAGGCAGGGAGGGGCCCCGCTCCTCAGACATGGTGTGACCACGCCCTGGGGGATGCCACAGGGTCTTCCCCATGGGCATGGCTGGGGGGGCCTGGAATCCGCCCCCCCCTTTCCGGCAGGCCCAGGGTCCGGCCGCCCACCACGCCCAGCTGCAGGCACGGCGTGAGTGGTGGGGGCCGTGACGTCCTGCTCGGTCCAGACCCGCAGTTTTTCTTCTTTTATTAATTTAAGGAGCAAAACCTGTCGGGAGTCAAGCGTAAGGGCCGATGGAGCACACAGCCCCCGGGAGACCCTCTGATCCACGGCCGGACGCTCACCTGCCATCCCGGTCCCAGTCAAGCACCTCCACCTTGATGGTCCTGGCGGGAGACAGACACCGTCAGGGCTCGGCCGAGGCAGGAGCCACAGCAGCTACAGGGCCTGCAGAGGCGCCGAGCTGGGGCTGCCTGGGCCGTGTCAGCCCCGCTGACCCCTGGACTCCTTGGGGGCGCCAGAGCCACCTGGGAGAGGTGGGTGTGGGCAGGCCTGGCACCCCCAGGGCTAGCGGGGGGACTGGCCCCCCCAGGGTCAAGGGGGCAGCCAGGGACCCCGCCAGGAGGAGCCTCCTGAGACTGCAGACTGCACGACCAGCGGTGATCAGCCTGCAGTTCCTGTGGGCTGTTGGTTAATGGAATAAATTCTCATCTTTCTGCTTCACCACTTACAAGACAAATAAGATCACAGGGCGGGCTGTCCTCTTTCTACTTACTTATGCTCTTTTTGAAGCAAGTAGCATTTTACATCGTTACCTTAAGATCAATTCTCACAAAAAAAATTAAACTACTTTGCTATTAGGAAGCTGTCAGGGGCCCACAGCTGCAGGGCGGGGGGCGGGGCTGAGCGTCTCCCTCTTCATCCACCGCTGCCTGTTCTAGAAAGCGCAAGCCAAGCAAAAGCCAGGGGACAACTAGCGTTCTGGGGTGACTTCTGAGTAATGTGGGAAAACGTAAACTCACATTCAGAGTATTTTTAGCACTCTGTATGTTTTCGTTCTTGACAACTCGGTTTAAATTTTAATGCATCAAATTATTCCTCTTCCTCAGATGATCACGGATTGTTTCAAGCTCATTCTAAAATTCTCCCCAAGTCACTGCACTTCTGTGAGCGCAGTCACGCTGGCGGGGAGGCTGGCTGTGGTGGCCCAGCTGGCGGGGCGCCGCCTCACCTGTCGTGGTCCGCGTTGCACAGGGCTCTCACGGAAACCTTGAACGCCTGCCACACCGGGTTCAGTGTGTTCTTAACAACTTCTGTTTTATGGCAGATGGTAAAACTAAAAAAAAGAAAAAAGGTTCCCATTACTTTTAGGACTCCGCTGTTTCGAGTCACTCGTCTCTTCCTGTGGAGGCAGAGTAAATGCTGCCAGGCCCTAAGAGGCGTCCGCACCACTTAACACAGAGACACTGGCCTCACTGGCAGGGTCGCTAGGACGTAAAGTCACAAGGTTCGACGGCCACTTCACCAAAATCACCTCCATAAATTCAATCAATCCCAAAGCTGCTTCAGAAATAACATGACATCTGAGACCAAAAAGAGCGCCCAGGCCTCTCAGACCCCCGAGGGCCTTGTCATGTAAGACAGATGGACAGACGGTGATTGATCGTTGATCAACTGACAGACAGACAGATGGGGTCTTCAAACTAACATGAACAACAGTCTGCTGGGGTTTTGGCTTCTCTGCTTAAATCAAAGCTGTTCTATCCCTCGTGCCCCTGCCAGAGTCCACAAACCCTCGGACACTTGGACTCTCCTCCTCTGCGAGGGTGAGGGAGGGGCCCATCTGCCCCTGCAGTGCTCGCTGGTCATGCCCCGGTGAGGCGGCCGGGGAGCCCAGGCCCAGGCTCGGGGCATGAGGGTGTGGTGGGTCACACAGCATCATGAGATGGGTGCCCGGAGTGCTACCCGAGGCCCAGAAGCCAGCCTGTGCTCGGCGGGCGGGTAGAGAGGGGAGCACGGGCCGAGTCTGCCAGCCACCAGCGAGGGGCCCGCTAACTGGGAGACCAGGTGTCAGCGGGGAGAACCTGTCCCATAAAATGCACCCACAAATCCGTCTCCTCCTCCAGGGAAAGGCCAGCTACTTGTCTCACACAAGACACACATCCTCGCCCCTCCAGACGGCCCCGGGACCAGCCCCAGGCAGGGGCACTGAGGGGACGCAGAGGAGACCTGCCACTAGGCGGCGAAAATTGTTCCTTTCAAGAGTCAGGCCAGACATTTAACAGGCTAATCGCTGCTCTTCAGACACAAGAATCTCGTTAGCATTTAACCCACCGAAGCGCCTCACTCTGACCCCCGTGACAACGAACTGCTCTCCAGGCCACCCTGGGGACCCACCTGCCGTCTTCATTGCTGCGGTAGAATACCAGGAAAGGGTCTGACTTCCCAAAAAAGTCCTTCTTGTCCAGCTTGTTGGCACAGAACTGCATCAGAACAGCGTCCTGGAGACGAGTGATCGGAGCAGCTCAGAGCCTGTCGTGAGGACCGGGCGGCCCGGGCCCCAGGCGGAGCCAAAAGGCAGAGTCGCGGCAGTGTGAGTGGCCAGTGGGTCGCTGCCCAGCGCCAGGGTAGGCTCCGCCCAGTGGGGACGTCTGTGCTAAATCGCGGGGCAAAGGCTGCACAGAGCGACCTCACGCGAGTCCAGGGACCTGCACAGCCTGGCAGCTGCAGCCATGCGAGCAGCCTCACGCCAGCAGCCCTGGGGCTCATGGACGCTTCGGGGTGCGGGCACTTTGGGGGTGCGGGCCTCGGCACAAAGGTGCCACATGTCAGGGGCTTGAGACACCCCGCCTTACCCGGCAGCAGCTCAGCTCCTCAGCCGTGAGTATGATGGTGCCACACTTCTTCCCGGGGATCCCCCTGAGGCGACAGAAACATCTGCTGTGAGCACTGCACACCCACACGGAGAACAGGTCATGCCCGTGTCCCCTGCAGCCACACAAAGGCCCCCAGCGCGGCCCACTGTCAAGGAGAGGCCGGCCAGGCCTTTGTTGGGGCCCCAGGGAGAGAGCAGGGCAGAGCAGGCTATCTGTCCCGGCTGCCCTGCCCGGTTGCTCCCGTAGGACAGGGGCCCAGATAGCAGAGGTGGCGGGGGCTCCCCACAGCCGAGGGAGGCGGGGAAGGAGCTGAACAGCCCACGCGCCCGCGACTCCAGACCGTTGGCCTCTGCCGGATGAGAGCACGGCTCCCGCCACGGATTCAATGTGACAGCACTCGGGTGACCCGGCCTGAGTTGGTCACAGGGGCTGCGGGGCACGGAGGGGCCTCAGCTGGCCTGCTGGGGCGTCCCAGACGGGGCCCCATGATGAGGGTGGGCAGGCCTCCCAGAGCCAGAGGTGGTGCGCCCCGTGCTGGCACATGCCTTGCTGCTGCTGCCTGTCAAGGCCCCGCTTCTCCCCATGGTGGGGTGGGGGTCTGCACCCAGGGACCTGCCCCCAGGGAGCTGAGAGCATCTCTGGCCAGAGGTGAGCGTGGCAGGTGCATGCCAGGAGCTGCTGCGGGTCTTCCAGCTGGCCAGACCTGCCCGGCCCGACTGAGCAGCCGAGCGCCACAGGCAGCCAGGGCCCCCGCCCTGCACGGGCTCGCCTGTTCTCTGGGGACCCCGGGCCCCGGGTCCCAGCCACAGCCTCACAGCCCACTCCGTGGGCTAGGCATCCCACGGGGTGACCGCGGCGTCCCCACGTTTCTTCTGGGAAACACTGTGTCACTTCAGAGTCTTCTGGCTTCTGATGGAGAAAATAAGGCGGGACAGAAACCCCACAGGAAGAGCCCAAGGCCTCCAGTCTGTAAAGTCCTGTCCTGTGTTCCCACCGCCCATTAACTCTCGATTTTAAAAACAGAGAATGTTAAAGACATCTGTAAGTGTTGTTTTTAAAAATTATTTTTTTAGATTTCCTTATATTGCTGTTATTTCTGTATCTGGATTCTCCCCGCAGGCGTGGGCCCCACGGTTCTCCACCAGCACAGCCCCAAGAACTCTCCACCGTCCTTGCGCCCATCCCTCCCTCCCCCTCCATGCTGGGTGCTGGGCAGCTGCTGGCTTTATCTTTTCCTTGACCTTTTGTTCAGGTCACCTCTGTTCCTCCTGTAAGTGACACCATCTGATATTTTTCTTTTTCCTCTGGTTGATTTCACTGAGCAAAATCCCTTCCAGCTCCACCCATGTTGCTGTGGATGGCAGTTTTATCCTTTTTGATGGCTGCATAGTATTCCATTGTGTATACAGACCACATCTCCTTAATCCATGTCTGGAGGCATTTAGGTTGTTTCCGTATCTCGGCTGCTGTAAACAGTGCTGCCGTGAACACAGCAGGGCAGGCGTCTCCTTTTGGATCAATGTTTGGTGTCCTGGGGTAGATCCCTAGGCGTGGAATCAATGGGTCCTACGGAAGCTCCATTTTCAGTGTTCTGAGGATCCTCCACACGGGTTTCCACAGTGGCTGGGCCAGTCTGCGTTCCCACCGGCAGCACAGGAGGCTCCTGTTTCTCCACATCCTCACCAGCATTTGTTGTTGCCAGTTTTTTTAACGTGAGCCATTCTCCCTGGAGTGAGGTGGTTTCTCAGTGAGGTTCTGATTTGCATTTCCCTCATCGTAAGTGACGTGGAGCATTTTCTCATATGGCTGTTGGTCATCTGCATTTCCTCTTTGGAGATGTGTCTGTGTCATTCTTTTGCCTGTTATTTGACTGGGTTGTTTGCTTTGTTTCTGTTGAGTCATGTGAGCTCTTCATAGCTCTTTGATATCAGTCCCTTATCGACTGTGCAGAGTGCAAATATTTTTTAAGTGGCATTTTACATACTGTTGATTCCTTTTCCAGCCATAAAAGGGGTGAGTTACTGACCTTGCAAGGGCCCCGCTGGACTAGAGAGTGCAGTGAGCAGCCACACACTCCCTGAAACATCTGCACCACAGTCTCCTGCGCTCTGACTTACTAAGACGCATGTATATATACCTAAACCATAAGTTTCCAAACCCCACAAAGATGTGAAAGCAAAGCACACATCGAAAGAATGTTTAAAGGCAGTAAACATGAAAAGTTCTCAAACAGACACTCAATAATAATTTTCTATGAAATTGAGGTGAAAGAAAAGAAACCAGAATTCATGGGCTCACCGGCCCGTGAGGACCGGGGCTTGGAGCCTCCTGGCCTGGCGCGAGGGCTGGCTCTCAGGCCCGGCTCGCAGGCCCTACCACAGCGCTGGCTGGGCGGCTGGGGCGAGGGGTGCCACGCAGAGCCTGGGACAAAGGGCTCAGAGCTTTCATCAAAACAACCGCGCTACAGCTCAGCAGAGCACCCGGCAGGCACACGACATCCTCCTGACCACCCCCACCTAGTCCCCCGCAAGCGGCCCCCCACCCCGGCGCGGCCCCCACTGCATCCCCCGTATCACCCGCTGCGTCCTCCACAAGCATACCCCCCCAAAGTGTCCCCCACGAGCATCTCCCTCCATGCCCCCCGCAAGGAATTTTCCTTCACATACATGAGAGATTAAACGAAGTCTCTCAAAGTCGCTCTCAGCCCAGACCACGCCCTAGCCCCAGAGCGCCACGTCACCCCAGAGCCCAGCCTGGGACTGGCTGGTGGAAACACTCACACGATGGGCTTCTCCAGGCGGCTCCCCGGGGCGCCGACGACCTCCCCCAGCGTGCACAGCACTTGGCCCAGGAAGTCCTAGGACAGAGGTGCGTGGGTCCCTGCTCCATCTCACGGGCCATGCGCAGAGCAGAGCCAACACAGGGGCCAGCAGCTGCAGCCCCAAGTCTGCAGGAGCCACAGGCTCAGAGGCACCCCCGGTGCCATCACGGGGACGGGCAGGACCTGCTCAGCAGGCACCCTTGTCAGGCTTAGGCCCATGGGGCATGGGACAGACCAGACTCCTCAGCTCCGCAGCCCACCCCCGTCCGGCCTGCCGGGAGCCCACAGACGGGCTGGGAAAGCAAGGGCTTGGCGCTCAGGCCCGGGTGCCCTGAGCCCAAGACCACAGGCGGGACTGAGGATGTGGGGCCTTCGGAAGCGCCGAACTCCTGGGCTGTGGCGGCTGGCACAGAGCGGGCCTGCGGCTGGACCAGACACCACAGGGGACGCTCTGGGGGCCGTGACCTCGCGCAGAGCAGGCACAGGGAGGACCCGACCCCACGGACTCACGTGCTTGGACAAGTTGGGGCTCTTGGAGTCGACGTCGTATCTGAAAGATGAAAAGACTTCAGTAATTGCCACAAAACAGAGAAACAAGTCAGTGTCCCCAAAGCATAAATAACAGAAAACTCAAAACCGAAGCAGAGGCGGGAAGCAGGCGCAAGGCCTGGCAGGGGCAGGCGGCGGGAGCCCTGCGCCCACCCCAGGGGGAGCCACCCCCACAGCCGCGCTGCTGCACATGGCGAGCCTGGGGCTGACACTGCCCAGCACCGGGAGGGGCACCCCTTCCTGTGGAAACAGCGAAGGTGCAGGGTCTGGGGTCAGGTGGCTCCTGTGAGCATCTGGCCTGTGCTTCACGCCCGGGGCCGCTGCCAACGTCCGGATGTTGGTGTCCGTGCGAGCGCCCTTTGCTCTCCCCCCCTCTTGTAACAAACCTGCCCTCTGGACACAAGCAGTGTCTCTGTTGCCTGGGAACTCGCTGGTGCCGCCGAAAGAGGGGCTCTGGGGAGACCTTTCCTGGAGCAAACCCTGGACCCGCTCTGGGGACCCAGCACCTTCAAACCGATGTCAAGAGTAGGGCAGCGACCTCAGGGTGGAGGAGGGGCCCGGGGGACGCAGGGGCCCCGTGGGCAGCGGACCCCTCGGAAACAGGGCCCTCTGCCCCCAGCCAGGCCCGCGTGCCGCAGGGCTGCCCGCAGCGCCCCCGCCCACCCTACAGAACCGCCTCAGTCAGCTCCTGGAACATTCAGTTGAGCTCGAACTTACAAGTCAAAACGAAGATTCTCTCTTTCTTCAAAAAAGTAGTCCAGAATAAATTTTCTCACAAAATCAGGATTTAGCGTATTATCGATCACTTCAGTCCTTCCGAACTGTCGGGAGAGAACGCGTGAGGTGTGAATCCAGCCTGCAGCTCACACCCGGCTCAGCAGCCCAGGAAGCCACCCCCGCCCAGCCCGGGCAGAATCGGACACGGCCGGCTACGTGCCTCGGGAAGGCCATGGACTGGCCGGCCGGGACAGCTGGCACAGAACGGGAAGCTGTTCGGTCTCTGGTTGAAGAGACACAGAACTAAAAACAACGACGTCGCTCCTGCACAAGCTGTGCCTTAGCCCGCGTCCTGCAGGGTGATTTTTAGGAAATGTTCCATCCTTACCTCTCTCCATTCTTTATTTCCAAGTCCTTGCACGTATAAGACACAAACTAGGAAGGGAAAAAAATAATCACAGGTGAACACCAGCTCTGAACGCTCATGATCCCTCTCGGCTACACCGAGCGCACGCCCAGCTGGACCGGGCAGGAAAGCCAGTGCCGTCCTCACGCCACGGAGGCAGCTGTGCAGAGACCGAGGCCCAGAGCCGCACAGCAGCCGGCCCTGAAACGGGGCCAGAGGCAGCAGCGGCAGGGAGCCCCGAGGCCGGCTGCTCAGCCCCTCCCCCTGCACCACCTGGACTCCCCCGGCCCGGGGCACTGGTGGGCAGTGCCGCCCCCCCCACTACTGCCTTCCCCGCGTGGACACAGGGCTCACGTGGCACTTTGCCATCTGCGTGGCGTCTGAATCAACCCAACGGAAGACGACGGCGCCAAAAAGCTGCCAACTTACTGGGGTCGGATTTGGAAAAGGTGTCTCTGTCCAGGAGGTTTCTGTGGGGAGAAGCAGAACGTGGGAGGTGGTGTGAAAGGCGGCTGTGCTGCGGGGGACACACGTAGGACCCAGGGTCCCCCCCCCACGGCCCCCTACACCCCGGAGCGTGGCCACTCTGCAACCCAGTCACCACCTGACCCGGTGCTGTGCCTGGCCCACCTCGCTATGGCTTCACAGGCGCCAGGCTGAGTGGAGACAACCCGCTAGGCTGCCCTCCCCAAACGCCCGCTGGCATGGGCGGGGGGGAGGGGATGGTGCAGGGAGGGGGCGTGGGCCCCACCACATCACCCCACACCCCGCCGCTCCCCACTGGGATCTCAGACCACGGGGCTGGGGACTTGTTGGGGGGAGGTGCCAAAGGCAAACAAGCCCACGTCGGCCCCCTCTGCTCTCTTACAGGGTGTCTGCCCTGTGCACCTAAGATGGGGGGGCAGCAAGGACACAGTGGAGCCTGGTGCTGGCGTGGGGCCTCCCCACGGAGGTGCCGTCCTAGATTCCGAGTGCTCGGCCCGGCCGGCCACAGGCCGCAGGGGCTGCAACAGCCGCGCCCGCCGCTGGTTCACCCGGTCACCGCTCTGGCCGCCCGTCCGAGAAGCTGCCTGGGGTGGCGTGACGGGCCTTCAAGGTCAAGTGTGCGCGTCCCCCGTCTCGGAACAGGGAGCTCCCTCCGGCCTCACCTCCGCCCCGCCCCAGCCCGGGCAGCAGGCTTATGCCTGGCAACATCTGGGCCGCTTCTGCTCTGTGGTTGTCGTGGACACCGCCTTGCTAGCACGGCCGTGTGGCTGTGTCTGTCCTGGCGTCGAGACGCTGGGACGGCGGCGGGTCACACGGCGACGCGGGCTGGGGGAAGCCGCTGTCCCTACCCGGTGGTGCCATCCCTGCGCCCACCACCGGTGTTTGTGCCCCGCTCCCTGACCTGCCAGGCTCGCGGCGGCTGCCGGAACCGCCTGGCCCCGCGACAGCGGCCCCGCGAGTCGGTCAGGCCGGAGCCGTGTCTGCGTGAGCACTGCCCCCAGGCCCTGACAGGGTGGGAAGGCCGGGCCTCCCGGGGCTCAGAGGGGCGGCACCAGGGTGCACCCCTGGGGCTGCGGACTGGGCTCCGCCTCCACACCCTGCGCGGCCCCACTGACGTGCAGTGAGGTGCGGCGGAGGGAACAGCAGCCGCTGGAGAGGCCGGAGAAGACGGCGTTGGCCACATTCTCGGCACAAAGGAGACTCCGGGACTTCACACAGAGCCTGAGAGGAACCTTCTCGACGACAAACGCGACCGATACAGAAAAAGACACAACAGTTAAGGGAGCAACCTCCGGCCCCCGTGAGAGCTCAGGTCAGCGCCGCCAGCACACACGCGCCCTGGGCAGGGGGAGGGCAGGGGCGCCGCCGCCGCCCTGGGGAGCCTGGACACGGTCACCAGCGAGACCGGGCTCCGCCCGGGACACAGGCCAGCCGGCAGCGTGTGGCTGGGCGTCGAGCCCGGGACACAGAAAGGGAGATGGAGGACGAGGATACGCGAGCCCCAGGGGGGCGGGTCAGGAGCCTGGCTGGGCCCGGGGAGGACTGAAGCCAGGACGGCCCACAGAGGCCGCGAGGCCCCGGGAGGGCGCGGGCAGGGTGGTGAGCGCAGCAGGTGGCCCCTCCCGGAGCCCGGGGGGGGGGGGTTCCTCGGGGCACCGGGGCAGACGGGGGCGCTGGATGCCAGGGAGACGCACCCCTATCCCGGAGCAGCCGGACGCAGCAGGGACGGCCCCGCGGGCGTGTGGCTGGGCCGGGGGGCTTCCGACCCCTCTGTTCCTGCGGGCGCGGGCTGATCTGTTGTGGTCTGTGGCTGACACTGAACGCGCAGCCCTTTCCTCAAAAGGACGTGATCTGGGGCCTGTACCAGCCTCCGTGAGGCCCGCTGTGTCCAGTCGCTGCTGCTGGACGTCAGCGTGAAAACACGAGCTCCCCGCAGAGCGACAGAGACCGTCAACACAAATGACAGCATCGCGTGCGCCCCTGGAGCACGGCTGTGAGGGGGCGTCGGTGCCCATTTCTAAGCCAAAGCACAGGGATTAACCGGCTTATCTGAACTCCCGCGCTGAGAGCAAAAGGACGCCATGGAAATCAGATCTTTCCAAAGCAAAGACCAGGCTCAGCCTGCTCGAAACAGACCCTGGAAACTGAGGGCGAAGGGCCCTGCACCGTGGTGGGGTGACACACGCGTCTGCAGGGGGTCTGTACCCCTAAATCATGTGCAGTGTGACAGGCCACTTACCCGATAGAAGAAACAGTAAATGCAGGCCTCCCCGCCCAGCCCTGCGTCTCCTGCACACGGACGCCACGTCCCCCGCACGTCAGGCCCGAGACTGCATGTCCTGCCCCGCAGCGGCCCCAGCCAGGCTTCCGGGTCCCCACAGCGAGGGCCGCTGGCCTGGGGATGGCAGGAGAGGTGCCCGGCCCTGTGGGGAGGACCACGCCCAGGACTCAAGCCTGCGTTTCCGTCTATACCGCAGGCTGCCGCACAGGCGGGGCTGTTGGGGGGAACGTCTCCAGTAAGGTTCATGGCTCTGAGTTGGCTCAGGCGTCCCTCCCTGGCCACCGGCCCGCACCGGCGAGACCGCCAGGGCCCACGGACAAGGCTGCCTGCTGCCCGCAGGCCTGAGAGGTGTCTCCGTGGCAGGCGCTGAGCCCTGGACAGTCACCGGCCTGGAGGACAAGCGGCAGTGAGGAGACCCCTGTGGAGCGTCATAGAGGCGAGACTCCGGGGAGGAGGTGGCCCCGACCAGGGAGACGGAAGGCACCCCACACCCCACGCTGGGCGCGGAGGACCAACCAGGAACTCGCCCGACTCGGAACTACTCCTGAAACAGCTCGGGGGCCAACCCGCGTCACCCCCAGAGTCAAAGGGCAGCTGAGGGCTGTGCCCGCCCGCACGCCCTCCCCAGCTGCCCTCAGAGCTGTGGGGACTGCCTGGGGGACAGGCCCGCCCAGCAGCACGTTCAGGCCTGGGCAGCGCGGCCCCCACCCCACAGCCCCGCCCCCGGCTGTGCACGTGAAAATAACTTCGGGGTGTTTCTTTTTCCCCCCAACAAACCATGGCTTCATCTCCCGTCAGCCCACCCCTGAACTTTTAAATTTTGGTTGAACTAAGGCTTTTCTCTACGTTCCTCCACCACTCTGTGGCACGAAATGAAAACGGGCAGAACACACGGGAGCACGAGCACGCAGAAGCCACTGTGCCCCGAGGGGCCAACACTCCCCCTCTCTCCCAGCCGCCAGCCCGGCTCACACCCTCGGGCCGCGGGAGCCACCCTCGGCGCCAGGCCGCGCACTCGTCCTCCCGCCTCCATGTCCACGGGGCCATCGCACGCAGGCCCAGGCGCCTCCCCTCGCTCGCCCTCTCTCTCTGCATTTTACCCCCAGTGAGAAAACCGGGGCAGAACAGGACAAAAGGAATCCGCGGTGGAGAGGGGGCCAGCCCGGTCCGCTGCGGTGCGGGCACAGCCCTGAGGCCGCCGCGGCGCTGAGCAAATACATGACTGTGGCAAAGGGCGGGTCGGGGGTCAGCGCGCACGGATCCCGGGTGCTCTGCAGACAGCAGCTGAGAAGGAAAAGAAATCCAGGCAACAGTTTCATTTAGTCGCTGGAAAAGAGTAAGAGCGCGAGGAGCGAGTCACGCAGGGGGCGGGCACGCGAGAAGAATCACAGGCTGTTACTAAGGGCGACGGGCCCCGGCCAGAGGGAGCGGAGAGGGCCCAGGCCCACCGGACAGTCAGCACAGTCCACACGGCTGTTCCCTCAGGGCGAGTGTAAATTCAGGGTCGGGCCTCCCTGGGGGCGCAAGGGGTGAAGACGCAACCCATGGGGCTGTCCGCAGCCTCTGCAGCGCGAGTTCCATCCCGGCCAGGGAGCTGCCCACAGGGCGCCGCAGACCCCTCCTGCCTCCCCCTGCTCCCTCAGCAGTGGATCTCAGTGGATCCCCCTGTTCTGCTCCCCGCTCTGTCTCTGGGGAGTCCTCTCACCCCCGAGCCTCTCCCCTGCCCCCCAGGGCTGTGCGGGAGCCACGCCCAAGAGCGCGACGGAGTGTCCTGCTTGCCCTGCGGTTCGGTGCCTTGGCCGCAGGTCTGGCCTGGCGCCAGCGGGGACCGCGTCGTCCCGGGCACATTCCCCTCGGGGACAGCACCAAGCAACGCGCCGCCAGGGTCCGGAGGCTCCACTGCTGCGGGGCCTGGCTCTGCCCCTTCCTCCTCCCCACAGGCGAGCCGGGTCTGCTTATGTAAACGCAGAGCGACCACTCTGCAGAGCTGCGCGACGAGTCCCCGCGGGACAGACCAGCTGCGCCGCCACGGTCCGCCCGCCCAGCAGCTGCCCAGGGCCGCGGGCGCACCAGGACACGTCGGTGCCCGGCAGACCCAGGGGCGCCCCTGGCTGCCCGGACAAAGCGGGGCCGCTGAAGGCGGGTAGCGGCGAGCCGCCGCGGGGCACTGGATCGTCTCTCTCCAAAAAGGCTCTGGAGTCACCAGACGGCCGATCGGGTGGTTTTTATTTTTCCCGAGCAGCTCGGCAGCGATGGGCCCACTGTTCCCGCGCCCACGGGGAGATGGCATCAGGGGCACCAGCCTCCCGACGCACCTGCGCCCCCCCTCAGCGGAGAGCTGGGGTGTCGAGCCCGCCCGACGCCCGGCAAGACCAGCCCTGGAGTCCCCTCGGCCTCTCGGGGGCCGGCGCGGGGCGCAGTCACCGGGCGTGAGCGCGGTGGGCACGGAGCCACCCTGGCAGCACCGTGACGGGCGACACACACAGCTGGTCCCGCGCCGGACACCGAGGCTGCGCCGGCAAGAGCCACGCGTCGCTTATGACAGAGACATAGAGCCAGAGCCGGACACGGAGACACGGAGAGAGACACGGAGAGAGACACGGAGACACGGAGAGAGACATGGAGACACACACGGAGAGAGACATGGAGACACACACGGAGAGAGACATGGAGAGAGACACGGAGAGAGACACGGAGAGAGACACAGAGAGAGACACGGAGGCGGCGGGGGAGCAGCGACAGAAAGGCAAAGAGCACAGACAGAGCCAGGGTTGGAGAAGCGGAGTCGGCACAGCTGACCCAGCAGAGAGCTGAGGAGGGGGAGCAGCCCCGGGGGTCCTCTCCGCCCCGGGGGTCCCGGAGCCAGCGGGTGCGTGGGGGAGGCAGCCCCGGCCCCGCGCCTTCAGCCCCCCAGTTCCCGCCCCCCGCCGCTCCCCAGCCCTTCGGCCCTGCCCTGGCCCGGGCTCCCCCAGTAGCTGCTCCTCGCCCGTCTCCTCACTCCTCTCCTCACTCCTCTCCTCACGGGTCTCGTCACCTGTCTCCTCAACCGTCTCCTCACTCCTCTCCTCACCTGTCTCCTCACTCCTCTCTTTACCTGTCTCCTCACCGTCTCCTCACGCCTCTCCTCGCCCGTCTCCTCATGCCTCTCCTCGCCCGTCTCCTCACCCGTCTTCCTCACCTGTCTCCTCACTCCTCTCCTCTCCTTTCCTCACCTGTCTCCTCACTCCTCTCCTCACCTGTCTCCTCACTCCTCTCCTCACCGGTCTCCTCACCTGTCTCCTCACTCCTCTCTTTACCTGTCTCCTCACCGTCTCCTCACGCCTCTCCTCGCCCGTCTCCTCACCCGTCTTCCTCACCTGTCTCCTCACTCCTCTCCTCACCGGTCTCCTCACCCGTCTCCTCACTCGCGAGCTGGGCGGGACACGAGCCTGAGACCGGGCGAGCCGGGACGGGACCCCAAAACTGCCGCTGACAGCGCGGGTCACAGCCTCCGCGCCCGCCGCGCCGAGCGCCAGAGCCTCGCGAGGCCCGCGGAGCCTGAGGCCGCCCAGGCCTGAGGGGCAGCAGGCTGGTCTCACGTGACCTGCTGCCGCGCGGCCCCGCCCCGAGGCCCCGCCCACCTCAGGCCCCGCCCCGAGTCCCGCCCACCGCGGCCCCGCCCCGCGAGGCCCCGCCCACCGCAGGCCCCGCCCCACATGAACGTCCCGCGCCTGCAGCCGCCGCCCCAAGGGGGAGCTGCCGGCGGGACGGTGGGCCGAGCCCGGGGGGGAGGGGGGGGGGACGCCCCGGCAGCCGAGCCGGGAAGGGGGGGGCTCCCGCCTCCGCCAGGCTGCGCCCGGCCCGCGGCCGAGGTTACTGCCGAGCGCCAGCCGGGGCAGTGCGGGCGCCCAGAGACGGGGTCCCCGGGCCAGGAGGTGGCGGGGGCGGCATTTTAGCCCAAGCGCCTCCCCCACCAGCGGCCGGCGGCCTCACAGCGCGCGCCGGGCCCCGTCCTGCCCCCGTCCTGCCCGCTCCCGGCGTCCTGCCCCCGTCCTGCCCGCTCCCGGCCCCCGGGCCCCGTCCTGCCCCCGTCCTGCCCGCTCCCGGCCCCCGGGCCCGTCCTGCCCCCGTCCTGCCCGCTCCCGGCCCCCGGGCCCCCGGGGGCCGTCCTACCCTCTCCCGGGCCCGTCCTGCCCGCTCCCGGCCCCGGGCCCGTCCTGCCGGCACCGGCACCTGCACGGGAGTGGACAGAGGACGCAGGTGCTGCTTGCGCCGTGTTCAGTCTGACAAAGTAGGCTAATGGCCCCAGCGCGCAGGGCACGGGAGCGGCGCCGCAGCCCGGAGCTCATTCGGGCAGGGCCCGCGCTGCCCCGGCCCCCACCTTGTCTCTCCCTGCACCCAGCGTGGACCCGGCACCGCTGCCCACACACACCGGGGCGCAGGGCCGCGTGGGCCAGCTGACCTCCCTGCTCTCACCACTGAACAGGCGATTGCTCAGAGGACATAACAAAAGTCCCGAAATCCTGCGTGAGGAGCAGCCTGGCAAACCCAGCCCCGGCGGGGGCGGCGTCCCGGGCCTGGCCTCCGCGCAGCGCCCTTTTCAGAAGACAGAGGGACGAGCCAGGTGAATCTTCCTTTCTGAGGCCTTATGATTTCAGCTATACACACTTTAATTAGGTTACCTAATTAACTGAAAAATCTACGAAAATTAACATAATGAAGAGAAATGATTGTAAGCGGAGCTCAGTAATGGCAGGAGAGGCGGCTGCGCGCACCCAGAGCCGCCCCGAGCAGGAGCAGCCGAGCAAGGGCCCCCTAGCCACCTCGCGCTGCCTCCAGGGGCCCAGCCACGCCCTGGCCTGGCCCCAGCAGGGCCCGGGGGTCCCAGCAGGGGTCTCTTCCTGGGGGGGCAGGAGGCCACAGCACCCCCAGGTGTCCTGCAGGACTCACCCCCAGCCAGAGCTCACAAAGCCCACCGTCTACACCCCCCACGAGGTGACTCCCCTGAATTCTGCTCCCCTTCAAGCTTCTGCACCCAAGTGAAGCCCGGCCCGTTGTGAAGCTTCCCCGAGCCTCGGTCCCCTCAGGACTCTGGCACGGCCCCAGCCACGAGGCCCCAGCCACGGGTGAAGCGCAGGCAGAAGTGGGGCAGGCAGGGGCCCCGCGGCCGGCGGGCGCCAGTGCAGGGGTCACAGCGTCCACACGCCCCGCAGACGGGCTGGGTGCTGGGGGGGGGGGTTCCAGAGGACCCTCTGTCGCGCCCCTGCACACTGGCACCCCCACGCGCGGCTTTGGAGAGGAGCCCCGGGCGCACGGCGCCTCGCCGCCTCGGAGGAGCCGCCTCCCGCTGACCCAGGTCGCGGGGCCGGGGCTCGCTCCGCAGCGGCCCCGTCCTTCGGCTTCGGGCTTGCTCCGGAGAAACGAGCCGGAGCGCGCAGCCGGGGGCTGTGGACACGGAGGCCGGGCTGGCGGCGGCGCTGCGCGGGGAGCAGCCGGAGCTTCGGCACCTCCCAGGGAAGCGCGGCGAGGCTTCCCGCCGGCAAAGGGCAGTGGCGGGGAAGGGGCGCCGCCGACAGGACCCGCTGCTCCGGCTGCGATCTGGGGGCGCCGCCCGCCGGTCCTCTGCGGGAAGCCGGCCGGAGGGCGCGGGGCCGGGCGGGGCGGCCGCGGGAGCGGGGCGCGGCGCCCGGGGGAGGCGGACGGTCGTGGCTCCCCCGCGCCCAGCCGGGCCGCACGCCGCGGGGAGCCGGCCGCGCGCCAGCCCGGAAGGGGGGCGGGGGCGCCGGGAGGCGCAGGAAGTGGGTGGGGAGGCGCCGGCGCCGGCGGGGTCCCGGCGCGCCTCGGACGGGTGCGGCCTCCGGCCGGCGCGCGCTCGCGGTCGGGGTCCCGGCGCCCCCGCGCCCCTGCGCGGCCGGTCCCGACGGCTCGGGGGCGGCGGCCGGGTTCCCGCGCTGAGTCACAGCGCGGCCAACTTTCCCGGCGCGTCCCGGAGAGGGGAGCCGCGTCCCGGCCGGGAGCCCCGCTGAAGCGCCCCTCCCCGCCGCGGCGCCCCTCCCGGGCGGCCCCCCGGCGCCCCGCGCGCAACTTGGCGGCCGCCGCCGGGCCCCGCGCGCCCCCGGCCCCGCGCGAGGACGGGCGGCCTCACCTGCAGGACACCGACAGCTCCACGCGCGTGGCGGGGATGGCGGCGCCCAGCGGGGCCAGGTCCGCGAGGCCCGGCGCGCTGGCGCAGCGGCTGTCCATGCTGGCCGGCGGCCGACTGAGCCCGCGGCCGCGCGGGAGGAGGCGCGCGGGGCGGAGGCAGCGCGGAAGGGGCGGGCGGGGGCGGGCCCGGCGCCGAGCGGGGAGCCCGGGGAGCCCGGGGAGCGGGGCGCGCGGGGCCTCCGCTCCGGCCTCTGCGGACCCCCGCGGCGGCGCGGGGAGGTGGCGCCCCCAGACCCCGCCGTCCGGCAGGCGGACCCCGCCCGCGCCGCCCGCGCGTGCCGATCCGGGCGCCGCCCGCTGGGCTTCCTCGCGGCGGACAGCCCGGGCGCGCGCTCCCCCGCCGGTCCCGGGTCCCTGCGCCGGGTCGCGGGTCCCCGCGCGGCCTCCCGCCGTCCGCGCCCCCTGACGGCTCAGGCCCGGGTGGGGCGCGGCGGGAGGGGAGGCTGCGGGGGCGCGGGGGGGCCCCCCTCGGGGTCCCTCCTCGCTTCGTGCTCCAGGACCCGGGGCCCCAGCCCGACGACCTCGTTCCCAAAAGCCAAGTTCTGCCTGGAGCCGCAGGGCCCCCCGAGAAGCGCGGCCCCGCTCTGCGCCCCCATCTTACAGGTCGGGACCCCGGAGGAGCCGGGCGAAGCGGCGCAAGGAGCGGGGCGGGCACCGCGCTGTGCCCCAGGCCGGGCGCGGCTCTGGCCCGCGCGCTGCAGCGGGAAGGCCGAGGCCTGTGACTGCGGCCCCAGCCACGGACCCGACGCCTGGAGGGGCCCGGCTGCCCCGCACTGCCCGCCTGGAAGCCGCGCCCCACGCGCAGCGTCCCCCGCGATCCTCGTGTCCCCTCAGCACCACAACAGCGGCCACAGCCATCTCGCAAACCCCAGGCTCGCAGGACTCGGCCGCGCCCCCGGGCAGCTTTTGGGGGGGCCCTGGCTGGGCTTCTGCACCCGGGTAGGGCTGCGCCAGGCACACGTGCAGCCCGGCCTCGAGGTGGACACCCGCTCCCTGCTTCTGGGAAGGGTGTGTCTGGTACCCGGGAGCAGGTCACCAGTGTGGATGTAGGACCCGCTGAGAAACTGAAACGTTTTACAAGGTGCTCCGACTGCCAGCCCTCCCCACAGCCCGTCTCATTTGCTCCCCGTTGCCCCGGGGGGCCTCAAAGGGCACGGCCTCTGCAGGGCGGAGGGTGAGTCCAGGGGCTGTTTGCTGCCGGTGCCTTCCTTGGCCGAGTGTCTGCTCCCTTTGCTGGGCCGCGCCCACGTGCTCCGGGCCGCTCCAGCATGGCTCCCGAGTTTGGGGAGGTCTTGGTGTGTCCTGTGTGCAGCATTTTGCCCGGTTGACTCACGAGGTAATGCTGATTCCAAGGCCGCTGCAGAGCTGGCCTCTCTCGGGTGAGAGTCCTGACGGGACATGTGCATCTCCCACTTTGTGAGGCTCGTTAACATCTCACAGAGATAGACATCCTACGGGAGGAGGGGTTTGGAGACAGCCACACAGGAAGGACATGTGACCAGAGACAGGGGCTGGAGTGGCGCTACCCCACTGGGAGGGCCCACGGAAGTAGGGGCACCGCCAGGATGCCCCAAGGAGCCCCGAGGAGGAAGGGGCTTCCAGGACCAGAGGCTGGAGCAGCCGCCCTCCCAGCTGCCCCATGGATTGCTGCCCTCTGTGGTCCAAGCTTAACGAGCTTTTTATCAAGTGTCCAGGTGCTGTGGCCACGCCCTGCAAGGACCCTGGCGGAGAGCCGTGAGGGCGAGCAGGCTCCCGAGTGCAAGGTTCTGAGGCTTCTACGGAAGACCCTGCAGCCCTCACTGGCCAGCCAGCTGTGCGTGAAGCAGCTCCATTCAGCACATGCAGGCGCGGAAGACGCAGCACAGGTGGCCAGCTCCACAGCCCTGACGTGGCCGCGCTGGCCCACCCCGCAGCACTGCGTGGCTGCGGCTGAGGAGCCCCTCTTACTTCCACATGAAGTCAGCAGTAGTTTTGCAATGATGTAGTTTCACATGTCTTTCAGAAACATTATTTTCAGGGCCTCCCTGGTGGCGCAGGGGTTGTCTCAGCACCACAAAGCTGTCCACAGCCACTGCAGCACAAGCTCAGTCCCCGGCCAGGGAGCGGACCCACATGGCGCAGCAGACCTCTCCCGCTCCCCTCAGCAGTGGGTTTCAGTGGATCCGCCTGTTCTGCCCCCCACTCTGTCTCTGGGGAGTCCTCTCACCCCTCCCCCGGTTTTTGTGTGCATAAATAAAAAATAAAAATCTTAAAAAAACCACAAGATGTTATTTTTGCCTTTTAAAAATTCAGATATTTTCCATAAACTCAGTGCCCACATGCTGCCTTCTGAAATGCATTTTATTTTTTTAAAAAGCCATCAAACAGGATTTTGCATTTTAACTTTCTAAAGCAGCAAGGCCAATAATCCAACAGATTATAATGAGCAAACAACACAGTCCACAGAAAGGAAAAACAAACACAAAATGGTGTCACCCTCTTATCACAGGCGTGATTCAGATGCGGGGCTGCCTTTCCCTGCAGAGGCTGAGGGTGGCTATGGGGGCTGTGGGGGATTACAGGGGGCTTATAGGAGTTCCGGGGGGCTGTGGGAGGCTGCAGTGACACCCCCTTCACTGCTGCTAGGATGCCGGGGTGTGGCTTTGTCAGAATATGTGGTGACATTAGCTAGTTAAAGCCAGTCCCGCTGGAGGTCTATGTGAGGAAAGAAGCTGTACTTCCACACGGTTCAAACACTGACCCAAAATACAGAAGGACTCCACATAAGGCCCCAGCATCACAAGATTTCTAGAAGAAAACATAGAAGAAAAATTTCTATGACCTTGAGATAGGCAAATATTCCACAGGTGTGGTGTCCAAAGCATGGTGTAAAAATAAATTGATTTTTTAAAAAACATCAAAGTAACACATTAGACTTCATCCAAATCACAAATTCCTATTCCTTGGAAGATACTGTGGCATCAGATCCAAGGCGCCTGCTCTCCGAGTTTTGCATTGCAAAGAGCACCCCCCACCGTTCCCTGCGTCCCTGGGGCCCTGGGCCCGGCTGGCCAGTGGGGCAGAGGCCCTGGCTTCAGGCACCCAGCCCTGCAGGGCACTGCACCGTTCCCCAAAGTGCACATTTAAGCTAGCCCACACACGGGAGTTAAAGAATTTGGACCACGGTTTTTTTAAACTCGAACGACGTGGTTAACGCTACAGCATCATAATGTAAGGAGGCAGATGAATCCAGAGGCTACATTTCTTTTTGAAGGTTGCTGTCGTGAACAGCGACATGGCACGGAGGGCCCTAGGAACTCACACAGGCCTCACGGCTCCACCTCAGGCATGTGGGATGTGGGGGGCCGTGGGCAGCGGTGATGGGCAGGGCCTTCTCAGGGAGAGGCGGGTGGTCCTTACTGAGCCTCTGGAACAGGAAGGGCACGACTTATAGAAGCCGGGGTGGTAGCAGACGTTTCTTTACATCGCTGATGCTTACAGACACCTAAATAACTTGCACGTTTTCTGTTCTTACTTTGCCCATTTTAATGTCTCTTAAAATGTTTTTTTAATCATTCACAAAGTGATTTTATTCTAGAACCAAGTTAATTTCAAGAAGCAGGAAGCTTTTTGATCAGCCAGCCCGGCTCTCCGTGCTGCTTCCCGTAACAAACACACAGTTGTTTCACTTCTTTTTAGCTGGTGTTAAATTTATTCATCTCTAAATTTCCAGGCAAGCAGCATTAATTAAAGATCCTTTTCCAGTTTTATTTAAATAGTCTTCTTGCTTTTGCTCTCTTACAATAAACCAAGATTTTAATTAAAAATAAGATTTTATAAACCTAGGACAAAAAAGGAAATTGAGAGCCCTCCCACCCTGCTTCAGAAAATAGCAGCTAAGAAAACTTACATTTCAGGTAGGAAAAAATCAATGTAACCACAGGGCAGTAAGTGCCCGATGAGACAGGAGTTTTGTGGGTTTAATCTGCGTGGGAGGGAAATCCCCAGGATCCTCTTCAACGGGAAAGGGGAGTCCCATCCCAGAAGAACGGGCGAACCCGTGAGCCCACACCCCTCCTTCTCAGAGGAGGGCCTTCCCCGGCAGCCTGTCCAGCCAGCCAAGGTAACGGCGGCCCAGCGCAGCCGGCTCCGGAGAAGCGGGCTTGAAACGGGCCTCGTGAGCAGGAACACGCCCCTCCCGCCTGCGGACAGTCTGCTGCGGCCGCCACCAGGTCCTCACCCACCCGGCGGTTGTCCTGGCGCTGCCATCTTGGCACCACTGTCCCCCTTCTCCACCCTGCCCCGCCACGCCAGCCACGCCAGGCCCAGCAGCCACACCGGGCACACCACGGCCCCCCAGAGCAAGGAGAATATCCCAGTTGATTTTTCTTAGGGACAGGAGGCCAAGAGAGCGGCCGTCCTCTAGACGCAGGGGCGGCTGGGGAGTTCGGTGCCCGGGCTTTTAGCTTCGATTTAGAGGAATGGCTGTTTCCCACCCAAATTCACCACGTGAGGAAAATCCACACACAGAAAGGAAAGTGAGGCTGCATGCACACACACCCACCCCTACACACGTGAGGGAGCCCAGAGGCGCCGAGCCCCCAATGCTCATCAGATGTGCCCCTCCCTGCCAGGCCGCGGCCCCCCTGGCTGGCTCCTCCAGGACTCTACCAGGTGGGCCACGAAGCGGGAGAGGAAGAGGGAGGCGGCAGGAAAGAAAGCCAGCTTGTGGGTGTGCCTGACCCTGCAAGGGAAGGCAGCAGCTGGGGCTCCCGTGTCTGACGCTCAGTCGAGCCGCCTGACCCCCCGGCCCGTCTGCTCCCCGCTCTGCCTCCTGTCGCTTCCCACCCTGGCGGAGATCCCCGCAGTAGTTCTGGCGCCTTTAAACCTTGACCTTAGACGTCTCGCCCTGGATCCCTGCCCGCAACACGCTGCGGTGGCCACACTTGGTGGAGGCCCGCGCTCTCGCTGTGTGGAGCCCCGGGCTCTCGCTGCCTGAGCCGCCCAGGCAGCCATCCGTGGCCCACGGCCCCACTGCTCCCAGCACAGCTCCTCCCGGGCCAGCTGCCTATCGTCCAGGCTGCTCCGCCTGGGGATCCAGGAGCTGAGCCACGCACGGCCGCATGTGACGACGGCCGGTCCCCAGCATCAGGCAGGAGCCCTTGGCAGGCTGGACCCGCGGAGGCTCAGCTGCATCCCTGGGACTGAGTGCGACGGGCAACGCGGGGCTCGGCTCACAGCCTGACGTGGCGGGGGAGTGGGGGGTGCGGCCCGGGCAGGCGGGCGAGGGCCTGGTCTCAGCGGTGGAGTGGACACTCCGCCTGCCTGTCGAGGCAAAGTCCCAGGATGCTCGGGCCCCAGGCGGAGGCGCGGGCCCAGGGAGGGCAGGGGACCCAGACAGGACAGCTCCGCGGGTGGGGCCTGGGGACGGCGAGCGGCCTGGGAAGGACGAGGCCGTGGAGGCCTGAGTTTCATGGAGTGAGAAGTCTATATCCCGTCAGCCATGGGGCCGCGACCCTTCTGCTCACAGACACCCTGGCCGTGCCCGTGCCGTCAGCAGCAGCAGCACTTGAAGCTGCGACTGCATGACTCTCCCCTCCACGCAAGAGCCCAGATGCCCGGTTCCCGGGGCCCAGGGGTGCGCTCTGCTCGCTGTACCCCTCACCGGCCCTGGGCACCCCCGCAGGGAACAGGCAGAGTGCTGGGAAGCCCGGCCTCTGCGGGGCGAGACTGTCTCTCCTGAGGATGCCCCCGGGGTGGCAGGTGTGGCTGCTGCTGACAAATCCGAGGCCGGCCGGCTCCTTGGCCGTGTCCTGGGCCCGGTTGTGAGAGCAGGGATGACATTTCCTCACCATGTGACTCAGGCAGGACCCGCTGGCCCCCACCGGCCATGCCCCAGGCCTCGTGCTGTGCTCCAGGCACAAGGAAGGAGGAGATGGAGCACAACTTACTTTTCAGATGGGGGAGATTTTTGCAGGAACGTGTGTTTCTATAGAAACGCGTTTGACACCAAGTGAGCTGCGGGCGGAGCACAGATAATCGCTCAGAGCACCGAGTTCTCACCTGCCTGCGGCACAAGGGCTTCCCCGCAGCCCCGCCAGCCCCCAGCTCTCGGTACAGCAGCCACAGCTCTAAGACACCCCAAGGCTGCGTGGTTCTGGGGTTCCGGTGAGCCCAGCCCGGCTCTGCGGGGCGCAGTATCAATCACTCCTCCACAGCTCCCCGCTTCCACTGGAAGTCTTTAATTAACACATCCTGCAGCTCCTTTATGAGTCAGCCCGATCCCTAAAAACTATTATTTGGTGGCAGGGCTAGGAAAAGCCAGCAGTTGTCATGGCAAGCGGGTTAGCAATCCAGCCATTTATGGGAAAAGCCGCCACCAGCCACGTGGCCGAGCCTTGCCCGCCAGCCTGAAAACTTAGGGCCGGTTTCAGCCCCGCACAGCTAAGGCTGCGGCTCTCAGTGGCCACCCTCACAGGACCTCAGGGCAAAGCTGGAGGCCGAGTTCAAGTCCCGGCTGCCCGTGGGTCCCCTGCAGGCAGCCCCAGGGTCTGGGGAAACTAGTCTCCGAGTTGCCTGCAGAGAAGTTGCGGCCCAGCCTGAGGCTCCCTGCTGGGGCGCCAAGAAGCCCTGCCCGTGCCCCCCCCACGCCCCCCCCCACCCCGCCAGCCCACAACCCAGGGGTTCTCGATAGTCTTGAATAGTTTAACTTTTTACTTGACATTGGCTAGTCCAACGAGCAACCCCTGAGTGACCGGCCTCGATGTTGTCCAAGCACTGCCCCCTGCCAGCCCGGGCCTGTGCTGGCCCACCGGCCTGGAGCGGGGGAGGCAGAGCCGGGGGCTGGAGGGGCGGGGGAGGCTCGGAGCTCGCAGTGCTGGCATCGCCCAACAGGCTTCCTCCCCAGCGTGGGCTGCGCCCCCATCACCCCCTCATCACCCGCAGGGGCACGCCAGGCTGGGGCCGAAGGCGGCGTTTTGCCCAACGCGGGGGAAACCCAGGCTGAGCCTCTATTTATAGCCGTGCCCGCCAGTGTCTGGCTGATAACATTTCAATCAAAAGATTTAAACGTGCATGTGGGCTCGCATTTCTTTTCTTCCTCATTCCCTTGAGAAAATTCTGACTACATGACCCTCAGCTTGCAGAGAGGCCCCGAAAACCCGCCACCGGCGTCCTCCCGGCCCCGCTGTCCCCCTGTCCATGGAGACTGACCAGCGCCGAGCCGCCACCACCGCACCGACAGCCCAACCGCCGGAAGCCTGAGGGTCCGCGGAGGCGCAGTGACCGCTGGCCCTGCTGTCCAGGGGCAGGGCTGCTGCTTCCTTCACGGAAACCCAATGTGTTTGTGTTTCGCCAGAAAACTGTCAAAAACCTCCGCCAAGCCACCTGTCCCTCGCACGGAGGCCGCGGGGCACTGGCTTCACCCAGCACTGGCTCCGCCCGCCGGCTGGCACCACCCTCAGCACCCCCCACCCAGTCAAGGCTCCAGCCGAAACTACAGGCCTCCCTCCACCCTCCTGCTGCCCTGCGCGCCCGGCCCGTCAACTCCGGCCAAAACCACCGCCTCAGTTCACCTCTGACCCCCAGCTCGTCCACCCACTGCCCGCGGCAGGTCTGGCTGAGATGCCTGGGGACCGCCCGGGAGCCTGATGTGGGCTGGGCGCTGACCCCAACAGTCACTGTCCACTCTGCCCTCCCTCGGGCCTCCCGCCTCCCATGGCCAGCGCCTCCTCCACGCTCGTCCCCAGGCGGCGTCACTGCTTCTCATGCGATTGTGGGGACACACACCCCGAGAAAGAACTTCCCCACCAGCGCACAAGCCAGCCTGCGCCTCCACCAGCACGCGCCTCCCGTCTGCCGCCACGGCCCTCACGCTGCCCGCACGGACGGGGCCCCTGCTGTCCACGCCGGGTCACCCGTGGGAACGGGGCTCCTGAGCGTTTCCGTCTCTTACTGTCGTACCGACCATCCTCTCGTTTTTCTCATCCACCATGGGAGCAAGAGTCCGTCCAGGCTCAGAGTAAACGGCAGGGCAGCAGCCCTACCAGCAAGCGGGCCCTAAAAGGGCAGGGACAGGAAGGACGACAGCCACGAGGGCGCGATGTCCCGGAAGACGCCTCACAGAAGGCACCTCACAGCACGCAGCGGTGGCGGCAGCCTGAGAGCTGGCGGGGCCGGTGCTGGCTGCAACCACCCCCCGCAGCCAGACCGCAGGCAGGACACGCCCGGGAGCAACAGCCTGTCACGGACACTCGGAGCACACGCATCTGACACACGTCCCGGCTGCCGCCCCCGCGGCCGGATGGCGGACACGCGCGAGGGCGTGCCACTCACCGGGCACAAGGCCAGGTCACTAAGTTCGCGAGGACGGAGGCCACAGCGACTTTCATTTCTGATCATGGTGGAGGCAAGCGAGAAACCAACCACGACGAAAAAGCAGGAAAAGCCTCTAACACGCGGCGCCCCGACCACAGACCACTGACAGCACAGGGGCTGCGAGGAAACCAGCGGGCAAAGCGAAAAAATACCCCGGGACAGGAGACAAGGAGGACGCAAGCTGCCCGGGCCGCGGGGCGCAGCAAAGCAGCCGGAGGAGCAGCCGGCGGCCCTGCCCAGACACCAGGCGCAGCCGGGCAGGCAGCCGCCGTCTCTACGGAGCTGGAAAAGGCGAGCAGACAGGGCCTCCCCGGTGGCGCAGTGGTTGAGCCCTGGGTTGCGAAGCTGCCCGCGGCCTCTGCAGCACCGGTTCGATCCCCGGCTGCTCCCCGGCCACGGGGGGAGGGTCCCGCCTGCTCTGCTCCCTGCTCTGGCTCTGGTGAATTCTCTCACCCTCCCACACTTCTGACTGTACCCAGTGCTTGTATAAACAAAACAAACAAATAAATAAATAAAACATGCCTCTAAAAAAAAAAAGGCGAGCAGACAAAACCCGAACCAGGAGGAGGAAGGCAATGAACGCTCAGAGCAGAAATAACTGACACAGAACCAAAAAGACGGCGCGAAGGGTCATGGAACCCAAAGTTGGCTCTTTATAAAAATAAACAAAAACAGACAAAGCTCCAGTAGGGCTCCCCGAGGAAATAAAGGGGCGAATTCAACACACAGAATCAGAACCAGAGAGGAGAAGGTGCAAGGTCCGCGCGGCCACTCGGGTCACCAGGGGTCGCCGTGGACCCCGCCCGCAAGCAAGCACGGCGGACAGCCTGGAAGAAGCGGGCCGGGTCCTGACCCGAATCAGGACGAAGCGGGAGATCCCAGGAGACCAGCTTCAAGCAGGGAAACAGCAGCAAAGGCCTCCCCAGGACAAAGGGTGGACGCCACAGGCCCACACTGCATCAACCACAGCAGGAGGCCACCTTCTGCGAGGAGCCCGCTTCCGGGGCGCCCCTCCCAGCGGCTCCGCCAGGACGCGCTGGGGTCACCGAGGAGGTGGGGGTGCTGTCAGAGAACGGGCGGAAAACGCTCAGCAGACGACACACAAGCTTGAAAATGTTTAATCGAGTCACTTTTCTAATCAAACAATAACTTTCAGACGAAGTAATTTTTTACAGTTTTAAATAACTGTTGCAGATAATTTTGGTTGCTACTTTTGAAATATTTCTCCACCTCAAATGAAATGGTCAGCTCGTGGGAAAGAGGCGCCGAGATCCAGAGACTGATTTTCTGTAACGGATGAGAGAAGAAACAGTCGGCGAACGGCCACGCAGGGCAGGGGTTTAGCCACAGCTGAAGTTGGGGCGACTGCCGGGGGCACCCCAGTGGTGACGGCCCGTGGGCGGAGCAGAGGGTGGGCCCGGAGACCGCGGAATCCCTGCTGGCAGTGACTGCCAGGGCCCCCCGCTACAGCCAGGTCACCCCCAGCCATGGCCGCCCCGGCCCTCACTGGCCCTGCACGGTCTTGGGGCGCATCCCTGCCGTACCCCGTTGGTGTCGTACTGGATCCGGTTGCTGGGGATGGGGTTCCCGTTCAGGGAGATCAGGTTTGGCCTCGAGGGGAAGCCCAGGATCTGGACGGTGCCGTAGGACAGCGTGGCCACGCCCTGGTAGCCGTTCTTGACCACGTTGGCCCTGAGCACCCTCTGTCGGGGGGAGAGAAAGGCTGACCGGGCTGGGGCACTGCGTGGTGCGGCTGCACAAGCGCCAGGACGCTGACGGGCGTGGGACTTTCAAACTCCACGGAAACACTTTCGCTCACAAAAATGAATGGCCGTCACGGTCACCGCGGCGACGCGACTTACGTTGCTGAATCTGTACTCCACGTAGAAGAACTCGTCCCTCTCGATGGAATCTGCGAGACGCCCGGGAGAAGACAAAGGTCAGCCCCGCCTCCCCGCGCGCCGGTCCATGCTGCGGCCGAGAGCCGGTCAGCCTCCCGTCACCCGCGTCCACCGCGGAGCAGAAGCTCTGCCCGGCTGTGGCCTCCGCCTGGAAGTCCCGGCCAGCCGGTGGGTCGCGAGCCCGGGGCCTGCCACACCCACCCCTCCTCCCCCCTCCTCTGCCCGCAAGGGGCACTGGCAGCCCCGGCGCCTCTGAGCGTCCTGCCCAGGGCGAAGGGAGCACCGTCCCCCTGCAGCTCCTCGCCCGGCCTCTCCGGGCGCTCCGGGCCAACGTCGTGGCTGTCCGGCAGCGGGACGGTAAGGGCCGTGACCTCCCACGCGCCCGGGCCTCAGAGGGTCTCGCAGGCGAGGCTGCCCCACTCACCGATGGAGTCGCCGTCATCCCAGAAGAGGGTGCCCAGGGCTTCTCCCTGCTCGTCCAGGGCAACGATCAGGCCGAAGGGGTTCATGCGGCTGTGGACAGAGAGCCTGGGCTCAGAGCCGCAGGCCTGCCTCCGCCCCCCAGCGCCCCCAGAAGCCTCCAGGGCCCTTCAGAGCCCCCGAGCCCCCCAGCCTACACTCTCCTAAACTCCCCAGGAGGCTCCCCCTTGAGTGCCTTGGCCCTGCTCTGCTCAGAGCCGCTGGGGCGGGGGTGGAAGGCCCAGCAGCCACACCAGTGCCCACAGAGGACTGTGAGGAGGCGGCCAGGGAGGGGACGACGCCCAGGAGGTCACCGGAGCGTGGGGGACTGGGTGGGCTGCGCCCCACGGTCCAGCAGGGTTCTGGGCCAGTCCCAGGGATGGGGGAGGGGGATAGGACAACGCGGCCATCTCAGGAGCCCCCACACGGCCAGGACGCAGGGTCCACCCCGGGGCCGGCGGTGACCTTGAGGAGAAAGAGCCCAGGGCCACACGCTCGTCTCCCACAACACGCTCATTTCATTGGATTTCTCCCGCTGAAGTAAAGGCGGAGAGGCCCTGTCCTCTGGGCAGCTGCGGCGGGTGGGCTCGGGCCAGCGTGCAGCCAGGCCCTCGGCCGACAGGGGTCCAGCTGGAGCCTCTGTGGCCGCGTGTGTTTCAGCCAATCTCACTCGGGGTCAGAGCCGGTTAAAGGCCCGAGAGCCGCGGTGAGCTTCAGCATGTGGTGGACGCGCTGCTGACCCTGCCGTTGACCACGCTGCCAACCCCGCTGCCTGGAGCTTACGTCCACGGGCCAGTCCCCGGCGAGACCCCGCGAGAGCAGCGCTGCCTGATGTGACCACGGGCCGAAAGTCCAAGGCTCCCTGGACCCCCCCAGTGGTCCCGCCTCTGAACCCTGAGGCGGCCAGGGGGGGCTGCGGGTATGGTGTGGGCTGGGGCTCTGGGGCCTCTCCCTGCTCCCTCCTTCCTCCACCACCCAGCTGCCCCGCCTGCCCCTGCGCTGGCCCCCACACAGACACACCGCGGCCGGGGTGGGGACAGCCTGGGCCCGGGCCCGCCTCACCTCAGCATGGTGGTCCTGTCGGGGCTCTGCGTGGGCAGGATGTACCCGCCGCGGATGAAGAGCGGGATCAGGTCCAGTGGGGCCGGGATCTCCACCAGCTTCCGGCTCCAGGAGGGCGGCACCTGGTCCCCCTGAGGAGAGGCGGGGCGGTCAGCGGCACGGTCAGCGGGGGACAGCGCAGGGGGCGGCCGCCCAGGAAATGGCCTCGGGCAGGCTGCAAGTGCACATGACTCCCCATCTCCATCAGCCGCTCTTATGAAGCAAAGGCCTGTGCTGGGGAGTTCCAAAGCCTCGGGGGACCGGGGGACCAGGGGACCAGGGGAGCACTTAGGGCACGAGAATAACCGGAGCAGGGACCATCAGCACCCCCCACCCATCCCCTCGCCCCCTCCCGTCTCAGCTGTCAGCCCCCAGGCTGCTCCTTTGTTCCTGAAGCCGCCCTCAGGAAGGGGAGGTATTAGCCCCCCTCCCCCCCAGCCCCCAGCTGATGGCTTCAAAATAAGAGTGCAGGTGTCACTTTTGGGCATAAAAATTTCTTGAAAACTGAGCAAGAGCAGCCAATGCTCCTGAAAACACAGGCACCAGGAGGAGAGGACCCTGTGGACACGCCTGGCCCTGCAAGAGGACCCCACACCCGAGAGCTGACCCCACCCCCAGCGCACAGAGACCAGGCCCCGCCCCGGAGACCAGGGTAGCTGGGACAGGCGACGGGCCATGTCTCCCGGGACTGTGGCTGACGCAGCCGCCAGCTGGACCCGAGCCGGGTCCTCGCGCGTCAGGTGCTAACCACAGAGACTGTCCCAGGACCCCGAGCGGCCAGCGGCCCGACGCTGGCCCCACACCCGGGAACTCCAACAGCAGTGCAGACCCCGTTCCTGGGAGCCGCGCCCCAGACTCAGCCCAGGCCGTGGGGCCGCGCGGGGCCTACCGTGTAGAAGTCAAACCAGGAGGCCTCGGGGAAATACACGGTCACCGACCTGGCCCCCTGCGGAGAAGACACCGTGTCAGAGCCTGGGCGGTGCCTGGCCCACGGACCTCCGCCAGGCCCGGGCGGCCGCACAAGCCCTCACGCCTGCTGCTCGGGACACCCAGAGCAGCGTCTCAGCTCACCCCGAACAGCGGACCCCGCGCCGGCTGCTCAGGGCCAGCTGCCCGCTCCTGAGGATGGCCACTGCCAGCAGCTGCCCCCCGCCCGCCGCCCGCCTGCCCGCCGAGCGCCCACCTCCTCCAGCACGGGCACGACCATGAAGGCCGGGCCCCACAGGAAGGCCGTGTCGATGTCGTGGGTCAGGGGGTCGGAGATGAACCTGAATCGTGGGTGAGAAATGGCGTCTCCGTTAGGAAGACCTGGGCCCCCACTCAGCCCGGCCTCAGGGAGATCGAGGCCCCAAAGGCCCTGGAGATGTGGGGGGGGCTGGGGGCACAGCCCACCCAGGAAGCAGTCTCACCCCTTGGGCAGCTGGGGGACGCCCGGGGTCCCGGACCCTGGGGCCGGCCGGAGCAGCGGCTGCTTGGGCTGCCAGGGCCGCCTGGCGTCGGTGGCCGAGTCTCCCCTGGCCCTCCCGCAGGCCCCCACTGGGCTGCGCCCCCAGCTGGATGCCACCGGGGCCGGGCGAGAGGCCGAGCTTACTCGTGCATCAGCGCCCGCACCACGGTGTCGCCGTACACGTGGGCCTGGTAGAAGAGGGTGTACAGGTAGGGCAGCAGCGTGTAGCGGTTCCGCAGAGCCGTGCGGGCGATCGCCGCGAACTCCTCCCCGAAGGCGCCCGGGTCCTGCTCCTGCAGTGGACGCCGGGGTCAGCTGGGAGGGGCCCCACAGGGCTGGCCCGTCTCTCTCCAGAGTGTCCCTCCCCGCCAGGCCCAGCAGCCGGCCCTGCAGCGCCATGGGGCCAGGCCCGGGACAAGGCGCCTCCGGGGCGCTCTGCATCCTGCCGCAAAGGCCAGCGCTGCCCACGGGGTTAGGTCCCGGCGCGGCCCCTCGCTCAGGAACCACGCTCGCTTCCAAGGGCCATTTTGGAGACGCTGCTTCTCCATCGCCCGCGTCCCTCATTCTCCCGGGGGTCTTAATACCACCAGTGAGACCTGCCGACCATCTCGAGCGCGACTCCGGCGTGGGGGGTTCGCGGCGCGCAGGCCCGCAGGGACCCCGCAGCGCGCTCCCCGCAGGCCCGGCGGCCCCGCCGGCCACTCGCCTTGCTGCCCCGCGCGTTGTGGTTCCTGGACAGCGGGTAGAAGGCGCCGAGCTGCGTCCAGCGCAGGCAGAGCTCGTAGCTGGCCTCCTCGTTGAAGCCGCAGATGTCGGCTCCCACCTGGGAGAGGCCGAGGCTCACCCGCCGTCCCTCCAGGGCCGCGCCGGCCCCCGCCGCCCCCGCCGCCCCCGCCCGGCTCCGCCGAGGGCCCCTCCCGCCGGCGCGGGGTGCAGGCCGGGGCGAGGGGTGCGGGGCGCGGGCAGGGTGGGGGACAGGCCCGCGGCGGCCTGGCGCGGTGAGCTGGGGGCCCGGCGGGGCTGCCTCCCCGCGCCCCTCGAGAGGCGGACCCCGCGGGACCGCCCTCCCTGCCCGCTGCGGCTCCCGGCGGCAGCTCTGGACGCTCCCCCCGGGCCGGGGCCGCGAACCGGGGGCGGGGGGCGGGGCCTTGGGCAGTGGGCGGGGCCAGGGGCTTGCGCAGCGGGGCGGGGCCTTGGGGCCGGGGGGCGGGGCGGGGGCTGGGGGCGGGGCGGGGCCGGGGCCCTGGGCAGGGGCGGGGCCTTGGGGCGGGTGGGGCGGGGCCTTGGGGAGGGGCGGGGCCTTGGGCGGGGGGCGGGGCCGCTGTCACTCACGAAAGGGATGCCGAAGAGGTTGAACTCCAGCATGCTGATGACCGACATGCGCAGGTCCCGCCAGCGGGAGAAGTTGTCGCCCAGCCCGTGGCCGCCGTAGCGCCCGCTGCCCACGAAGGTCGAGCGGCTCAGCACGAAGGCGCGCCTCTGGGTGGCGTTCTGGGCAGCGCTGCGGGCACGGGTGGGGGTCAGGGCTGGGCCGACCCGCCTCCCCAGCCCGCCCGCCCGCCGGGTCCAGTGTGAGCGCCCACCCGGGAGTGGGCACCACACGGCCAGAGTGACCAGCACCACCCGCGGAGGTGGCCGGTCCATCCCACGGACCAACCGCGGGCCCCAGCCATGCCCAGCGCCCTTCTGTGGGGAGCCACACTGCAGGGGGGCAGGGGGAGCCAGCGATGCCCAAGCCCTGTCCAGGCCCCGTCCTGCAGGCAGTCAGCCCCGAGGGCAGGCGGCTGGGAGGCCCCCACGGATGCTGACCATGCGCGCTGGGAGGCCCTTGAGCTGTCCCCAGGACAGAAGCAACCCTGGCGCCAGGGCCGCAGGGGAAGGACCAGCTCGCGTGGTCGACTGGAGGGGGGTGAGGGGTGGCCGCAGGAGGGGTGTGGCCACTCTGCAGGGATGTGACAACACACAGAGCCCCAGGGGCGCGCCGGTCAGGACCTGTCTGACGTGCCACAGAGCAGTAACAAGCTGAGGCTGACCCTGACTTGTAGAGTGGCTGCAAAGAGTCAGTAGGGACGCAGACAGTCACAGTGTCGTGAAGACAACCGCTACGTCCCCCTGCGTGTCGTGAGCGCCTGTCCAGTGTGCGACTGTGGCCACGGCACGTCACTTAAAGCCGTGCTTCAGCCAGGCGGAGGGTGCTGTGTGTCCCACGCTGTGACCGTGACATCCGTGCCCGCCCCAGCTGTCCCGGCCTGGTCTGCCTCGGGCCACCAGCCTCCTCTGCCTGGACGCAGGCCGGCCAGCCCCGTCTCCTCGAGGCTGAGGTAACGGGACAGACCCGGTGGCCAGCTGACGACGGACGCTGGGACGTGACCGAGCGGCGGGTGTCCACCGAGACGCGCTCCACATCCCGGGAAGCATTTCCGGGGTTTTCGTGGTGTGAAGTTGCGCGTTCTGAGACGCACCAGCCCCTGGATGTGATGCGCAGCCGCGGGGCCGGGGCTCTCCCTGCCTGCTGCTCGTCTGGTTCCACAACTCTGGGGCGTGTGGGGTGGGCGCGACCAGCGGGCTCTGGGGCACATGGGGTGAGCAGGACATCCAAACCCAAGGTATCAGCTCCCCGCCTTTTTAACGAAAACTGGAGCTGGCTTATCAGGATGGGGCCAGGCCCCCAGCGGTCACAGCACGGCCCTCTGGACCTGGCAGCTCGCCGTCCTCGTTTGCGTGCTGCTATTCCCAAGCAGCTTGTTTCGCTAGCATAGGCGTGACCTCGTGCTGGGTGTGTTAAACCAGCCACGTTTTCAAAACACGTGTTCAGGTGCAGGTTGCGGGATGTTCTCTGAGCCCTGCTCTCGGCCGTCTCAAACGGAAGCGTTTCCAGCGGCAGCTGGGAGAGGCCGGGCTGCCTGCAGCCCTCGGAGCTCTGGGCTTTGCTCCAGAGCTTCCAGACGGAACACATTTGCATGTGGAAGAAGAATCGGTTCTGTCTGGAGCCTCAAAGCCACCCACGGGTCTGCCTGTGAGTCGCTTCACGAACCCACATCCGACTGGGGTGGCTTGGTGCCGGCGATGGGGCCTGGCTGAGGCCGGGAGCTGCAGCAGCCACAGAGACGCATTAGCTCGGCACAGAGTCCAGCCCAGACCTGTGAGCTGACCCCTCAACACGCTGACCCGCAGGGGGTGCAGAGGAGCGGGCGGGTGAGGGGTGGGGCTGGGGCTGCCCGGGTGTGGGGGTGCCCATACCAGAGCAGGAGGCGGCAGCACCGGGCACCCTCAGGTTGTCCGTGGCTCCGGCCCCATGGGCACCCCCCAGGCTCCAGCACCCGGCCAGGGCCAGCTGTAGCCTCTCTCGTCCCGCCTGAGGCGCTGCCCCTGCTGAGGCCGTGACCAGCTTTTGTGCCATCTCGACCAGGAGTTAAAGGCACGTGCAAAACAGAGTCTCAGCAGAGAAGACTCTGTGAGTCCGGAGAAGCCACTGTCACAGACTGGGCTGACCCGCCCCCCGGGCGCTGGCCCGCAGGGTCTCACAGCGCAGGGCGGGGACTCACTAGAAGGTGGGCATGGTCTGCGACCAGCCGTACAGCGAGTGCGTGTCATACAGGTCCCCCAGGAAGGTCCTGGAGTCGGGGCACAGCGTCTTCTCCGCTAGAAATCCGCCGGTGATGTCTGTGGATAGACGGGCACCCTGGCCGTCAGCGGCCCTCCTGGCAGCTGGCCATGGCCTCCGGCTGGGCAGCCTCGTGTGCCCAGGAGCCCCCTGAGAACGTGGCCCCCACGCCGGGGCCACATTGGACGTGGTCACATTGGTGCCGTCGGCACCTGGACAGTCCTCTTGTACCCGCCCTCCGAGGATGGGGCAGGGGCAGGCGCCAGGCACGCCGGGTAGGGCGGTGCTCCCCCCACACGCCGCGGGATGGGAAGCCCACAGGGCCTGGTGCTTCCTGTGGCTCACCGGGCACAAACGGGGGGTAGTTCAGACTGTTTTCCTCACACCCCGGCTCCTGGCCTGCTCGGAAGTTGGACGGTTCGTTCATGTCCTGGGCGGAAGCAGAGCTGGGTGAGGCCAGGAGGGGTGGCGGGGCTCTGCGGGCGTGGGCGGGCGCCGAGGCAGGGGTGCCCAGGCAGAGGCGCCAAGGCAGAGGCGCCAAGGCAGAGGCGCCCGGCAGCCGGGATGCGGCCTGAAGGGCCTCCCCCTGCCGGGAGAAGCGGGGGGCGCCCCTCTGCCCAGCCCCGCCAGCGCCGCCTCCGCCTCCGGCACACGCAGCCTCCGTGTCGGCCTGTCCGGGCAACTCAGGACACCAGCGTCCGGCTCAGAGACGCGGCGAGAAGCCCTGGCTCAAGCACAGTCACGTCTCTTGCGTCAGTGACTCCCGGCCCCAGTCCTCACCTGACTGACCAGCCTGGGAGTCAGCCGGACGGCCTCGCCCACATGCAACAGGCTCACAGGCGCCTGCCCCGTGTGGACAAGGCCCCGGCCGGCCTGTCCCGCAAGCTCCCCCACCCGCGGCCGCTCTGCCCGGCCAGCGTGGGGTGTCCTGGGGCCCTCTGCTCGCAGCCACTTGTACTCTCCCTGAAGCTCTGCCGGTGACACCCCAGGCACTGCCGAGTCGAGCGTCTGGGTCACCCAATGGCCACCCCCTAAATCCTGCTCAACACCACAGGCTGTGGTCACGCCCACCCAGCGTCTCCTCCTGGCCTGACCTCTCCTCCTGCCAGTCCTGCCCCACCCCCCACGCTGGCCCCTGCTGCCTGGGTGCCCAGCCTGCTGTCCTGCTGGTCTTCCAGGGCCCTGGGCTCGGCCACTCGCCTCTGGCACGCAACTGTGCCCGCCTGCCCTGAACACCCGGTCCCCGGATCTCCTGCCCACTGCTGTGGCCAGTGTCTGTGTCCACATCCCAGCCCCAGAGGGACCGGGCTTGGCGCGCAAGCCTGCGGACTCACGATCCAGATGCCGTCATAGTCCAGCACGCTCCGGAACTCCGTGCACATCTGCACCCACCACTCAGCAGCTCTGGGGTTGGTGTAGTCCAGGAACACGCATTCCCCTGGCGGCCAGGCCTGTGGGGGGCAGCGGTCAGCAACCCATGGCCTGGCTTGGCCATGGGGTGCCCAGGTGGTCTCCCCAGACTCTCCACTCTCCCAGGCCACTGCACCCCTTCCCTGCAGGCGAGTCTGTGTCACACAAACAGGCCTCAGGCCACATGTGTGGCTGACGTGGCTACAGTGACATGGAGGGACATGGGGCCCCATGGGGAGGGGCGGGAGACACAGAGGCTGAGGCTGGGCGGCCAGCTGGGAACAACCCCAAGCTGTGAGGATGGACGGCCATTCCCTCGCAGGCCCAGCGTGACCCCAGGTCACCGAGGCAGGGTGGGGGGAGGGGCGTGGTCGGGGCCAGGGCAGTGGCCGGTCAGGGAACTGGGCACGGAGGAGGGCAGAGCTCGGCCACACCCCTCGCTTGGGAGGCAGAACCTACGGGCGACACGGAAGATCAGGGCAGATGGTCCTGAACACTTTGGGTGGAGAAGGCCGGACAGGAGCCATGAGCAGCCAGGAGAGGGCTCGGCCATCTGGGAAATGCCCAGCTGGCTCGGTCAGAGACAAGGGGCAGCCCTGGGATAGCCAGGCACAGCGGGGGACGCTGACAGCGTTTGGGCAAGACGGGCCTGGACCAGTGCCCCACATGGAGACCCGGGATGGCGGCTGACAGGGCCCTGCACACAGCGTGGAGCTAAGAAAACGCCAGCTGGCCCCCGGGCGCTGACCCTGCCAGACACGGGAGCGGCCACGTCTGTGCTGAGATGGTGAAGTGGCCCTCGGGGCCCCTCCCGCCTCCCCGCTCACAGTCAGCCCGTCCCCAGGAGGGGCCACTAGAAAGGGGCAGTGGGCAACCAGCGGCCCTCATGCATCCCCACTCCCGCACGCTGACCTTGCCGATGGCTGGGGTGGCCCCGTCGGAGTTATTGACCCAAATTCCCAAGTCCTGCCCGAGGTCAAAGGGCCTGTAAGTCCCTCGCGGCTCATCCTTTGTCAAGAAAGGGTCCTGCAGTTTCCAAGGACAGGGCGCGGGGTGAGAGCCGATCCTGGCCCAAATGCCCATTTCTGAGCAGGGTCTCCAGCGTGTCGCCCCCCATGCAACCCCTGCACCCTGACCCCACATGCGGGTGCTGTGTCAGCGGGGGCCATGCGGACGCAAGCACGGGGAGCCCCTGGCCACCACCGGGGCTTCTGGTTAAAGCCTCGTGTCCTTTAGCTAAACATGTCCACGGGGGCCTGACCTGGGCTGTGCCGCTGGCACCTGGCCAGCTACTGGCCGCTCTGGTCAGCCAACGCGGCAGGGAGCCTGCTCCAGGAACTCCCTCCGCCAGACCAGCCGTGGCCCTCCGCTGGCCGCGCTCACCAGGGTGATGGCGTAGTGCACACCCTCGTTCTTCAGTTCCTTGATGTACTCGGGCAGGCCGGTGAAGTTGACCCTGTCATAGGTGAAGTCCATCTGGCGCTCCATGTAGTCGATGTCCCCGTACTGCACGTCCTGTGGGGGACACGGTGGTCAGCCCTGGGAAGCCCAGCCAGACGGCCAAACCTGGGGCCAAGGACAGAGCAGGGGAGCAGAAGAGCAGGGAGACAAGGGCTGTGCACACAGCGGAGCACTACTTGGCCATGAAAAAGGTAAAGTCTTGCCGTTTGCGAGAGCATCGAAGGAGGGGGTGAAGCTGCATGAAGTAAGTCAAAAGGAGACAAACACTTTTGGAATTTCACTCCCATGTGGAATGTAAAGCATGAATAGGTGAAGTAATTAAAATAAAAATAAACTTTTGGGCCCTAAGACCACCGGGTGGCTCCCAGAAGGGACAGGTGGAGGGAGTAGGTAGGTGGGGGAAGGGGACTGGGCGCGGAGGGTCAGACCGGACCCTGGGGGGACGTAAAGCCGATGCTTGTCTGGCGCGTCCACGGCAAACCCTGCTCCATCTGTCACGGTCACGCATTGCGGTCACGGCGGAGATGACGGTGGCACCTCGCCGGGCACACGGCAGCCCCGCCCTGCCGCCCACTCACCTGCGGGATGTCGTACTGCCGGAGCCGGTCCACGGTCTTCTTCAGCTCATCGATGCTGTTGTAGCCCCAGCGGCTCAGCTGGAAGCCCAGAGACCAATACGGCGGGAAGTGGGGGCGTCCGATGGCCTGCGACGGGGAACAGGGGCCCAGCAGTCGGTGAAGGTGAGGCCAGGCCCTGGGCTGCACGGGGGCACCGAGCCAGCAGGCAGCACCAGCCAGGCGGGAGGAGACCGTGGGGGTTCCAGACCCCACCACTGCCCGGGCCTCTTCCCCGCAGCAACACGCCTGCAGAGGGAACGCTCCCGATCCCGTGCGGGGTCCTTCCCGCCCCACACCCCCCCGAGATGAGATGGGCAGGCCCGGGGGGCGCTTCAGGGAACAGAAAGAGCAGGAGGGCATGTGCAGGGCACCCCGTCCGAGGGACGGCAAGACTCCCGTGACACAGGTGCAGGCGCCGGCCAGGGCTGCTTCTCTGCAGCAAGAGACACAGTGACCAGAAGCAAGGACACGCCCTGCAGAGTGCGCGGAAACATCTGCAGTCCACGCAGCCCATAGGGATGCAGAGAGCCGCCGAGAGCTCGCACGGCTCCCAGGAGCAAAGAAACAACCCAGACAAAAATGGGCAGAAGAGCTAAAAAGACACTTTTCAAAATACGAAGTACAAATGGCCAACAGGCACATGAGAAAATGCTCCACGTCACTTACGATGAGGGAAATGCAAATCAGAACCTCACTGAGAAACCACCTCACTCCAGGGAGAATGGCTCACGTTAAAAAAACTGGCAACAACAAATGCTGGTGAGGATGTGGAGAAACAGGAGCCTCCTGTGCTGCCGGTGGGAACGCAGACTGGCCCAGCCACTGTGGAAACCCGTGTGGAGGATCCTCAGAACACTGAAAATGGAGCTTCCGTAGGACCCATTGATTCCACGCCTAGGGATCTACCCCAGGACACCAAACATTGATCCAAAAGGAGACGCCTGCCCTGCTGTGTTCCCGGCAGCACTGTTTACAGCAGCCGAGATGCGGAAACAACCCAAATGCCCAAAACCAGATGACTGGGTCAAGAAGATGTGGTCTGTAGACACAGTGGAATACTCCTCAGCCCTCAAAAAGGATAAACCCAGACCATTCGCAGCAACATGGATGGAGCTAGAAGGGATTTTGCTCAGTGAAATAAGCCAGAAGGAAAAAGAAAAATATGGATGGTTCCACTTACAGGAGGAACAGAGGGAAACCGGACAAAGGGTCAGGAAAAAGACAAGGCCAGCAGCTGCCCGTGGATCTGAGGCACCCAGCGTGGCAGGGGATGGAGGGGCCAGAACAGGGGAGGGCCGGGCGCAGGGACAGTGGCGACTCCCCGGGGCTGTGCGGATGGAGAACCGCGGGGCCCACCCTGAGGAAGCAAACACTGTCCAAACAAAACACCCCAGAGCACCGGCCGGGCCGCAGCAGAGGCCACTCCCGGGGCAGCCCCGCCCGCTCACCTCGGTGTACTGCTGCACCACGTTCTCGGGGCTGGGGCCCAGGAACATGTAGAAGTCCAGGATGCCACCGATGGTGCGGAAGGTCAGGGAGGGGTAGGGGCTCAGGATGACCTCTGCGGGGGCGAGGAGACCCCGTGAGTGCAGCCAGGGCGGCGGCCATGCCACAGCCACCCCAACCCCCTCCCCAGGGCCCACGTCCTGGACGCTGCCAACGCTCAGCTGCCAGCTGCCAGCGCACGGAGCTCCGCTCTGCAGACACCCCAGCCTGGGACAAGGTGAGGTGCTGCATGTGGACCACACTGAGGGGAGGGAGGGATGCGACCCAGGCCCCGCCTGTGACCACGGGCAGCTCAGCGGGCGTAGGCGCCTTCACCCCCTGCCCCTGGGGAGGGGCGCGGCCTGCGAGGCAGGAGGGCTGGGGCGCCTGTCCTCTGTGTCCATGGTGGCCAGGCACAGTGGGCAGCGCCTCCCGCTTTGAAACAGCTGTCCAAGCAGACCCAGCCCTGGTCTGGTCAGCACGTGGGCTCGCGGCCGGGCAGCCGCCCCCGCACGCACCCTGGGCGTTGGCGTTCAGCAGCAGGACGCCGTGGGCGTTGAAGTCGTCCTCCACGCACATGTAGAAGGGGTGCACGCCATAGAGGTTGCTGTAGGCCTGCGGGAGGGAGGGAGCCTGTCTGGTGCCTGCGGCTGCCCGTGGACCGGGCACGGTGATGTGGAGGCGCCGGGCGGGGCGGGCCGTCCTGGGGGTCGGGAGCCATTACCACAGGTGACTGGTCCCTGGAGAACATCCCGTATTTGACGAAGTTCATGTCGTGCTTGAAGGACGCGTGCTCGTGCTCCCCGAACCCATAGACGGCGGTTGACGGCACGGAGGTGGTCACCTGCAGGAACTGGTTGGAGAAGATCAGGCCCCCGAAGCTGGTCTCCCACCTGCGGGACAGACGCCGACGGTCAGCACGGCCCCCGGCGAGCGGGCAAACAGCAGCCGAGGGGCCGCCCAGCCCCCCGCGCCAGGACGGCCCGGCGCTCACAGCACGGTCCTGCTCTTCCTCCTGATGATGCGGAGCTGCAGCCCCGTGCTGTTGACAAACTCCAAGTCGTAGCTGGGGCTGACGGCCGAGCTGGAGGGAGAGTCGATGTCCAGGGGGACCTCGAAGCGCTTGTTGTTGGGGTCGTAGATCTACAGCAGACGGGGGGGGGGGGGGGTGTCACCGCTGGGACGGGGTCGCGGCGCCCAGAGCCCGCCCGGACGGCCGCGCCCACCTTGAAGCGCAGCCGCTCGCTGGTGTGCAGGTCCACCTCCAGGACCAGCGGGGAGATGTCGTTCCCGAACAGGGAGATGGTGTCGCGCTTCCGCAGAATCAACCTGCAGGGCCAGCAGCGGGTCAGCGCAGCCGCTCGCGCCGTGCCTAGGGGGTGGGGGGCGGCACTGGGGCCGAGGCCCTCACGGAGGAGAGGAGAGCGGGGTGAGCGCCAGAGCGGAGCCGGACGCTGCGCATCCGCGTGGCAATAAGGACAAGGAGGGGCTTGCTCCCCCGGCGTCTCCACGCACAGGAAACCGGAGACGGAGCGAGGGCTGCTTGCTGGTTACACTGACCCACGCAACCGCCTGGCAAGGGGTGGTCACTCCAGGGCGGGGCGGGGCCCCCAGTCCTGTTCGGTGGGGTGGGCCGCCAGGGACTCTAAGCCGGACTCGGCGGTGACTGGTGGGGTCACGGCCCCGAAGCTCTGGGTGCAGCCCGACCCCAGCGCTGCCCCTGTCCTTGCCCCGCATGTGCGCCCACGCCCGGCAGCTGACTCTCCACCCACCCCGCCGCCGGGCACCATCGCCTCCCACCCCACCACCACCACCCTGCCAGCCCCTTCACTGGCATCACCAGCCCCACCCCACCATCACCATCACCACCATCACCTCCGCCGCTGTCACTGCCGCCACCACCACCACCCCGCGGCTGACGGGCCAGCGTCTGCCGGCGCCACCACCACACGCCATCACCGCCCCCAGGGAGGCCTTCAGGTTGGGGGAGGCTCGGCTGCGGGCCAGGCCCTCCGCCAGCGGCACTCACTGAGTGCTTCTGCCAAGGCAGGGCCTCCCCGAGGCACAGAGCCCCGACGTGGGTGCCGAGCCCCACCTGGTGCGTCTGGGCCCCCGAGACCTGCCAAGCGCCGGCAGCCCCCCGCACCCGGCGTGGCTCCCAGCCAGCGCCCCCCGGGGCCCTGATTTAACTGACGGCTTTCGTTGGTCCTGCTCAGGGCTCTCGCGCACCCGAGCTCCCCGCCATCGAACGTCACATTTTAGCCTGTGTTCCGCGCATCCTGACAGCCTCTGCTCAAATCTGTAAACTCAACCCACGGGCAAAGCCAGGAAGACAGAAGTGGCCTCGGGCGCCCGTGGCTCCTGTTTGAGCCACGGTCCCGCGTCCCCTGGCGCCCCGAGCCCAGCCGGCGCGGGGCGTTGTCCTCCTCGAGGGCGTGCGCTCCCCCGGCCGCACACCCCCACCAGCCCGCGTCCGGACGCCCCCTCCCGGCCCCCGCGGCTGCACAGGAGCAGCTCTCCAGGCCCAATGGAAACTGAGGGGCTCGCTGCACGGCACCTGCAGCCCCCAGCAGGCAGGGAGGCGAGATGGCCCCTGGGAAGCAGACACGAGACCCCACGGGAGGGGGACAGGCCACGAGGCCTCGCCGCTCCAGAACCCTGGCCAGCGAGCGTGACTTCGTCCAAAGTCAGGGTGTCACTCGTGACGGAGCCGTCGCTTGTGAACTGGGGTGCCCGGGACACGCACGCTGGCCTTCGTACAGGATGGAGCAGCGGCAAGAAATTCCCTAGAGCCCCTCCTGCCCCGCCATCTGCTGAGAGCCCAGCACACGCAGCGGCCCATGGCCAGAGGGGGCGGCAGGCCCGCACTGGGGGACACTCAGGCTGAGGACCCCAGGAGCCCGCGCCAGGCTCCAGACACCTGGAGTCACGTGGTTCTCAGGTCCCGGCCAACGGACACAGAACTTGCGCCCAGGGGCAGCGCACACCACAGGCCTGAGGGGCATCGGAAGCTTGAGGAGGACCCAGGGACAGCGGAGAGGTCAAGACGGTGGTCAAGGGCCTCCCTGAGGCACAGGGGCGAAGTCTCAGCACCATGAAGCTGTCCGCAGCCACCGCAGCACGAGTTCCCTCCCCGGCCAGGGAGCTGCCCACAGGGCGCAGCAGACCCTTCCTGTCTCCCCGGCTCCCCCCAGCAGTGGGTTTCAGTGGTTCCACCTGATCTGCTCCCCACTCTGTCCCTGGGGAATCCTCTCACCCCCTGACCTCTGGCCTGCACCCCAGCCCTTGTAGCATAAATAAATAAATCTTTAAAAAAAGACGACGACGACGGTCAGGGGGCCGCTGCGCAGCTGTGACAACGCTGCTGCCGTTGGCTGCGGAAAACGGACGTGGAGGGAACGCTGCTGCGAGAAAGGGGCGGGAGAAAGGGGAACATCCACTGACGTCGCCCCGGGGGGGGCGCGGAAAGGAAGCAAGGAGGCAGACGACAGACCCCGGACCTGCGGCTGCAGAACCAGGCTGGGGGTGGCGGGGAGCACGGGGCTCCCGGGGAGGGGGTGGGGCGGGAACACACATCTGAAGGGGGTGACCCTGGAGCCCCGAGTCACCTGCGGTGTCACAGGCCCTGTGATCTCCACACACGGGACTCCAGGGAAACAGAAAGGAAGGCGGAGAGGGGGGAGCAGCGGTGGGGGAGGCGGGCGCCCGCCCCGCCTGCCCCCCGCACCTCCAGCCGGTGGCCGTCCTCTGGGGCTGGTCCTCCAGAGCGTAGCCGTAGGGGCCGTCCGAGGGGTAGAAGCACCAGGGCACGTGCAGGACGCCGGAGGCGCACCAGAAGCAGCCGCGGGCCTCGCAGCTCTCCTGGGACGCGCCCTGGTGCGGGTGGCAGTCCACGCGCCGCTGCAGCGGGAACTTGGTGGCGCAGGAGGCCTCCTGCTTGGAGCTGTAGAAGCAGAAGGGCGCGGGGCTGCTGCCCGCGGCGCACCAGTGGCAGCCGCGCCTCAGGCAGGCGGCCTCGTTGGCCCCGCGCTCGGGGTGGCAGTCCACGCGCTCGGAGGGCGCCACCAGCGCGCAGGAGTCCAGCTTCTCGAAGCACCAGGGCGCGCCCGGCGTCTTAGACGGGGCCCAGCAGCAGCTCCGGGCGCGGCAGCTGGCCTCCGAGGCCCCGGGGTCGGGGTGGCAGTCCTTCCGCAGGTGCACGGCCAGAGACGCGGAGCAGGACGTGCCGGCAGCCGGCAGGGCCAGCGCTGCGGGGAGAGGGCGGGTCAGGGGGCGCCCGGGAGGCGGCGGGACCATGGCGAGACCTCGGGGAGCGACCCCTCGCGGGGGCCCGGGGCCAGCCTGCCCGGCGCGCAGCAGGTCCTCCCGCCCCCGGCCCCCCACGCCTGTCCACTCCTGTCCCCACCGCTGGCTAATGCTCGCTGTCCTCGTGGGCCCGAGAGACCCCCTCCCCGGGGCTGGACACTCTGTCGGACCCCAAGGAGAACCGTGTGGAAAGCCCCAAGCAGCACAAACCACCATCGCCGTTCGGGCACGGCCCCTGCCCCTCCGCCCTGTCCTCCCCGCACCCAGCTTTCCCACCTTGGAACTTGGGGCCACACCACCAGTTGCACGGGCCGCGCCTGTCTCTGAGACTGGGGAGGCAGCTGCCTCTCACCTCCTCGGACCCACCCCGCGCTCGCGGTCCCCCACTGGTTCCCCCCTCTCCTCCCGCGCCCACAGCCCTGTCTGAGAGCCAGCAGGTGCGCGCAGGCCTGGCCCAGAGCTGTCTGAGCCGCCGCTCGGCTGGTTTTGGGGAGCAAGGCTCATCCCACCCTCCAGGAGGGCCGGAGCCGCCCCAGCGACAGGCGCAGGCTCGTGTGAGGGGGGACGTGAGCACCCCAGGACGCACCCGCACGGCCTGAGCAGCCACCAGGCCCGGCAGGACCCGCAAGAGGAGCCGGGCAGCGGCTCTACGGGGCTCAGGCCAGCCCTGCCCTCCCCCATGGGGAGCCCCAGTGGAGCCCAGCGTGGGCGCGTGGCTGGCAGCCAGGCCCTGACAGTCAGGCCCCTGCGGTAGGGGGTGGGGGGACCCCAGCCACGAAGGAGAGCGGGCCCAGCCCAAGGTGGCTGCAGCTGTGCCTCTTCCGCACTGTGTTTGGATGAAAACCAGTCCCAGGAAACTCGGCCATGGCTCAGGCGCTCACCTGCCAGCACCACGGAGCAGACGCGGAGAAGGCCCTCGGGCTGCATGGGCCCCCCGGAGCCCCGCCTCACGGCCAGGGCGGTGCTTGCAGCGGGAGCACCTGGACCAAGAACACCTCCTGGAAGCCTTCCTGGGGGCGGCAGCAGCAGCCGGGCCCTGTGGGAGATTGGGGTGAGCAGGTGGGGGTGAGCAGGTGGGGGCGGCAGGTGGGGGTGATCAGGTGGGGGTGAGCAGGTGGGGTGAGCAGGTGGGGGCGGCAGGTGGGGGCGGCAGGTGGGGGCGGCAGGTGGGCTAAGCTGGGTGGCAGGTGGCAGTCCCTCTGCTGGCCGTGGGCTGGAGCAAAGGTGGTGCCAGACAGGAGAGGAGATGGCAGGGACGTCGGGTACCCCGTCCGCCTGGGGGGCTGTGGGCCAGGCGGGGGGAGGCCAGGGGGCTGCCTGTCTCCCTTCGGAGCAGACTGTCCCCTCTTGGCCCTTGTCCTGCCCTGCTTGATCCACAGGTCCGACCCCGCCCGGGGGCCAGTGGAGGGAGGCGGGAGGGGCGCGGGCCGGGCCGCAAGGATGGGCAGGGCTGCAGGGTGGCCGGGGCGGCCTGGGGTCTCCGAGGCGCGTCCCACCACACACCCCGGCGGGGCCGCCCGGTCACTCCCCGGTGGGCAGCAGGGCCCCCAGGGCAGTTCACGTGAAGGGCGAGGAGGGAAACTGCGCCTGCAAGTGGGCAGGAGGGCAGTGGGAGGAGCTGGCTGGACGGCCGGGCCAGCAGGGCGGGCGCCACGGGGGAGGGGCCGCGGCCCCCCGGGCGCGGGCAGAGGGGTTGACTCTCACGGCCACACAGACCCTGGACACCTGAGCAGGAGAGCAGGCCGCAAAGACAGAGACCCCGCAGCTCCCGGAGCTCCCGTCCCTGGGACAAACCTGCCTGGACACAGCGGAATTCAGAATGGCCGGGAGCCCTTAGAATGCTGGGGGGCGGGGGGGCGCAGGGGGGCGCAGGTCCCCTGGATGGGGGTGGGGCGGCTCCCTCTCCTGCTCCCCGCCTCCCCCTCCTCTTGTTCCTCCCCCTACAGACCCTCCTCCCCCCACCGTCCCGCTCCCAGAAGGGGCCTGAGACCCCGGCCAGCCTCGCACAGAGAGTGGAAGGCCCAGGTCCCGGGGGAGGGCACCGACGGGGCAGTGAGCGCAGCTGAGGCGTGGAGGCCCCGTGTGTGCGGGAGCCGCCCCGTGTGGTTTCCCAGCCAGCCTGGCGCGCCCGGGGCTGGAGGTCAGAGGTGCCCGGTTGACCAAATCCCTTCGGCTCCATGCGCTGCTTTAGTGGGCAGGGTCGGACGTCCACGCAGGGACACGAGAAGGGGCTGGACCCCAGTGGCCGGAGACCCAGCGCCCGCGAGTGGCACTGGGCATCAGCCTTCGGCCAGGACGGCAGCAAGCCCGGGGCGAGACAGCGCTCGCCTGGCGGCCCCAGGCCTCTGCCCGAGAGTGGCTGCCCCGCGCGGCCCGTCGGCACGTCCATCCCCCGGGCCCCTGGCCGCCCCTCTCAGGACGCGGGCCGCAGCCCTCCCTCCCGCCCCCACGTAGTTGCACTCCCCCCACTGGGTTCGGCGCCCACGCACGCCCCTGGCCCTGCCCGTCACGACTGGGGCTCCCTGGGCTCCCGCGGACATGCCTCCGTCCACCCGAGGCCCGGGTGGCAGCCCCCAGGGGCAGCAGGGCCCACCACAAAGGCCGAGCCCCTGCCAGTGCCCTTCGGACAGGAAATCCCCACGGGAGTCCAAGTGCACGGGACTGAGTCAGCGCCCCACGGCGGAGAAACACACCTCCAGCCGCCAGGCGAGAGCCAGGAGAGAGCCGGGCGAGAGCCCCGCCTGCCGCTCCCCGCCCAGAGGACACGGCTCTGCTCGGACCCCAGCCTCTCCCGAGCGCACAGCAGACGCCTGAGCCCAGCCAGAGGCTGTGGCGGGAGCCGCCTGTCCCCACGCAGACACGGAGACCCCCTGGCGGAGCCGACAGGACAGTCTGGGAAGGCGGGAGCCAGCGAGGCCGGGGGGCCTGTATCTCGGGCGTCACGAGGCTCCGCCGGGCTGCTGCTCACGCCGGCAAATCCGTCACCGGCTTCCCCGCGGGAGAAACGCACGTCGGAGACAGCGCACGAGCCACCTCCTTGGAGAGAGAGCCTGGAGGGGGCTTGCGGGGATACCCGGGCGTTGCCTGGCTCGGCGGCGAGAGCTCGGCTCTGACCAGGGAAGCAGGAGGCACAGGCCGGCGGCAGGGAGGGGGCCGGGCAGCACGAACTCGGCTCGCAGCTCAAAGCCAGTTCCATCCTCAAGGCTTCCCCAGAGCAGGAGTCTCCCGGGCTTGCCATTTTCATGTGAGAAGGAACTTTGGGATCAGGAGGCTGCTGGGGGCTGACTCAAGGCCGGAGGAGCAGGGCCTGAGTGTCTGCCCGCAGGAGGCCGCACCCCAGACCTGTCCTGACTCCAGGGGCTGCGGCCGGGGTTCAGGGCAGAGTGGACTCTGCGTGAACCGGGCTCCCCTCAGTCCTGCCCAGGCCAGTCCACCTGGGAGCTGGCGGCGCCGCCCTCACCCTGTGTGGGGCAGGGCCCCTTGGACCCCGGGGCCAGGATGGGCAAGGCCACGCCAAGGCCACCCCGAGCTCACCCCGGCCCGCGCGGATGGCACAGAGTCGCGGCCACGCCTGCGGCCACGGCCCTCGCTGGCCCACCCTGCAGACGGGCATCGCCTCCAACAGCCTGGGGCCCCGGTGAGCGGCAAGGAGCCGGGTCAGCCGCGCCGCCCGCCCTTCCACGCCCACTGCAGCCTCTGTGGGGAGCAGGTTGGCCCCCGAGGGCAGGAGACCCCCGGACCGAGGGTCCTAGGAGTAGCGAGAAGCTCCCGCCCTGTCCCGGGGGAGGACTCCGGGCTCCAGGGAAACGGGTCAGGTGCTCTGGAAGGAAAAGCCGGAGAAGCACCTTCCAGGTAACGGCTGCCCTGCTTAGGCCTCAGCTCGGCGCTGACCCTTGGGCCGCTTGTGAAATTCCTCGTTGGGTGTCATCCCGGGTCAGCCGAGGCCCGGCAGCTCCCGTGACGGTGGACGAGGAAGGGGCTTGAGCAGAGACGTGGCTACGGCAGGTTCTGGCTGGAGAAGCAGCTCCAGATTGGTGGTGGAGATGCTCACCTGGCGCAACGCCCCACAAGCCCGACCCTCCCCCGCCCGCCTGGGCACCACCCGGACCCCAACACCTGTGCCCGGCGAGCATCTCCAGGCGGCGACACGCACTGTGCAGCCCCCCAGCCCCAGCCCGGCCACGGCCCCACCCCACCCACCAGCTCCCTGTCCTCCCTCCACCCGCCAAGCAGCCCCTCCAGCCACTTCCTCCGCTGTGCAGACACAGGGTGAGGGGCTGTTTGGGTTCTGGGGTGTGAGTTTGGTGCTTCTGTTCCCTTTACCTGCCGCAGACGCCCAAGCCCCCCGTTGTTTGCCTTCCTCTCTCTGACTCATCTCCCTCCCAGTTCCCACCACGTTGGCGTAAACACAAAGGTTCCTTTTTCACTGCTGTGTAGTATTCCACCATGTGTACAGGCCTCCCCTTTGTCCACCACTCGACTGCAGGCAGTCTTCTTAACTCACGGTGGTCACGGGGACAAGAGAAGGTTTCCGTGTGACTTGGCCCCCCCTTTGCGTTGAGGTAACTGATGTTCTTCATGGCGCATCAGCCTCGCAGGGTCTCATCACCGGAGACTCGGCGCGTCCGTCTCAGGGTGTGCGCTGCAGAGCGCCGGCACAGAGCTCTGTCTATTCTGAGGACCAGACCTTGCAGTGATGGCCGTAGGTGCTCTGAATTGGAAACCACCCCCGGGGGCACAGACAACCACGGGCCTCTGTGAGGCCGCACCAGGCAGACGTCACGGGCTGCGGTTCCGTGGGCGCTGCAAATAGCGGGGCGCATCCATGCGCCCAGTCGCACCCTGTGGGCAGCGCCAGTCTGCATGGTGAGAAGCGAGCCCCAGGGCCCCCTGCCTCCCACCTCCGTGGAGCCCCACTCATGCAGGCTGCTCCCCGCCGGCCCAGCCCCTGCACTCAGCGGCTTGTGGACACCCGACGTCGGGTCCTGCAGCTGAACCTTTGGTCACTCGGGAACCTGGAGCTGCTCAGAATCGGGGTCTCACTCCGAGAAGTGACCACGAGGGCCTGGTCTTTGCTGCCAACTCTTACTCCTCCCAGCTCGCCTTTGTCCTGTGTCTCTGGCTGGACACAAGGCAACCCAGCGCCCGGTCGGGGGAGGGTCCACATCGGGGCAGGAGTCTCCCATGCCGCTTGGCCAGGAGACGCCCCGTGAGGGAGGGGTGGCCGCGGGCAGGGTGCTGTGGGCAGAGAGCCCCGGTCAGGCCTCAGGCAGGGCCCCCCTCTGGAAGAGCTGCACCTGCTCGAGCATCAGTGTCAGGTTTGCTGTTCCCCGTGGCCGCCTGCGACGTCGGCGCACAGCGCAGGGGTGCACGGAAACGCCGGGGCCTGAGTCGCAGGAGAGACCCGCACACCAGCCTCGTGCCCCTGGGGCGGCTGAGCCAGAGGAGCCCGCGGTTGCCCGTCGTCAGGGCAACAGGAGGGCCGTGGGGCGGACGCTGCGGTGACAACTCAGAGATCATTTAGTGACGCTGGCGAGACGCCCGCTGGGAAGCCTGCAGGGCCCGAGGTCGCGCCGACCTTCCAGAGACCGCCCGTGGCGTCTGCCCAGGTGCCCAGGGCTCGTGGTGGACAGCCTGGCGGCCCCTCACGCACCCCCATTGCAGCTTACAGCGCCGCTGTGGAAGAGCGATTAGTGACGCGCTTCAGGCTGAATTACTTTAAAGTTCATCAAGCTGCTCCGCAAAGGGCAAGTCAAGAAATTATTCTTAGAACGTCAATGAGCCGTGAGAAGAAGAATTAACATTCAAGGGATCGAAAGCTTAGAAGAGACCTTTCCTTCCTCACTGCTCAGAGACTGTTCTCTCAAAAGGAGCCACGTCCGCTGTGGGGGGGCAGAGGGGCCTCAAAGCAGTAAATACGGATCTGCCCCTGACCCAGCAGTTCCAGAGTCCACCCGGGAAAGCTCCCGGGCTCCTCCGAAGGGCTCCCTGCACCCCCGGCCCCGCGCTCAGCGCAGCTGCAGCTGCAGGGCCGGCCGGGACTGCCGCCCCCCCCCCCCCGTCTGCAGCAGACGGAGCTGGGTCTGCAAGGAGGGACCCGCGTCGGGCCTGGCCGGGTCCCGGGGCAGGGCTCGCACGCTGGGGTTACTGGGCGGCCAGCCCCGAGGCAGGCGACAGGAGCAGGCGACTGCGGGAAGGACTAAGGCCTGGGCCCGAGGTTCACCTCAGCCGGGACGCTTGGGCGACATGTGGGCTGCGGGGCTGGGTCCCTGGGGGGCGTCGGGGCAGGGGAGCAGTGGGAGGCCCTGGAGACACAGACCTTCCTCCCCTCCCCGCACCTGCCAGGCTGCCTTGCAGGCTCAGACCCCGCAGAGGCCGAAAATGCCTTTGCAGCTGGACCGCCCCCGAGGCGGCCCACGGCCCAGCAGCAGCTGCTGACGGAGACGGAGGGAGATGGTGTCCCCGCGGGGCTGACGGCCCCGGAGCGCTGCCGGCTCAGAGCCGGGGCCGCCGCCCGGGGGTCAGGTCTGTCTGCTAGAAAGACGGGCCTGGTCAGGAGCCCGGGCGCCCTTCACCAGGAGGGGCTGAGCGCCCAGCAGGCCCCGCCGTGAGTCACGTGACTTCACGCTGCAGTTCCAGCCGCGCGGGTGCAGACGCGGCTCTTGCTCCAGAAACTCGTTTCGGGAAATCACTGCCCATTAATTCACCCCATTGCTAACTTAAAAATTACAATGTACCCCGTTTTAACCCCATTGTTAACTCCCCTTAGCAAACTCTCGGTGTTTGTTCCCCAAGGAGAAGGCGGGTGAGTGGAGGCCTGAGGCTGCCTCCGCACTTCCCCGGCCGGGGGTTTCCTTTCTCTGGCTCAGAAGTTCTGGTTTTCTTGCTTCACTGAAAAGCTCACTTCGGCGCCACCGTGCGCGGAGCAAACACTGGCGCCCTGCCCTGCCCTGCCCTGCCCTGCCCTGCCCTGCCCGCCCTTTGGGGCCGCCGCGGGGGTGTGGGGGGGGCTCCGCTGTGGGCTCCGCTGGCCAGCAGGGCGCGGCGGGGCCTGGGGGGCGGGGGGGGACACCGCCCTCCGGTGCGTGGACTGTCCGGGGACGCCCGGCCCTGAGGAGGGGCCCATGGGGAGGGGCCGGAGGGCGGAGGGGCCGTGGCGCCCCTTCCTGCGCGCTGCGCCCCGCTCTAGGCGGCCCCGTGTCCACGGCTCAGAGGCGCCGCCGCCCTGGGGGAGCCCCTCAGGCCTGGGGGGCGGGGGGAGGGTGCCCGACGCCCGCTGGTCCTGCACCCCAGGGCGGCCCCCCGAGGGGCAGCGGCGCTCGGCCCTGCTCCGGGCGGCGCCGCGGGCCGGCGGGGGGCGGGGGGGGGGCGGGGGGCGCGGCCGGGGCCCCCCTACCTCTGGGTCCGCGCAGCGCGGGCCTGTGCCGGGGCGTCCCCGCGTCCCGTCCCGGGAGGACCAGCCGGCCTCGGCCCGCGGGCGCGGGAACGGCCGTCGCGCGGGCGGGAGGCGTCGGGCCGCGGCGGGCGCAACGGTCACCCCCGCGCGGGCCGGGCTCGGGGCAGCGCTCGGCTGGGCCTGGGGTGCCGCCGCCCGGGGGGCGCCGGCCGGCGTGGGGCCCCCCAGCCCAGCCCAGGCGCCCCCCCCGCCCCCCTCGCCCGCGCCTGCGCAGGCAGCCGGGGCCGCGCGGCTCCCCAGCTCGAGGCGCCGCGGAGGGGTCGCCGCGGGGCGCCGCGGGGTCGCCCGGGCGGGCGGGGTCTCCCGGCGGGAGGGAGCCCGTGGCCGGCCCGTTGGGCAGGCGCTGGGGACGCGCCCCTGCCGCTCCACACCCCACGCGGGCCACCGCGCACCTGGCGGGGTGGGGGGCGGGGCCGGCGCTGCGACACGTGTGGGGGCGCCCAGAGGGGTGCAGGGCCCCCTGCGGGCACAGGCGGTCGCGGCGGGCGTGGCTGCGGGCAGGTGATCTGGGACACTTGGCTCCTCCCCGCGCCCAGCGACCGCCACGTGTGGGGCACGCTGGACCTAAGGGCAGGAAACCCCAGGGCCACGCACCTGCCCAGGCTGCCCTCCTGTCAGCAAGGGAGCCAAGTTCCTGCCTGTGGTCAGGAGCCGGGGACCCCACGGAGGCGCGCAGGCCCCACCGCAGGACAGGCGCACTGAAGGGTGTGAGTGTGCGCCCCTGTGTACACACCTGAGCACACCTGTGCACACCTGGGCACACACCTGGGCATGCACCTGAGTGCACACGTGTGACTGTGAGTGCCTTGTCTAGAAAACCAAGACGTTTTCCCCAAATAAAGCTTCTGTTTTCTCCTCCTGACCCACCAGGCTGCGTCCTGCTGGCAGCATCACCCCCTACCTGTCTACCTGAGAGCCGGCTCCATTTTGTATCCAGCCTGTGGCTCCGCAGACGCCCTGGCTGTGGGAGGCCGGGCTGGGGCGGGGCGGAGGGAGCTCCCGCTCGGGGTGTGGGACACGGAGCCCTGTTCCGAGACGGGGGGCGCGCACACTTGACCGTGAAGGCCCGTCACGCCGCTCCAGCCAGCTTCTCGGACGGGCCGCGGCCGGAGCGGTGACCGGGTGAACCAGCGGCGGGCGCGGCTGTTGCAGCCCCGGCTGCCTGTGGCCGGCCGGGCCGAGCACTGGGAGTCCAGGACGGCACCTCCGTGGGGATGCCCCGTGCGAGCACCAGGTTCCGCTGTGTCCTGCTGCCCCCCCTTAAGAGCACAGGGCAGACACCCCAAAGAGAGCAAAGGGGGCCGACGTGCACTTGTCTGCCCTTGGCACCTCCCCCCAACAAGTCTCCAACCCCGTGCCAGGCCCCCGGGCCCTGGAATGTCTCTGGTTCTTTGTGGCGACCTGCCCTGGAGCTGACCCGATGCTGCCACCGTCGCGAGCGAACTCCAGTCCTGCACAGGCCAGAAAACTCCCCCTGAAGTGGGCTCCTGGCCTGAGAGCCACGGGGACACTGGCCGGGGAGTCGCCGGCGCCACCACTCTGCCTCCAGAGTCTGTGCAGGGCGGCTGCCTCGCCCCGAGTCGTCCTCCAGGGCTCGGCCAGCTCCTGCGGGCCCAGAACCGGGGGCCAGCATTGTCCACCAGAGCCGGCCCGCCGTGGGGCCCGCGATGTCCCACAGGGCATGCCACGGCCGCTCCGCGTGGACCCGGTGTCGCCTCTCGTTTCCACGCCAGCCTGGCCAGAAGCTTGGCTATGTCCAGGGAGAGGGAACCGCGACGGCCTTAATGCACCGCCCTGGCAGGTGCTTGGGGAAAGTCTCCCTAACATGAAATAAGGACGTTCAAATGCCGTCACGCTCCCGAGTTCTGAGGGAAAAAAACGCCGCGGGCTGTGGGGCTGCCGGCAAGTGCGCGGCTTTCACCAGGCGGCGCTGCCCTCACGGGCTGCCCAGGGGGGAGACTGAGGACACTGTCCCCCGCGGGCCCGCCCGATGCTGCCCGGGACGCCGGCACCTGCTGCAGCCGCGGGCCCCGGAGGCTCGGGCGGCCGGTGGGGCGCAGAGGCGGGGCTGGCCGCCTGCAGAGGCTGGGGGGGCCCCCCCGCGGGCCCGACCCGGGCGGGACCCCGCACCCCCACGCTGGCGCCCCGGCCCTCAGCACCATCTGCAGAGCAGAGACCGCGGGGCCCTCGCCCAGGCCAGCGCCCCGCGGGGCGCCCCCCGGACCCGCCCCCGCCCGCCGGCCCGCGGGGGGGGGGGGAGCAGCCCGAGCTCGCGGGGCGCCGCAGATGCGCCGGATGGTTCTGGAAGCCTCGTTCCCAGTGAAACAGTTTCTGTGCCAAAGGGGGGCTTGGGGCCTGGGCCTGCGTCAGAGCCGCTGCCATGGAGACAGGACGCCCAGGGGGCGCAGGGGCGGCGGGGGGGGGGGGGGGGAGGAGCCCCGCCCGCCCGCAGCAGGGGCGCGGGGGGGGGGGAGGAAGGGGCGCGGGAGAGGCCGGAGAGAACGTGGAGACTGTCGAGGAAACAAAGGCGCACCCCGGAGAGCGCGCCCTGGAGCACGACCCCCGGCCCCCCCCCTGCCCCCGGCCCCCCAGGATCGCCCCCCTCCCCCCCCCCCCCCCCCGCGACAGTGCTCCCTGGGCACCTGGGGTCACTCGGGGCAGCTCGCGGGGCGCCGCCCCACCAAGGCGCGCCCGGAGCCGCCCCGCCCGGAGCCGCCCCGCAGAGGACGCGCCGCCCCGCCCCCCCCCACGCGCCGCCCCGCCCCCCCCCTCCCCGACGCCCCAAGCGGCTGGGGGTGGCCGAGCCCCGCCCCCCACGCCTGCTCCCCGGAAGCCTCTAGGGTCACCCAGAGGCGCAGAAGCACTGCCTGCGGGGGCGCCCCCCGTCCCCAGCCCCGTCCACTGGGCAGGATCGCCAGGGCCGGGATGCGGGGAGAGGGGCTGGGGGAGCAGCGGGGCAGGGGGAGCAGCGGGGCTGGGGAGCAGCGGGGCTGGGGAGCAGCAGGGGGGGGTGCAGCGGGCGGGGGGGGGGGGAGCAGCGGGGCGGGGGAGCAGCGGGGTGGGGGGAGCAGCTCCCGGCTGGGCCAGCAGCCTCTGGCGGCGGCCCCCAGGGAGGGCCCCGGGGTCTGTGGCCAGGACTGGGGGGCTCCTGAGCCGGTGAGGGGGCACTCACCTCCGAAGAGGCTGTGCTGTGCCCTGAATCAGGCACAGGTCGAAAGCCAACGAGACCTCGGGAAAAGAAGGTTCATGAATGAGAGCCACCCCTAAAAATAAGTTTATGGGACTCAGTGCCCGCGGCCCTGCGCTGCGCCCCACGCTGGCCCCAGCACCCCCCGCGCTCACCTGCAGCTGCGTCCTCAGCTCACGGCCCCGCCGGGTCCTCGCTGCAGCCGCGGGTGGACAGAGCTCCCTGAGGACAGACAGGCCCCGGGCGCCGGGGAGGAAAGTCCCTCTCACAGCGGGGCGGGGAGGCCCCGGCCGCCTGCAGGGAGCCCCGCCTGGCGCCGGGCAGGGCACGGGCAGCAGAGGTGGCAGTCCCCTCCCCTCCCCTCCCCAAGTAACAGGGTGTCGCCGTCCTGAGATTTGGGGTGAGGTGTGTGATTTTCTGCCGTCTCCTGAGCTCTCTAAGCACCGCTCGACTCCCGCCCTCGACGCCCCCGGCCGGTCCCCCTCTCTGCCGCGAAGACTGCCCCACGGGGCCGGAGAGCAACGCAGCGCCCCGGGAAGGAAGCTGGGGGGCTCCAGAGACGCCCCCCTTCCGCGCGAGTGGAGGAAGAACAGGAGCAAAAGCAGGTGGCAGCGGCGTGTTTATTGAGCCCCAGCTAAGCTCGCATCTACGGCAAATGCTTCCAGGGCTGCGGTACCCAAGACAATATTTTCCAATGTTAAACCATCTACACAAAATTAAATTTGCAGAATTTACAAATTAAAGTTCTCAGCAGACAGATAAATTATACATCCTTTTGCAAAATCCAATCTACAGCGTTTAGAAGTCCACACGGCGAGGAGGCGCCTCTGCCCCGCCCGGGCACCCGGGCACCCGGCGGCCGCTCTGGCCCGGCCGCAGACACGGCGTGTTTGAAACCCGCTCAGCGGCGCAGACAACGTTAGACAAGGGAGGAGACGTGACTGTTAAACAGAAAATGAAATCAAACAGCAATACAGGAGCAACGCCAGGGGAAAACCGATCAAAATAGATTTCTGGAAGGACGTCAGGCTGTCGGGGGCCGGTGGACGTGGGGCCTGGAGGGCCGGGGCGGGGGGTGCCCAGCACGGACAAGTGCAGCGACACGTCGTGGGCCCCGGATGTGCGGGGCACAGGCCACCCGTGCCGGCACAGACCGGGGTCCACAGCGCACGGACGGCGTTTCACATCTCCACTTCCTGTGCACCGGGCGGCCCCCGGGGGTGGGGAACCCCCAGACACCGCCCGGTGGGTGTTTCTAGGGCGCCGTGGGACAGCCGTGCACAGCTGCAGGTCACAGGGGCCCTGGGCTCATCGGCGGACGGGAGGGCTGTACCTGGAGCTCAGCGGCGCGAGGCGGGGCGGTCAGCACAGATGCACATGCGTGGCGGGACGGCGCCGGCCAGCAGAGCCCTCGGGAGTGGGCTTAGGGGCGCCTGCAGCTGACCTGCCCAGGACCTGACCGGAGCAGGCACGAGGGCCACTCGGCACCGCCGGCTCCCGCTTGCCGCCTCAGACGCTGGCGCCGTCCTCCCCCGGGTCCCCCGCGTCAGGCGCCTGGCCGTCCTGCAGGCTGCGAGCTTTCCAGATCCTCACGGTTCGGTCGCTACAAACAGGAAGCGCGAGCACATGAGCCTCGGCAGAACGCGGCAGGGGCAGCTGTGGTGCATCGGGGCCCGCAGAGCCGGCCGTGGGCGCTCGACGGCCACCCCCACGCGGGCCAGGGGGATAGAGCACAGGCTGGACGCAGCCCACCGCCGCAGACGAGGGGCGACCGGGACAGACAGGGAGGCGGCAGCCCCTCCCAGACACCCACGCCGATTCCTGCCGCCTGGCTGCGCCACGGGGAGCTCGGGGGAGCCGCTGGACACTCACTCGGAGGCCGTGAAGACATGGGTGGCGTTGACGGAGATGGCATTGATGGGGCTGTCGTGGCCTCTCATTTCCCCGAGGAGCAGGCATGAGTCCAGGTTCCAGAGCTTGAGGACGCCACCCCTGCAGCCGCTGAGCAGGGCGGGCGGCCCGGGCAGCACCCCCAGGGCACACACCCAGTCTTTATGTGCGTTGGGCACTTGCTGGGGAGAGACACGGCTCAGGGGCCTCGGACCGCGCACTGCTCTGGTCCTGAGGCCCCGCCTGAGGCAGCCTCGGCCCGCGAGGCTGTTTCCCCTCTTCTAGGGGATCTGGGGGCCCTGAGTGCCGCCCAAGTTTAGCCTCAGTCAGCACGACCTCAACCGAGCAGCACAACCTTGTCAGGCCCCCAAGCCCGAGGCCCCCAGAGACCCCGAAGCCTCCCCGGGTCTCACCGAGGTCCCACCGAAGTCCCCTCCCCCGAGGCCTCCGGAGGGTTGCCTCACCTGCAGAAGGCCCTTCTGCGCCAAGTCCCACTTCTTGATGCCGTTGTCCCTGGAGCCGCTGAACAGGCTGTCCCCGTGCAGGGCCAGCGCCTCGATGCCGTCGTAGTGGGGGGGCTCAAAACTGTGGGAGGGGGCCACGGTGCCCAGGGCCCCTTCCGCCACATCGAACATCTGAAAGGAAGCGGGAGAGCGTGGGCCAGCCCAGAGGGCCGAGCCAGCAGCGTGCAGGCCGGGGCAGCCCCTCCTGGCGCCGTTACCAGGTCCCGCTGGGGACGGGGGCGGACGGCAGGCGGCAGAGGCCACCCTGCTCTCCCGGCGCAGGGGACGCCACGCCCAGGGCAGGGGCCCCGCTCGAGCGCATGGGACGGTCAGCTCGTGGGCCTCGGTCCTGTGAGCTGCGGGGAGCCAGCACCGGAGCCCCCAGCGCCCTCGGCTCCCGGGCCCTTCCGAGACGAAGGCCTCCCCTGCTCCCTGCTCAGGGCGCGCACCCGAGCCCGAGGGCCCCCCCTTGACCCCCCAGCACAGCCCCGCCCTGGGCTCTCCCTGCTGGCGAGTCCCCAGCGGCCGTTCCTCTGCTCTGGGCCGGGGCGCGCACCCCCTTCTGCCCGGCGCCCTCCCGGGGCCCAGAGCACCGCCCAGCGCCTCGGCCCGCCCGCCTGGGCGCTGCGCCCCCGCCGCCCGCCGGGTTTCACGCGCCTGGGCCCCGCGGCGCCTCAGGCCCGCGCCCTGCCCGGCCTCCCTGCTGGCCCGGAGGCCCCGCGGGCGCCGGCGTCGGGCAAGGGCGGCCGCAGGCCCGGGGCGGGGCGGGGCGGGGCGGGCGGCCACGCACCTTCACGCAGTGGTCCTTGGAGCCGGTGACCACCAGGTCCTGCCCGCCGGACAGACGCTCCACCGCCAGGCACATCACGGGGCCCAGGTGCCCGGCCAGCCGGGCCGCGGACTGGAACCTGCGGGGGCGCCGCTCTCCTCGCTCTCCGCCCCGCAGCCCCGCCCCGCCCCGCAGCCACGCCCCTTCCCCACGCCCCGCCCCCTTCCCCCACGCCCCGCCCCGCGGCCCCGCCCCTTCCCCACGCCCCGCCCCGCCGCCTCACCTTGAAGCCACGCCTCCTGCCGCCCCGCCCCGCAGCTACGCCCCACCCACAGCCCCGCCCCGCCCCGCAGCCTCACCTTGAAGCCCCCCCCCCCCCCCCCCCCCCCCCCCCGCACCTCCGGAGGTCCCACAGGCGCACGGCGGTCCCGGCCGCGGCGTAGAGGGCGGCGCCCGCGGGGCTGAGCGCGATCCGGGCGACGGGGCTCTCCCCCGAGGCGGTGGCCGGCGAGCGGGCGGCGCCGGCCGCGCACGCGTCCCCGGGGCTGGCCTGGCCGGACGACCTGCGGGGGGGCGGCGCGGCTGAGGCGGGGCCGCTCCGGGGCGCGGGGGGCGCGGGGGGCGCGGGGGGCGCGGGGGAGGCCGGCGCCCAGCTGGGGGCGGCCGGGCGCCGGGCAGGCGGCGCTGCGGAGGGGCCGGCCCGGGCTCCCGCCAGACCGTCCTGCGGGTCAGGGCGCGCCCCGAGGGCTGCTGGACTCGGCCAGGCCTCGCGCGCCCCGCGGGGGACACAGTTCTGCGCTTTGAGGCGTTTTCTCAGTTCCCGTCTGAAACAAAGTCTCTTTTGGGACTGGACCTCCGCGCCCACCGGACGGGTGGACGCCCCGAGACCTCACTCTGCCGGGACCTGTCCTGCGCTCGGCAGAGACGCGGTCACCTCGCGGGTGCCCAGCTGCATCCCAGGCCACAGGCTGCTCTGCGTCTCACAGACGGCGCCCAGGGCACAGGGGCCACCCTCTGGCTGCCCAACGTGGCCGTGCCCACTCGGGAGTGGACAGACCCTCAAAAACGCCTCGTGGCTGCCCGGCCCTGCCCACTGATGGCCCCGTGCCTGGCTGCCCAGTGGGGGTGGGGCCACTGCCCAGGGAGCCCCGGCACTCACGTCAGTGTGCGGACGCACTTGGCCGAGTCCCGGATGTCCCACACCTTGACGTGCGAGGTGGACGCGGTGAAGACCAGGCTCGCGTAGCTGCAGTAGCTGACGGAGGCCACGCTGCTGGGGTGGCCGCCCAGCGACATGATCTCCTGCCCCGTGACCAGGTTCCACACCTTGCACGTCCGATCTGGAACAGACCCGGACGCCTCAGCCAGGCCGCCGCGGAGGGGGCAGGCGGGCCAGGTGGGGCCAGGTAGGGCCTGTGCTGCTTGGGCGTCGGGATGCAAACGGGCCCTGAAACCACAGGGCGCGGAGCCCACCTCCCCAGGCGGAGACCACAGGTCCAACCCGCCCACTCACAGCCCCTGCCCAGCAGGGACCAGATGGCGTCCCTGTAAAACCTCTTTCTGCTCTTCCACATGGAGAACGTGGACCTGGGAGGGACCCCCGCATCCGGTGTGCAGCACTGGGGTCCCTGCCACCCCCACAGCTCCCTCACAGCTGCACGCGCTGTCCACGCCTGCTGGCGGATGACGCTGGCCAGGGCGAGCCCCTGAACGTGCCTCTCCCCCACGAGCTCATTTCCACGTCTCCTGCGACAGTCCACTGTCCACGCCTGGACTGACTGCCCACATCGCCGCCTCTAAGTCCACACCCACACACCAGCCTTCCCCTCACATCCACCCGCGTCCACCCCACACGCCCTGGGCACTCGGGTGGACGGGCTCTCTCCCCTTTGTGAAGCCCAAGCCTGCAGCTCTTCGGAGCAGGGTTGGGTCCGTCCCCGCCCTGGCCAGGGCCACGGGGGCCCAGCAGCTGCAAGAGCTGGACCAGCTCACTCACTGGAGCCTGCCCCGCCTGGAAAGCAGGGCCCCGGGGGTGGAGGCGCCGCAGTGGGCAGCTACTGGTGGATGCACTGGCCCCCCACCCCTCCACCTCTCCAGACACGGAATGATGGTGTCCACCTCTGTCTCTGGGCTTAGTTCCTGCTCTTGAAACAGCAGGGGCGGGTCTGCCCTAGGCCCCCCGCCACGGGCGTCCAGTGCGCACCCCCCTCCCAGACCCAGGCTGCGGGGTGCAGGCACCTTTGGATCCCGTGAAGAGCAGGTCGTCGGTGCAGTCCACGCACAGCACGGCTTTCGAGTGCCCCTCGGCCACGTGGACGCACTGCAGCGGGGACGTGCGGACGCCCTTGGGGGCCGGGAACGGGTGGATGGTGCCCCTGGGGATGAAGGCTCATCAGGGAGGCTGCTCAGCTCCCCCGAACACACGGTCAGCAAAGCCCGGCTCCCTCTGGGCAGCCGAGGGCAGGGGCACTGGCCAGGCACTGGGCCATCTCATCTCGTCCAGCCCAGCGAATTCATGGGAGGGCTGGGGGCAGCGGACGCCGACGAGGACAAAGGGGCGTGTGGACAGGCCCTTTTGGGCAGAGGGAGGCCCAGACCCAGACGCCCCAGGCAAGACGGGCGTGTGTGGGGACGGGACGGCTTCACGCAAGGACCGCCGGGCGCAGGCCGGTGCGGATGACCAGCGCGAGGAACGCGCTCGAGTCTCCTCAAAGGAGACGAATAACAGGGAGCATTTCGAGGCTTCGCGCTCTGCTGCGGGAATCTGGGGTACTGGGGCCTTCACCCCGGTACCAGAGCACAGGAGGGGACGGTGCTGCGGGCCGTGGCCAGGCGGGCGCAGGGTGGGCGCTGGTGCACCCTCGCCGGGGCAGAGCTGATGTTCGGACCGCAGGGACCCAGGGCCCGGCGTGGGGTGTGGGGTGCGAAGCGGCGCTGCCCCGGCTCCGCCACGAGGGGGCGCTGTGCTCCGGGGAGGGCGCCCAGGATGGGCCAGACCGCGGGCCCTGAGCTCGTGCTTCCGTCTCCAAGTGCCAGCCGGAAGCGGCCGCCCCAGCACACGCTGAGGCAAGCAGGGCGGCAGCCTCAGGCAGGGCGGGTGGGCGGGGCGGTCGGGGACAAGGTCCGGGAAGCCCTCAGAGCGGAGGGCAGCAGCCCAGGGGGCGTCTCTGCAGGTGGAGGCAGCACAGGGGTGGGTGCTGCTCGCCAGAGCCCCCCTCACTTTGGGCCCCACCCCGTGCTCCACAGGCGGCCAGGACAGCCCAGGGGAGGCCCAGGCGGGGCGTGGAAGGCCCAGGGGTCTGTTCAAGGGTGACAGGGTCAGGGTCAACAAGGGACCCTCCCCAGGGCGTGCGGGGAGGCTCAGCTGTCGCGGCTCTCAGAGGGCAAGGTGTGCCGACCCAGGACTTCGGGGGGCACAGCCTCACTCCAGGGCCAAGTGATGGCGCACAAGGTGCGGGACCCCGGGCCGAGCCCGCCAGACACACCACCTCCAGCCCGGGGACCCTGCGGCCACGACGGGACTTGAGGGTCTCGGAAGCCGGAGCCCGCCAGCCCGCTTGCGTTTCCCCGGCTCAAAATGGGAGCAGAACCTCCCGGAAAGCCGGGATCCGGCCTCTCAGCCCCCCAGCTACGACCCCACCGCCAGGCTCCACTCCTGCAGGGGGCTGGCCCGCAGTGACCGCGCGGTCCAGCAGCCGCACAAGAACAGCCGTGCGACCCACGCCAAGTGGGCCACCCCCAGGCACACGGGTGCCCCCATGCCAGGTCCCCACAGAAGCCCCTCCCGATGGCCAGCGTGCCCCAGGACGCAGCGTCCCCTCTTGTCAGGCCCCGGGGGCCTCTGGGGACCTCGTGCTTACGTGTTTCAACGTCACACCTCGGCGGAGACAGGCCCCGCCCTGAGCGCGCGCGGGAAGGTGGGGGGCGGGGGGCGACACAGGCCGCGCGCGCCCCGGCAGCGACAGGGTGACAGGGAGGGGGCACCGGGAGGCCCGCTCGGCATTCCGCCCACTGGGGTTCACACGTCCCCGCTGCAGGGCCCGACGCCGGCTCTGACGTCCTGCCAAAGCGCAGCCGCGGGCGGGCGGACCCCACCTACCTCCTGGGTCGCAGCAGCCGCAGCACGGGGAGGAGCAGAGAGAGAGAAGTGGGTGAGCAGGGGTGGAAGCGGGGCCCCCAAGCCCTCAGCAGACAGAGCGCAGCGGCCACTTCACAGCCCACGTCGCCCCGCACAAAACCCTTCCTACGAGCCTCCTCTCCTGCCTGCTTTGTGCTGCTATCTCGCTTTCTCTAGCGCCATCTTCCCTTCGAGCACAGGCCTGCCAGGCCGTTTCTTTAAAGTTGCTACATCAAGAGGGAAGAGCTGCGTCAACCCCCCGAGGTCGCAGCGGTGGGGCGTTTGCGGAGACAAAGCTCGCAGGAGCGTCTCCTCTCGGAGAGACGACTCGGGCTGCACACAGAAGCCAGGCAGCCTTGCAGCGCATGCAGGGGCGCAGCAGGGACGCACAGGGGCGCCTGCAGCCACGGGTGCTGCGGCCCCAGCCATGCCGCGGAGGGCGGGGCGGCCGAGGGGCAGGGCCCGGCAGCAGGGCGGGTACCTGAGGGCCTCGGCCGGAGAGGGGTCACCTTCACCAGACCTACAGTGAGAGAGGCAGAGTCAGCGCGGGCGCAGCGGGCGCGGGGGCGCAGGGTGGGTCCAGCCCCGGCAGGGCTTGGCTGGCCCCCAGGGGCCGCCCCTGGAGCGCAGGCCGGCAGGATGTTGAGGGCGGGAGTGGGCCCTGCCTGAACTCGCGGCGCCCACCAGGCGGCTGCCTGCTGAGGCCCGGGCGCTGCCAGCCATGTGCGTGCAAGGGGGGGGGGGGCACGGCGCAATGCCAGCTCGGGCTTGTCTCAAGGGCACAGAGTCCAGATGGGCCGCCAGAGGCAGGGGGCTGTCGGGGTTTCAAGCAGCTCAGCCCCTCCTGTTGCCCTCCCTGGTGGTCGGGGGCATCCTCCTGGGCGGGAGCACGGCCGCGGGGAGGGCACAGCCCTGGTCTCCGAGAGCCAGGAAGGGTTTGAGGGGAGGGGGTTTCTGAACGCCGCCCCAGCCTCGGCTTTAGAGAAGACCGCGGAGGCAGCTTTCGGGGGCTCCTGGCACGTGTCAGCTGAACCCAGGGAGCGGACCAGACTGTGGGCGCAGGAGATCGTGACCCACACAAGGCGGACAGACTGCAGGTGCCGGCTCACCCGCAGCCCCACACCCTGGGCCACTGCTGGGTCTTTCCTTAACGAGACACGTGGTTTAACGGCGAGAGGTCTTTCTCAGCGACACGCGTGTCAGCCTGAAGGACACGTCACCCGTGACTCAACTACACACATCGAGTATCAGATGGACACAGTCACACGACGCTGCCCCAGAACCCGGCCCAGGAGCGCGGCTGGAGAGCCAGGACTCAGGTGCCCCCACGTGCAGTGGACGCTGTGCCGTGGGTGGGGAGGGGGGCAGCGGAGGACCCGCGTCAGGTCTGAGCGAAGCCAGCAGGCTAATCGGCCCCGAGCAGCCGGTCAGGGCAGGATTCTTGCGAGATTCTGGGTCCTCAAGAGGCCTTGCTCACCTCCGGGGGTGAAGACTGCGCCCACACTCCTGCCGCGTGTCCCCCCAGGGACCGCTGTCCTGCCTCAGCCCGGGGCTCTGATGGCTGGGCGGGGCTCCTCAGCCCACACACAGGCGTCTTGTGGACACCCCACCCACAGAGCAGCTGTGGCCCTGTGGACCCAGCTCTCGCCAGAGTCCTCTGGGCCTCCCGGTGGCTTGCAGACCCAGGCCTGGCCCCGTGCAGGAGGTCCGCGGCGGGCAGCATGGGCACGTCCACACCTGGGGGCCCCCCGGGGGCTGGGGCCTTGGGCTTCACCCCTGCGGCTCGGACAGCCCTGGGCACCGTCCTGGAAGGGGCAGCAGGGCCCTGCCTGGGGCCTGGACACCAAGACTTACTTATCCTGCGGGGCTGACGGGGCTCCCTGAGAAACAGTAAGTCGATTAAAGACACTCAGCTCGCTACGGGGCCGGCTTGGCGGGGAAGGAGGAGGTGAGAGACTAGCCTCTGAGGTCCCAGAATCTGAGCTACAAGAAAACAGAACAGCAGACGGGGCTTTCAACGCGCTGACCGGGAGTGAGGCCTGGAGCAGGCGCAGGGCTGAGCACCGGGGCCTCCAGGCTGCAACAGGTGCTGCACTTCTCCCGGTGGCCACGAGGTGGCGCTGCCTGGGACCGGCAGCCCCCAGCCAGACTGTAAAGCTGCGGCCTCCCGCCGCCCTGCAGACCACCCGGCCTCCGCCGCAGTCAGTGCGCCCCCCAAAGCCGCCTCCACCCCTCCCACCTCCCCTCATCCCTGAAACGCTCTGGCAGCTTGAAACGTGGGGCCAGGCGCCCGGAGGGCCAGTCCCCACGCTCCCGGCAGCTGGCGGGGTCAGGGCAGAGCGCTCGGGCTGGCCCGGTGGGGATGAGGGCGCAGGGGGCACGTGGAAGGCAGCCTCAGTGTTGGTGCTCTTGGTTAAAGCGCTCACAAACAGGCGTGCGCCCCGCTGAGGGGCTGGGACCCCAGGGGAGCGGAGCCGCCGGCCCCTCCCCCGCGGTGCAGGCTCACCCGCAGCAGGACGCGCCCTCCAGCCGGCAGCCCGCGCCAACCCACAAACAGCTTTCCACAGAGGTCAGCAGGAGGACAGCCAGGCAGCCAGCAGTTTAAGAGTGAAGGACAGCACGAAGCGGACGGCTCCCTCGCCCCGGCCAGCCCACATGTCGTCGCCCTGACAGAGGCCATCCACGGCCAGCCGGCGGCCAACTGACTGCGCCTCTCCTGGGTCGGGAGGGGCGGTTACAGAGGGGTGCTGAGGGGCGGAGGGGATGCCAGCAGAGTCCTGGGCTGGGCTGCCGGGGGGACCCTCCGGCCCTGCGTCACCAGCACGGGAGCGGCAGCCGAGCCTGGAGGCTGCACTTACAGCTTCTGCTCCTTGGGCGTCGGCTTCTCTTTCTCATAGGTCTTTCGCCGGCCGAGGGGGGAAGGCCCCGGGGCCCTTTTCTCGGACATGGACGGCTGTCGGGAGCTGAAACAGGAGGAGAGTCTGATCACTGCCCTGGAAGGCGCCCGCCCCAGTGGTCGCAGGCCCCAGCGTTGGGAGTGAGCGGAGGGGGTGAGCCGGGCCCGGGGCCAGGCCCCCCCCAGGCGGCTGAGCAGCTGAGACTAAGCTCGCCCGGACACCAGGGTCTGCGAGGCCGGAGTCACCACAGCGGAAACGGCTTTTAAAGTTTGACAAGAAGGAAAACACGAGGAGATGAAAATATGAGCGAGGAGACTCAGTGGATTCGCATTTCGAGTCACAAAGCTTGGAGGCGGCCGCGGAGACCACCTTGCTGAGCCGGGGGGGTCCGGTGCGCTCTGCGGATTCACGATGACAACGAGGCTCTCACAAGACACCCTCTTGCACAGCCAGACCGTGCCCAGCGGGCGTCTGCACCCCAGGCAGCGCATCGGCGCCCCTGGCAAACCCGGGAGAAGAGCAGCTCGGGGAGTGCACAGCGGCCCGGGCCCGGCCCCGTTTGAAGTGAGACCTAACTCCACGCGGCCGGGGCCCAGGGGAGGACGGGCCGTCCTCGGACCCAGCCGCGGGCACAGCAGCAGCCCCGGTGGGTGCGGGGAAGGGAGGCCCGCCAGCCGGGGCGTCCTGCGCATGCGGGCGGCTCCAGACGGGCGCGGAGTGTCCAGCAGATGACGGGCCGCCTGACCACGCTGCCCACATGCACGCACAGGTGCACATGCGTGACCACACATGGGTACACGCTGGGCACAAGCTCCGCAGTCACATGCGCTGACCCGCCTGTGCACCGCACACACGCAGCACTGCTGGCACACGCAAGGCTGCCGCGGCACACAGGCAGGCCCGCGGGTCCCCGCACACGCATGGTCACATGCGCGCAGACGGCTGCCTGGGGACACTGAGCACACGACGTCAGGGCCGGGCTTGTGAGCGCCGCGCCCAAGCGGGCATCTGTCTCCGTCTGCCTGTAGCCACAGGTTCTCCCGGCGCCGCTGCCCTGTGGACACCCCCTACCAGCCTGTGGAACACCCCATGCGGTCTCCCCGCTACTGTGTGACCCCCCCATGTGGGCCCCCCTCCCACATGGCCCCCAGCCCCTCCCACGGGCGCCCCCTCCACCCCACTGCGGCCGCGGCTTCTCCCCACAAGCCCCTTCCCGCTGAGACCGACTGGCGGCAGAGGCCAGTTGGGCGCTTCTGGCAGCACCGCCTCGTCCAGGTGACTCCGAGTCCTGACTCAGCCCTCACGGGAACCGCGACCCCAAAGCCTGACCCCAAAACCTGACCCTAAAGCCTGCAAGTGAGACGAGCCAATTCAGCGCTCCGTCTCGCACGGCGGCGGGACCTGAGTCTCCGGGACCCGCGGGGAAGCCCGCCCGCTGCAGACCCGGGGCGGTGCCCACTTACAGGCCTCCTGGCTTGGGGGGCACGGGCTCTCGCTCCCCGGCCACAGGGCCCCCCGTGGGCGCGGGGCTGCCGGCCTCCTCCAGCGGCGCGGGGGGCCCGGGCGGGCAGGCGTCCCCCGCGTCCGGGGCGCCCTCGCCGGTCTCCGCATACAGCAGCTCCATCTGCGTGGTCGTCCGCCGCCGCGCCTGGGGACACGCCGGGTCAGGGGCTGCTGGCGGAGAGGGGCTGGGGGGACGCGGCTGGACCCTGGACTCCCCCGCAGGTGGGTCTGGGGGCTGGCGTCAGCAGCGTGTCCTCCCAGAGTGGGGGCCGCTGGGGTCCCGGGAGGGCTCTGCCCCCCGTGCGGGCGCTCACCTTGCTCTTGGGCTTCGCCTCCCCACAGAGCTTCATCAGGTCCGCGGACAGTGAGCTGCGGGCGGGGAAGGGCCCCGGTCAGGCAGGACCTGCAGGCCGGGCCGCGGTGCAGGCCAGTCCTCCGCCGGGGCCGCGCGTCCAAGTCACGACGAGCTGACTGAACAGCACCCTCCTTCCCGCCTGAGCCCCAAGTTCTCGCTGTGACGCGCGTCTCCCCTCACCGCCTGCGCCCCCGACCGCAACTCCAGCGCCTGCCGCAGGGCCTCTTACCTCCCCTCGGACCCCGGGCTGTTTAAAGGGGCATCCTCGTCGCTACTGTCCTCCCCGTTTTCTATAAAAAAGCCCAAAATGTGGGCGTCAGCGGCAGGTCAGGACCCGCAGGAGCAGGCTCTGTGCGGAGACGCAGCTGCGTCCGGGCCCTCCTCGGCACGGCAGACACGCCCAGGGGCCCCGGTCACGGCCCAGGACCCGCACGTCCGCGGGAGAACCATCGCCCAGGACGGAGGTGAGGTGAGGCCGGGTCCACGCGCGGTGAGAGCGCCGGACCCGCTGGCCAGCGAGAGGGGAGGTCGGGCCCTGGGGCGCCCGGAGGGGGAGCCCTGCCTGCCCAGCGTGAGGGGCGGCTCCTTCAACACCCTCTGGGCTTCTGCTTTCGTTTTCAAGTGGGGAAATGTGTGCCTACAGGTGAGTGCACGCACCCGTGTGCAGGTGTGGTGTGCGTGCACCTGTGCAGGTGCGTGGCGTGCGCACAGGTGTGTGATTGCGCTTGCTCTGGGGCGGAAGGGCTGGTGAGGCCCCACTGCCACCTCAGAGCCCGCGGGGGACACGCCCGGGAGGGGCACAGACAGGAGCCGCGCATCAGTCCTCGGAGCCCAGGCAGGAAAGCGGGGGCCGGCCCGGGGGGCGTCTGCCACAGTCTCCCTGCTGAAGGGCCGCAGGGACAGGAGGGGCGGGGATGGCAGGCGGCCCGCTCCCTGCCGCCCCCCCCCACGGCCGCCTCGGAGCCCCAGAGCAGAGCACCAGCCGCCTGTGGGGCTGTGGCGGGGGAGGGCAGGGCCCGGCAGGAGGGTGGGGACCCCTGGCAGGAGGGGCTAGAGTGGACAACCAGAGAGCAGGGTCAGAAGAGCAGCCTCGTCCCGCCCGTGTCCACCAGGAAAGGGGGGACGTGCCCCTCTGGGGGGGGGGCGGTCAGACAGGCCGGGATGCCCAGGAAGGGCACACCCGCTCCGCCCCGCCCTTCAGAGACCACCGGCCCAGGCCGCCAGCCCCACAGGTCTCCGCCGCCGCCAGCCAGCCCGAAAACCCGCTGCCTGGACCCCACTTGCGCCCCCTCGCCTGCCCCCGGGGCCCCGGCTTTCTCTCCCTCACCTGGCTGCTGGGGGGAGGGGGGAAGAGGAGGAGAATGGACGTGGCTGTGGACCCTGCTCCGGGCTACCGGGCAGCTAAGAGGCCCCTTCACAGGACGGGCCCCCCTTTCTCCCGTCTGCAAGGGGGACACGCAGGGGCTGAGGCCGGCGGAGGAGCGAGGGCCAGGCCCACACCCCGGCTGGCTGCGGCCACGTCGCCACATTCAGACCCGCGGGCCCTGCTCAGGCCGAAGGGCCGCGTGCTTGTCCTGTGGCTGTCCTCTCCGCGAGCACGTCAGAGAGCTGACCGCGGGCCGCCGGCCGAGAGAGGCGAGGTCAGACTTTGAATGTGTTAGTTACAGAAAAACTATCCCCGACATGGTCCTGCGGGACAGCTGCCGCGGTGAAGCCCACGCGGCACTGAGGGATGTGGCTGGAGCGGGCTTTGGGGCGGGGAGCCCGGGGCGGGGGGACACAGCGTGCCGTGCTGTCCCGAGGCCGTGCGGCAGGCGGCGTGCGGTTAGGGGCATGGCAGAGGCTCATGCAGCTGCGCAGAGCTGGCACTCACCTGGCGGCTGGCCACCCAGACCTGTGACGCGACGAGGGGACAAAAGCAAGATGCCCATCACAACGGGCCACGCCGGGCTCCCCCGCAGAACAGACGGTGCCGGGGCGTGTGGAGACCCCACAGCCGGCACCAACTCGGGCCCGATCGTGGGCCGGGGCTCACGCTGGAAACGACCTATGTGACCGCGCCGCAGACTGCCTGAGGCCTGGCCCCGCAACGGCTGGAGGCCCGGGGCCCTCACGCTCCTGCTGGGCAGACCCTGTCCCTGCGCCCTGCTGGGTACCTTGCAGGGCGGGGCCCAGGAAGGCCTCCAGCTCGGGGTTCAGCTCCGCCTTCTCCTTCAGCATGTGGAACAGCAGCTGGTTCTGGGTGGCGCTGGTGATCTCCGTCTGCTTCAGCCGGCCCTCCAGGACCTGGATCTGCGCCTCCTTCTGCGCAGCCTGCAGCCCCTGTGCCGAGGCCCAACGCAGCGTCTCACGTTTTCTGCGGGCGCAGCTAGCACCCGCCCGGCCGGGGCTGCCTCCTGACCAGGCCTCAGCGCGCTGGGGCCGTGGACACGCACTTGAGCTGACCCTGGGCTCACAGCGGGTCCGGGCTTGCCACACGGTCCCCACGGGGTGTTGGGAGAGGGGGTGCAAACCCGAGGCCAATGCCAGCTGGCCTGAGCCGGGAGTCCTGCTCCGGTCTGTCCTTGCCAGAGTGGGCTCTCGGGGCTGCCCAGGGCTCGGGCGGGGACAGCAGGACAGGACAAGCCAGCACGTCCCGGCCCCGGGGGGGAGCACAGAGAACCCGCCCCACGGAACAGGCCGAGGCTCCGGCGGCCGAGACCCACCTTGCTGATGCCCATGGACAGGAAGTGGTTCAGCAGGTACCGGGCCTCCAGGAGCGTGCAGGCGTTGATGACTGCGGCCGCGTCCAGCGTCTCTCCTTCCTCCTGTCAACGCATGTGAGGCCGCGGCCTGAGCTCCTGTGGGAGCAGAGGGCGGGGCCGCCCGGCGCCTGGCGAGCGGCAGCAGGCAGCCCGGCCAGGCGTGGACGTCGGACGCCCAGGGCCCGCACGGGCACAGGCGCGCACTCAAGGCGGGCGCCCCGTCTCCCCAGCGACACCACCGCACCACAGGAGCGGCGGACGGCGGACGGCAGCCGGCCAGGGGCCACCACGCACCTTGGCCTCCTCCAGCTGCATGATGCTGGCCTGGCATTCGGAGATGCTATCGTTGATGTAGTCGATGTTGGCGGCCAGCGCCTCCAGCTCCTCCTGCACGCTGGCTGCGCCCCGCTCACCCTCGCCGTCCTCCCGGGCCGTCCTCTCCCTCCTGCGCGACAGCTTCTCCCGCCTCCTGGTGAGCTCCTCCCGTTGCTGTGGGGGACAGGCTGGCCGTGAGGACACTGTGCCTCGGAGGCCCGGGCTGCGCGAGAGCAGCCAGGCCCGGGCTCCTGGGGGCCACGGTCCGCTCTGACTGTCCAGAAGTAACGCTGGCCTGTCCGTGCCTGCTGCCCCCGAAACTGACCCGACTGACCGGAGGGTGCCCCAGGCACCGCCCGCCCACCTTGAGCAGCCGGTTCATGTCGGCCTCCATGTTGGAGATGGTCATCCTCTGCATGATGGCGTCCGTCACCCTGCGCTCCAGCAGCTGCCACTTCATGCGCGCGGTCCTGGAGGTGACCGTGCGGCCGGGCAGGCCTGTCCTCTGGGGCTGCTTCCTGGAACCACAGAGCGAGCTGGTTCATCCCCTGGCGCCCGGCATTGCCGGCCCGCGGAGAGGGGCGGGCGCCCACCTGGCTCCGTTGGCGCTGGGCGAGGGCAAGGCCTGCACTCTGGCCACGGGGACCCGGCCCTTCGGCGGGGTCCCCGCCCGGCTGGCCTCCGCGTCTCCGGCTGCTGCGCTGGGCCCTGTGTCCTGGGCGGGGCCCTCGGACGAGCCGGCCTTCCGAGTGACCTTCCCGGCCACTTTATCAGACATGGGTCTCACCTGCCGGCGCAGCGCCGTCACCTGCAATCACAGCCAGGCGGGCGGGCTCAGCGTCCGGGCCGGCGGAATGCCCGCAGCCCTCAGAGCCGCCCGGCTCCCGCCCCACACAGAGCCACTTGCCTCTTCGGTTTTGCGCCGAAGCACCACCTCTTGATTTCTCTTCTGCGCCTCCAGCAGCCGCAGCTGATGCTATGAAGCAAGGCCAAGCCCGTTAAAGCAGCAGAGACGCAAAGCTCCGCCACACGGACCCCAGGGCCTGGACGGCGGCCCCGCAGGACCCAGCCCCTCGCAGACCCGGGCAGTGAGCACCGGCGCCTGCGCCAGGCCAGTATAAACACATATAACATATAAACATTTTCAACACATAAACCACGGGCTGCTCGCTCCTCCGAGACTGCACCGCCTCGTGTCCCTGCCTTAGACTCTCCGTTCTGTGGCCGCGGAGGCACGAGCAGAATGAACAGAACAGGCGTCTCGCGGCAGAGGCCGTGTCAACACAGGGGACATGCATTGCTGAGGTGGCCGGCAGCGCCTCGGACGGATGGATGCAGGGGACCCCACCGGGGCTGTGCCCGCGCCCCCACCCCCACGCCACAGGCGCGGACTCACTACCAGACGCTTCCCAGGGATGCGGCTCAAGAAAGAATCTGGGCTGACGAAAAACAGACCTGAGCTCTGGGCCTGTCATTTGCTGGACCCATGGCCGTGGGCAAAGCCCAAGTGGGCGTGATCACAAACGTCCTCCAAGGCCAGGAGGCGAACACACGACGCTCGCCTGCTATCTGCTGCCCACGCTGCCGCCCCCGCAGAGGGGCGCTCTGAGGAAGGGCCCTGTGTCCAAGGAGCCTTGTCCACTGTGGGCGGGGGGCAGCCGGGCCCCACCCTGCTGCAAACAGTGCGGAGGGTCCTCAAAACACTAAAAATGGGGTCTCCCTGGTGGCACAAGGGGTTGAGCACAGCACTAGGAAGCTGTCCACAGCCTCTGCAGCACGAGTCCAATCCCCGGCCGGGGAGCTACCCACATGGCGCAGAGGTGGTACCCTCTCCTGCAGAGGTGGGTGCCCAAGCCAGGCCGCAGGACGCCCGTCTTCCCGTTCGCCACTAGGGAGAAGCAGGGCAAGTCCCAGGCCCCGGACAGCGGCCTCAGTGCGGCCACTCACGTCTCGTTTCCGCTGATCCTTCTTGAGCTGCGCGATCTCCCTGTTCCTCCTGGACTCGCTCAGCCTGGCCTTTTCCTGTTCTTCTTTCATCTGCCTCATGAGGCGAACCTAAAAACCCAGGAAACCTAAAAACACAGCCCCGATGGGACTGTGCTGCCCGGCCTAGCCTCGCCCTGGGGGCTCCGCGTGCCAGCCGCCCGCATCCTGACGGGCAGTTATCCCGGGCAGGGCCGGCGCGCACCACTCCCCACCGTCCAGCTTGCCCTGTCGAGGGCCCCGCGTATCCGCAGGGCTCTAGGACGCGACCCAGTCACCCCGCTGCCGCCCCCCAGTGCAGGCCGTCTTCTCTGACGCGGGCCATGGCTGGCCGTGGGCGGCACCAAGCCTGGACGTGGGGTGCCCGGCAGTGCGGAGAGCCAGCTGCGGGGCTGAGCTGCAGTCGGCTGCCGCAAGCACAGAGCACCGGCTGCCGGACACACCAAGACACGGCAGCTTGAAAAGCGGAGAACAAAGACCCGTGGCGAGTCGGCAGCCCAGCCACGTCCTACCTGTGTCCTGAGCCCACCCCCGGCCATCCAAGGGAAAACGGTGATTTTTGCGCCAGCAAGAGGCAGCCCATCCCAGCCAAGTACCAGGCTGTCCGCCCCCACCGAGACGCGCGGGCTCAGCAGGCTGAAGCAGCCGTGGGGCCGGGGTGGGCGGTCCCGGGAGGCCCTTCAGGGCCGGGGCCACGCGACCCCTGCCCCATGCCAGCCGGCGGTGCCGATACCTTGGTTTTCTTCATCTCTGCCACGTCCTGCTGCAGCTTCTGGAGCTGCTTCTCGTACTGGGACTGGCTGCGCAGCAGCCGCGCATGCTCCTTCTGCGCCGCCTGCAGCCGCTGCAGCTCCTTATGCATGGCCTGCAGCTTCTTCTCGTACTCGGACTTGACCTTCTTGGCCTTCTCTTCCGAGTTGGACTCCACAGAGCCTGGATGCGCGGGTGTTGGTTTGTGAGACACATATTTTACGGAAGAGGGGTTCCCCTCCCCACATATACCCGGGAGGCCGGGGAGTCGCTCAAAACCTGCCCTGCACCTCTCTGACAGCTAAGGGCTTTTACGTTATTTTTAACATATAAACATGTTCCCAGCACAGGGCCTCCCCGGAGGCCCAGGGGTCAGTCTCGGGGTGTCACTGTCACGGCCTGAGTCTATCCCCGGCCAGGGAGCTACCCACACGACGCGGCAGACCTCTCCGTCTCCCCGCTGCTCCCTCAGCAGTGTGTTTCAGTGTTCTGCTCCCCACTCTGTCTCTGGTGAATCCTCTCACCCCCCACACCTCTGGCCTGCCCCCCAGCTCTTGTATGCAAAAAGCAAATTAAAAAAAGATGTTCCCAGCATAAAGTGAGGCATCAGAACCATCAGCCACAGTTGGGACGAAATCCCGGAGCAGACAGGAGCGGAGAGGGGGCAAGGGAGCACAGGCCGCGGGCCGCGCCTCACCCAGGCTCTGCAGCACCTGGTCCCGCTCCAGCTGGGTGTCGCGGATCTTGTGCTGCAGGGTCACCAGCTTCTCCTCGTACTGCCGCTTGAGCGTCTGCAGCCGCCTCTGGCTATTCTCCAGCTCGTCGATCAGCTTCTGCTTGATGGCGATCTCGCAGGTGATGTTGGCCAGGTCGGCCTGGTAGTTGGCTGTCGGGAGCAGGAGACTGAGGTGTCGTCGCCCGGCCCCCCAGGCACAAGTGGCGTCCCCCACCGAGGCACTGAGCTGGGAACAGGGCAGGGAGCGCAGGGCCCACAGTGGCCAGGGACGGCAGACGCCCCCGGAGCCAAGCGTGGGGGCCGGGGGCCCAAGGACACCACTGGAGCTGCCAACCTGCCCGGTGCATGGAGACTGGGGGCCTCTGTCCGCCCCGAGGCCCAGCCCGGCCCCCATACCCTTCTCGTCGGACTCCGAGTCGGACTCATCAGAGCTCTCAGCCCCGTCCTCCTCATCCTCCTCGTCCTCGTCCTCGTCCTCCTGCTGGCCGGCATCCTGGCTCTCCTCCTGGGTGACAGCGGGCGTGAGCAGAGGTGCCTGTGCAAGCCCAGACGACTGACGAGCCAGGCCGGGGCCAGCGGCACGGAGCCCCCGCCACGGAGCAGGCCGCTGCCCAGGTCACTGCCCCACACTGCAGGGAGCATCCAGCCGCGCAGAGCAGGGCACAGGGCAGGTCCCCCCACCCCTGGAGCCCGGGCCTCACCGCCTCCATCTGGCCGCCCGCGCTCTCGGGAGCGCCCGCCTCCTCGCCCTTCTCTTGGCCAGGGTCTGCGCCGTCCTCCATAGCAGCCACACTGTGAGGAAAAGCAAAGGCGTGAGAGGCAGCACAGAGGAGGCTGCTCGGCCCTGGACAGGTGCAGCCGGCAACCAGCCTGGCAAAGCCACAGTCCGAGGCTTCGGAGGAGACACGCGAGCTCCTCGCCAGCCATGTCTCTGGGGACGGCCCGGACGGCGAAGATGCAGCAGCCTCGTGCCCGCTGGGTGTTGTCGCAGCAGGTGCGAGCATCACAGTTTGTCTGCACTGGCTGCGCACAGGCGTGCGGGTATCGCAGTTTGTCTGCACTGGCTGCCCATCACGGCCACCACGTTGGCGTCTACGCTGCTGTCCCACCAGGGCTGCCTACACTGGCCGTACCCCCTGGTTCCTCATGACGTCCTCACAGACATGTCTGCACCCAGGCTGACCTTGCTGAGCGAGCGCGGGCCCCAGGGCAGCTGTGAAGCCTGCTTGACCCCTCGGCCCCTCTGCCCCTCGCTCACAGCCAGTGATCTTCGCCCTGGACCCCCCAGGGGACCAGGCGGGCCCACAGAGGGAGTAGGCGCTAAGTGGCCTACGGTGAAGTCCTGTAGACATCTCAAGGACACCACAGGGTCAAGGGCACCGCAGGATCACGGTTTCCGCGGGGTCGAGGTCACTGCAGGGGCGCTGGAACGTGGCTTGTGGAAAGTCCCCCACGGCGACGGCAGGGAGCCCCGAGGGCGAGGGAGGGCCCAGGGGGCTCGTCCCGGCACAGGGACCCCAACTAGCGGCCAGTGGCCAGCCCCCTCCCCTACTGCAGGAGCCCAGGCCTGCCCCAGGCCCCTCCTGGCCTACGGCCCCCACCCCAACTCCGAGCAGGGTGCGGATGCTGCTGTTTCCTTCACTGACACGGGCCCCGATGCCCGAGCCAGGCGCACCCCCTCCCCTGTCCCAGCTCCACCCACACCCGTCCTCCTCCCGCCCGCTGGGGTGAGCGCCCGCTGACGTCGTCTCAGGGCTGGGCACCGCAACAGCAGTGCTGTGAGCGCCTCCGTCCACCTGTGTCTTGGAGCTGCACAAGCCTCGAAGCCCGAGTGGACACTTTGTGGCCACTGCCCCTCCATTCTCGCGCGTCGCCGGAAAGCGAGGCTCCGGCGTTGGCAAGAGCCACCCAGGCAGCGGGGACGCCAGGAGGCTGGCACAGGGCTGGATGGATCCTGAGCCGAGGGGCGGGCAGGCCCTCGCCCTGGCGCCACAGCAGCCCTACTGGGGTACCGGGACAGCCGGGGGCAGAAAGCGGCTCCAGGGCCTGTACCCTGCGGCTGCAGTGTGGCCCAAAGGCTGGGTAAGGGCACAAGGCACCCAGCGTTTGCAGGGCTGGGAGGCTTCGGGGGCAGAGCTCCCCCGGGGCCGTGGGCCTCTCTTTCTAACCCCTTAACACAAGAGACCGCCTGTCGTCGGGAGTTGCTCTAATCCCAGCACCAACAGGCCAGCCGGGGCTGCGGCAGCAGCGGGTGGCGTCAGCGGGCTCCACGTGGTGGAGTCAGAAATGCACAGGGGTCCTGGGGGCCTCAAATGGCTGAGGTAAAGGAGCATGATTTGCAAACTGCCAGGCATTTAAAGTGACATTTGCCTAATTAACTTCTGCCTCGTAAAAGTCTTCCAAAGGCTTATTCGAAGTGAGAAATGAAGCTCCTTCGTGGGTGCTCCCCAAATATTCACGTGTGATTGTGAAAAGCATTTACTTTCCTCCTCATTTTGATCCTATCATCTAGAGACTTGCTTAGAAAAGTGTGAAATGATGAGAAGTAAAATGTGGCTCATCTTTCAAATAACTCTAATTCTAGAGGCATCAAATGCAAATACTTATTCTTGGGGTTCAGAAAAGTGCTTCTGGCGCCTCCCTGGCAGCCTTGGAGTTAGGTGTCAGGCTGTCACCCTGCGGCCTGAGTCCATCCCCGTCCAGGGAGCTGCCCCCAGGGCCCAGCAGACCTCCCCTGTCTCCCCGCTGCTCCCCTCAGCAGTGGGTTTCAGTGGATCCACCTGTTCTGCTCCCCACCCTGTCTCCGGGGAATCCTCTCACCCCTGCACGTCTGGCCTGCACCCCAGTTCTTTTACTAATGAATAAATAAAATCTTTTAAAAAATACATGTTTCTGAATTTTGCTCACATTTCAAACATGTGAACAAAAGGGACCCTGCGTCCCGTGCCCGCCTCCCGTGGGCCTGGACTCAAGCCCTGGCTTTCTGACTTAGCCTCACGCTGCCAGGGGCCTACCAGCTGGGGCCGATTGCCACCTCGGCACAGTTCTGACAAAGATTCAGCAACTAGGGAGAGGAGACGCGCTCCGCCCTGGCACAGTGGCCGGGTGGCCACGCCACCCAGCCAGTAGCGGGGCTGCCCCAGATTCTGAGGACCGCGTGGGGAGCCGAGGGCTGGGGCGCGGGCCACGCTGCGAGCCACGGCCGGCCGCCCGCGCGTGGGCACAGGGCCTCCTGGAGCCGCCACCGGCCAGAAGCTTCCCACGCCGCTACCGAGGGTGTCTGCTGGGGCATTTCGCGCGTCTGCTCGGCGCTCTGGCCGGTTTCACGGGCCTGGCACGTCCAGGACCGGGGCGGGTCAGGCCGAGGCGCGCTGGCCCGGCGCGCTGGGGCGTGCAAAGCACACGCGAGTGCAAACCCGGGTCCCGACCTGTGGTCCTCGGCACGGTCCTCCTCCAGTCTCTGCAGCCTTCAAGCCCGGCGCAGATTGCGAGGCAAGCCGGGGGCCCCGGCAGAGGGAGCAGCGGGGAGGCAAAAACCACACGTGAGCCGGGCCGGGCACCGGCGTCCAGACCCCGCGGGCGCGGCGGCCACTCGGGGCGGCGGGGCGGGAGGGACAGGCCCGGCCAGGCCCCGCCCCGCCCCGCCCGCGAAACCCCGCCCACATCGCCGTGCCCCGCCCACGCAGGCCCCGCCCACTTTGCTTGCCCCGCCCAGAGAGGCCCCTCCCTGCCCACGCTGGCCCGTCCGCCTCACCCCGCGCGCGCCCCACCCCACCCGTCCGCGCAGGCCCCGCCCACCTCGCCCCGCCCACCTCACCCAGCGCCGGCCCCGCCCACCTCGCCCCGCCCCCGCACAGGCCCCGCCCCGCTGGCGTCATTACTGTCGGTTTTCGTTATCTTTGCCCAAATAAGCGCTTTATCTACCCAAACTGCCGAGTGGTCCTGAGTTTTCACTTGCAAATAACTGGATTATTTTCCGGACCTTAAAGGGGATCCCTGTCCCCGGCCCCCCCCGCCCCCCCGCACCCCCCCGCACCCCCCCCCCCCCCGCACCCACCTGCGCCTCTTGCGCTGCTCGCGCCGCCGGAGCCGCTGCAGGTCGCGCCGCGCCAGGTCCAGCACCGCCGCCGCCTCCCGGTCCGCCGCGCCGCCCGCGCCGAAGTAGGGGCCCCGCGCGGCCGCCCGGGCCAGGCTCCGCCGCAGGGCCGCGCTCACCGCCTCGCTCTCCAGCAGCCGCGCCCTGGGGGGCAGGGGGCGGGGGGGGGCGTCGGCAAGCCCCGCCGGCCCGGCCCCCCCCCCCGCGGCCCCCGCGGCCCCGCCTCCGGCCACCCCCTCCAGCCCCCGCCGCGCCCCCCGCCTGAAATGGCCCCCCCGCCCGGCGGCCCCACACCTGCCCCAGGTGAGCGAGGCGCGTCCTTTGTATCCGAAATTCTCATCAAAAGCTGTTTGCGGGGAACAGCTCCCAGCACCGCCCGCGACTGGGCGCAGGCTCACCCCCTCAGGGGCAGCTGCCCCCGCCTGGCCCGCCCGGCCCCGCGCCCCTGGGGTCTGCGCTGCCGCTCCAGCAGGGCCGGGCCGGGCACGTGCTCCCGAACACCCCACCGGGGGCCTCCAACTCCCGCTGAGGGGCGGAGCGTGAGCTCCCCCGCAGCCCAGAGCCCCGCAGCCAGGCGCACCCCACCCCAGCCCCCAGCCCCGGCGCTGAGCCCAGCCGAGCCCAGGGGCTGCCGTGGCCCCGCCGTCGCCAAGGAGACCCGATTTAATTCCGAAGCTCCCTTTGTGGTCCAGCCCTGACAGCCGCAGGAGGACAATGCACCGGCGGTGGGTGCCGACCCAGAACGCGGCCCCACAGGCCTCGCCGGCCCCGGCCCTGGCTCAGGGTGGGGCGGGGCCACGCGCAACCTGGCCAGGATGGATGTCTGGGCTGCGGGCACAGGGCGCGCTGGCCACAGAGAGGACGCAGGCCTCAGCCTCACATCCAGGGCCAAGGCTGAGCCGCCCAGGGCCAGGCTGGAGGCTGCTCCGTCCCCTGCAGCGGGGCGGTGGACTGGGAAGCGAGGCGCCCGGATGGGTGGGGCCCCGGAGCTGGGGACCTGACAGTGACAGACACGAGGGGGAGTGACGCACCCTCCTGGCACCACCCCACAGCAAGACAGTAGCAGCCTCGCCCAGCAGCAGGCCGGGCAAAGGCCACCTGCAAGCCCAGTGCCCGCCCCGCACAGCTCCCAGCCCACACACGCCGGCTGCACCCAGCCCGCACCTCAGGTCCTCGATCTCCTTGATGTAGCTGTGCACCATGTTGCTGACCTCCTCGTGTCCATCACCTGGGGGCAGCAGGCGCTCAGGAGCCCTTCCCCGAGGGCCCCATGGAGAGGCGGCGAGAAGCGGGCAGAGAGTGACACGTTGGCATGCGGCCCACCCTGGGTGCACAGAGCCGGGACAGGCGAGGGCACAGCCGGCCACAGCCACGGCCGCCCCCACCCCCAAGCATCCCGGGAACCAGCGGACACGGGGACGCCCGCCCGCCACCCCCTGCCAACCCACCTGCTCTGGCCAGCACCTGGCTGGCCTGCTCGCTGACCAGTTGCGTGACCCTGGCCCTCAGGGCGTCCACGGTCTCCTGCATGGCCTTGATGCGCACGCGCAGGTTGCTGTTCTCCGTCTGCAGCATGGCGTTCTCGTGGAACATGTCGTTGACGCTCTCCATGCCCTCCTCGTCGATGATCCTTTTACCCTGCGCCAGGGACCCAGGCTTGGCCCCGACCTCGACGCAGCCCCAGCCAGAGACCCCGCCTGCTGGCCCCGCCCCCACACCAGCTCTCCTTCCGGTGCCCCCCACCCCCAGGCTGGCCACGCCTAGACCCCACGCCCTTGGTGCCCCCCACGCCCGGCTCACGGTCCGGTACTCCATGAGCTCCATCTGCAGCCGTGTGATCTCCCCACGCAACGCGCTGATCTGCTGGCTGGCCCGGTCCTGGTTGGCCATCACCTTGTTCTTGATGTTGCGGGCGCGGTTGGCGTATTTCAGGGTGTTCAAGGTCTCCATGAAGTCCCGGTCGGAAGGGCTGACGCAGGCGATCATGACCGTCTGGCTGAAAGGTGGGAAGAGCCATCGGGCCACAGGAAACGGCCACAAACACGCTAGAATCACCATTTAAACTTATATTCCCTAGGGCCTCCCCGGTGGTGCAGCGGTTGAGCGCTGGGTTGCGAAGCTGCCCGCGGCCTCTGCGGCGCCGGTTCGATCCCCGGCTGCTCCCCGGCCACCGGAGGAGGGTCCCACATGGCGCGCAGACCTCTCCTGCCGCCCGCTGCTCCCCTCAGCAGTGTCCTTCGGTCCTTCTGCCTGCTCTGCTCCCCGCTCTGGCTCTGGTGAGTTCTCTCACCCTCCCGCGCTTCTGACTGTGCCCAGTGCTTGCATAAATAAATAAAATAAAATAAATCTTTAAAAAAAAAAACAATCTTATATTCCCGCCCTTTGAACAGCCTCTTCCTGTCAAGATGCCCCGCGGTGGACACTCGCTTAGAGGAGAAAGCAGAGTCTGGGGCCCTGGGCTACAGCAACGACCAGGCCATCGCAGAGTCGCAGAGCTGTGTCTCGGGAGGCAGCCCAGCCCCTGACCGCGAGGCCTTGGGAAGGACCAGCGTCCACTCACCCACTGCTCTCAAGGCAGTGCAAGTGCTGTCCACAGAGTAGCCCTAAACCCTGGTCCACCCACACGACGGACAATTAAAGCTCAAAATTCACTTCTCTCATCATGGAGTTAGCCTTTCAGAATTTTAATCTCCTTTTGCTCGAGTCACATGTGCCCCGACTTTGGTGTCAACAGAGTTTTATGCAATATCCTGAAGCCTGGGGGGAGTGTCTGGCACGTAGACCGGAGTCAGGCCACAAAGCATCTGTCTCCAAACTACCTGGGGAGGCGTGTGAGTCACGATCAGCTGCTCCGCACGGGCTCAGCCAAGGCGTTTACAGTGACCGATACGGACTCGGCTGGGGCTAAGCCGCTGGTCCACCTTCCCTGATGGGAGACTCGGCGCCAGCCACCCTGACTGATGGCCCCCACCCCCTACGCCCCCCTGGCCCCCAACATCTGAGCACAGTGACCCTTCAAAAGTCATCCTGCTCCACCTGTCTCTCGGGTCTCAACTCCTGCCCTGAGTCTCCCTCCCTCTCACTACTGGTCAAGCGTCAACTTGGGCTCTGTCCCCCTGGGAGCCGCCCTCTGCCTCCTCACACACACCCCTATCCAGCCACAGCTCCTGCTACGTCCACCCGGAATATTACACACCCCTGAACAGCAGCCAAGGACCGTCTTATCCACCACTGCACTCCATGCAACACAACACTTGGGCCACCGTGGTCACTTGTGTGTCATGTGTACGTGACGTTCCTTATGGGGGGGTCAGGACGCTAAGGTAATTACTGTGCTGCTGGCTCGCTCCGTGAGGAAGAAGATAAGGGACTGAGTGAGCGAGGCCAGTGGACACAGATCAGGACAGACACGGGGCCCAGGCCAGTCTGCAGGTGACTTGTTCCCCATCACAGCAGGTGCAGGAGTTGAGAGTGTGAGCTTGAAAGGGCTTAGACAGTTGAGGCCACCGTACGGACGGACTCCAGCGGCTCCACACATGTGGGAAGCCACAAAGGGGCGAACGCACCAGCCACACAAATGTTAGCCCCACAAACATGGGGCAGGGCCTGCCCTTCACAAGCATTTTGAGATGCACAGAATAAAGAGCTTAAACCACAGAAGGGAAGGACAAGATGAGCTGAGACCTACTACACGGTACACCACGCAGGTGACGCGCAGGTGAGGTTCAGGTGACACAGGTGAGGCACAGGTGACCTGCAGGTGCTGTGACTGCCAAATGCACAGTGAGCTGAAAGCAGTTTCTTTGTAAAAGTACATAACACACCAACTCTGTGCTGAAGGAAACGTGTCGCTCAGCTGTGCGGAGCCGTTACAAGCAAATGCAGCACCTGTGGCCATGATTCTCCAGCACCAGCAAGGTGGCGGCGGCCACGCGGGGGAGGCAGAGATGAATGTGGTTCTAGTCACGCCTTAGGTTTTTCAGTGTATTTCAGAAACCTTATGTAAACTTGCTCTGATGTCCCCTTAGACATTACAAACGTCAGTCAGCTGGTTTTAAAAAAGCCAGGAAATGACGCACAGATATACATGTAGCTTGTTTCCAAAAATGTCTTGGGCGAAGCCTTTCTTTGAATTTTAATGTTCAGAAAATGAAAGTGCTGCTATTTTGCTCCCGCGCACAATGCTGGGAATCGAGTCTGATCTCAAACTTCTAAGCGGAAACGGAGGCTCACCAGGATGGGATCCACGGGCCCCTGAGGCGCCCCTACCAAGGAAACTAAGGGGAGGCCATCGGGACATTCCCGTGGCCAGACATGACTGCTGGGGGCCAGCGGCCTCGAGCCCCCACCAGCCACGGTCTCCCATGCTGCCCGCTGGAACATGCAGAGAGAAGCTTCGACGCGTGACCTGAGAAAGCCTGTGTGTCCTCAGCACCCAGCCGGAGCAAGCTGGCAGCACAGTAACCCCCTCGGTGTAACAAGCCCCAGACTGACACTGATGGTTCTGAGTGAAACTGCAGAAGCGAAGACACATGAACGAAAGTCGTGCGGGCACAGGGTGGACAGGGCGGAGGCTGAGCCGGGCGCCGGCAGACACTGTCGCTGCAGCCCCCCACGGCGCTCTGCTCGACGCCAAGCCTGGAGGGCCGACCCCGCCACGGGACTGAGCAGCGGTCTTCAAGACGCAGCTTTGCAAGCTGGGTCAGCTCGCCGCACCGCATGCTCCAGCCAGTGATGACTGCTGGACATGAGGACACCGCGAGGCGGGCCCCTGCGGTGGCCACAGGGGTGGGGCAGCGCTGTGCCCAAGCCTCGCTGGCAGGACATGTCCGTTGTGAAGCCAACGAGTCCTGTTTGTCATGCGAGGCAGACCCAGACTCCACGCGAGCTTCCACGGCCCCACGGAGAAACAAACAGCCAGTCAAGACAGCCCCAGAGCTGACCAGGCCCCTCTCCAGAGGCAACACGTGGGTGCCGGCAGGGCCGTGACAAAGCGCCCCGGCCGCTGACCCTCAGGGACACGCAGACCAGAGCCAGCGGGAGGCCGGCACCAGGGAAGGGCAGGCACCAAGGCCAGGAGCAGCAGGCGCTGGCAGGACGCGGAGAGCAGCCCTGTCCCCTGGGGGGAGGCAGAGGGCCTGGCCGCAGGGACAGCAGTGTGGAGTGGCCTCAGGTTAGATCTGCCTCGTGACCCAGAAATCCCACTCCTGGGTGTCCACCCGAAGGCTCCAAGGCCACTCCTCTGAAGGGCCCCTGCACCCCCCGCTTCCCAGCCCCACTCCCGCCAGCCGGCAGCGGAGCTGGCCCAGGGCCTCGGGGAGACCTGAGCTGCGCGCCCATGGAGCACTGCTTAGCCCTGGAAAGGGGGAGCCCTGCCACTCCTGACACGGGCGAGGGAGAGGCGCTGAGTTATGTGAGTCAGGCAGACAAACACGGGGCGATCGCTCCTATCTGGGGCTCCTGGCGCTGCTTGTGCGCTTTCTGATGGCAGTGCCCGCGAGCGCCCTTCAACAGCTGGGAAGACCGGTGGGTGGGCAGGGGCCGGGCGTGGGAGCGGGGCGAGGGGGCCGGGCGAGGGGGGGGTTGGGGGGGAAGGGCGCCAGGGCCGGGCCTACCTGTTGCCACCCAGCGAGTCCTGTAGCAGGCGCGTGAGCTTCGAGTCCCGGTAGGGCACGTGCGTGGCCCTCTTGCTCCGGTCCCCCAGCGCGCTGATGACGTTGCCCAGCGCCAGCTGCAGGAGGGGCAGTCAATGGGCGGTCAGCGGGCCGGACACTGCCCTCGCCCGCCCCCGTGCACCCCGACTGCTTCCCTGGGGCTCCGGAGATGGGAGCCAGGCCCGGGGCGTTGGCTGCGGGGGTGCCTTCAGGCCCAGGGAGACCCGCAGCTGCTAGCTGGGGAGCCGGTGGGTGGGGAGGACCTGCGGGGCAGTGCCCAGGCGGGGGGCAGGGCACAGGCCACAGATCTGTTGCCCCGCTGGGCTCTGCTCTCCGGGGCCCTGCTCCCGCGGGTGCTCCTGGCACCCACCGGCAGCATGGCCAGCAAGGGCCTCCCTGTGCCGCAGCCCCGGGCGTCCAGCCACTGCCCCTGAGGCCAGCCCTCAGGACGGGTCTCTATGCCCGAAGGAGCCTTTCATCTTTCTCCCCCTGCGCGGGTGAGGGCAGGCCCAGGCCTGGGGGCTGTGGCTGGACAGGTCCCCGGGCGCCTGCGCGGGCAGCGGGCGTGTGGCCTTACCAGCCCACAGTTGATGGAGATGCCCTCCTTGGCCCTCTCGCCCGTGGCCCCCGTGCGCTTCAGCCGCTCGGACCCCGCCAGGTCCACGAAGTGGAACTTGGCCGTGAGGGTCTCGAACTCGTTCATCTGCGGCGACTCTGCCATCTCCTTGCTGTCCGCGGGGACCTCCTGCCCAGGGGAGAGAGAGGGGACCCTGTCCCGCGGCACGAGACCCCGCCCCCGCCTGCGCCCCAGGCCTATGAATGCACATCACACGTGACCTCCCCAGCAGGCCCGGGGCCCGAGGACGTGTGCTCCTGCCAAGCGCCGCAGACGCGGAGAGAAGCCGGCTGGGGCCGCAGGGGCGCTGGGCAGGTGCCGGCCACCAGGCCGCCCTGGCGGCAGCTTCCAGAGGGGCGGCCCCGCAGGAAGGGGATGTGGGCGCTGCACTGCCCTGCCCGGGGTCGCGGACCTGGGGGCGCGGGGCAGGCACTCACGGCGTCGGCGGGCGGACACAGCCGGGTCTGGCACAGGTGGATGGTGAAGATGGCGTGCGAGCGGGAGCTCTGCACGTTCATCTGGGTGCTGGCCGTGGTACGGGACAGGGCGCCCAGCTTCAGGCACTGCATCATCTGCGGGGTGGGGGGGGGGTCAGCGGGCCCGTGCGCGCCCGGTGCGCTCCGAGCTGAGGATGGCGCCTCACTTTCTGATGGAGGAGCACTGCCGCTGCGCCCCACCAAGCCCTCAGCAACCCGGGAAGGAGCCGGCAGCAGGACCGCCCGCCCCGCGTCGTGTGGGAGACGGCTGCCGTGAGCTCCTCGAGCCCCTGCACACCTGCCCGCGCGCCCTCTCCGCCCGACTCCCTGAGGGTGAGCGCTGGCCTGAGCACAGCCCCGAAGGGAAGTAAGAAAGCCCTGGGGCCTGCAGGGGGCTGGGGTCAGTCTCAGGCTGTCACCCCGTAGCCTGAGTGTGATCCTGGCCGGGAGCTGCCTACAAGGCGCAGCAGACCTCTCCTGTCGCGCCCGCTGCTCCCCTCAGCAGTGGGTTTCAGTCAGTCTGCCTGTTCTGCTCCCCGCTCTGTCTCTGGGGAATTCTCTCACCCCCCCACCTTTAACCTGCACCCCATCTTTGTTACACATAAATAAATAATAATAGAGGCCTGATGCAGGGCCAGGCACACGACGAGGCCGATGCTGGTCCCCCGGGCACCTGGCACCGCGCACCCTGCTCTGAGGCAGACCCTGTGGGAGGCCGGCCGCACGGTGAGCATCACCTCAGACTCCGTGGTCACAGTGCGCGTGGTGACGCCCACGGTGTAGATGCCCCCGGCTGCGTCCTCGTGAATGCGAATGCCAGACTTCTTGTTCTTGGCGTCCATGTCGCGGGTGGTGTCGAACAGGTCGAGGACCTCCTCGTTGTACAGCTGCAGGGGCGGTTCCAGCGTGAGCAGCAGGAGCGGCCCACCACACGCCCACCTGCCCTCCCTAGGGCCGTGCGTCTCCTCAAAGTGGCAACCGACGGGGCAGTTGTCATACCAGCAGCGTCAGACCCGCGAGAGGAGAGCAGGGCCAGCGGCCACTGCCTGGCCCTCTCCGAGAGCCGAGCAAGCTCTGAGCAAAGCAAGAATGCCTCCAAGAAGCGAGCGTGAGGCGCAGCCGAGCCTGGGCTCAGCAGGGCTGGGTCTCTGTGGGCGCATGGCCCTTGCTGTGGGGTCTGTCTGCAGCTGAGGCCCCGAGTTGCCTGCCCGCGGCAGGAGGGCACAGGACGGCGGCGCCCACAAGCCCAAGCCACGCTCACAGCTCCGGGGGTGACAGGAAAGGAGGCACCTGCCCTTGTACGGGCGAGCGCGACGGCCTGGAGCACCGTCCCCACCAGCCGGGAGACGCTGGTCGTCTGAGCTGACGTCCACCGAGAGCCCTAAAGTGCTTGTCCGTGATCAGAGGGCAGTTGGTGAGCCCGGCAGAGCTCTCCCTGCCCGGCCCGAACCAGGCAGCAGGCACCTGCTATGCATCCTGACACGACTCAGGTCCACTCTGGCCCGGGACGTGCGGCCAGCCTCCTGCCAGCCCAGGCCCCCCAGTGTGGGAACCAGACCTGGCGCGTCTGCACCCAGATGCAGCAGCGCGGGCGGCAGCCAGGAGGGGCGTGATGCCAGCTTCTCCTCTCTGTGCCAGCCTCAGGCTCCTGCTGGAGCTCGGCTGTGCAGCCCTGGCGGTGGCCGGCAGGGGGACTGGAGGCCGGGGCTGGGCAGGTTGGGGGCCGCAGACCGGGCGGTGTTACCTCCAAGAACTGTGCGTTCACTTTGAAGTCCGGCGAAGGGAGCCCGCTCTCCAGCGCCGCCTGCTTCCTCTCCTCGATGCTCCTGAAGAGGTGCCGCACGGCCCGGGAGATGATGCCCTGTTCCTGCTCCGCCAGGCTGACGTCGAAGCCCGTCCCCATGGTGTAGGTCTTGCCGGCGCCCGTCTGTGGGCAGAGGGCGAGACTGGGTCTGGCCGCGGCCTCGGGTGGCGGGCGCGGGGCGCCAGTGTGGGACTCACCTGCCCGTAGGCAAACACGGTGGCGTTGTAGCCCTCGAAGCAGCCTTCGATGAGCTTCTCCACGCACTGCGCGTAGATCTGCTCCTGCTGGGACGCGATGTCGAACACGTAGTCGAAGGTGAAGGCTTTATCCTTGCCCAGGAAGACCTGGGGCTCCCCCGGCGTGACTGAGGTGCAGACATGACACCCCTCGATCTTCTCTTTGGCAAGCTGGGGTCTGATTCTGTGAGAAACCAGCAGAGGAGGAAATAAATGGAGGAAAACTGAGCAAGCGGAACTTTGAAACTCCCGGCCAGATCTCAGAACCCAAAATAGGTCAGTGTCACGGACGGGTCCTCAGAGATCATGAGCGAGAACAAAACCCACCTTAAAATCAAACACTTCTCAGCATCTATTGATATTATCATATGGTTTTTATATTTCTTTTTGTTGATGTGTTGGATAACGTTGATTGATTTTCGGATGTTAAACCATCCTTGTGCCCCTGGAATGAATCCTACTTGGTCGTGGTGAATTATCTTATGGATACATTGTTGGATTCTGATAGCTAAAATTTTATTGAGGATTTTTGCATCAGTGTTCATTAGGGAGATTGGCCTGTAGTTTTCCTTTTTTGTGTTGTCCTTGTTCGGTTTTGGTATTAGTGTAATGTTGGCTTCATAGAACGTGTTTGGTTTTGTCCCTTCCTTATCAATTTTTTGGAAGAGTTTGTGAAGGATAGGCACTAATTCGTCTCTGAATGTTTGGTAGAATTCATTGGTAAATCCATCTTTCGACAAAGTGCAACACCCATTCATGATAAAAGCCCTTGAAATTCTTGGGATACAAGGAACATACCTCAACATCATAAAGGCCATCTATGACAAGCCAACAGCCAGTATCATTCTCAATGGTGAAAAGCTGAAAGCAATTCCATTAAGATCTGGAACAAGACAAGGATGTCCACTCTCACCACTGCTTTTCAATATAATACTGGAAGTCCTAGCCAGGGCAATAAGACAAGAGAAAGACATCCAAGGACTCCAAATAGGAAAAGAAGAAGTCAAACTATCACTATTTGCAGACGATATGATATTATACATAGAGAACCCCAAAAACTCCACAGAAAAGCTAATTCAACTCATCAATCAGTTCAGTAAAGTGGCAGGATACAAAATCAACACACAAAAGTCAGTAGCCTTCCTATACACAAACAATAAATCTGAAGAAGAAGAAATCAAAAAAACCATCCCTTTTGTTATTGAAACAAAAAAAATCAAATATTTGGGAATAAATCTAACAAAAGAGGTAAAGGACCTATACAAAGAAAACTATAAAACACTGTTAAAAGAAATAGAAGAAGACACAAAGAAATGGAGAGACATCCCCTGCTCGTGGATTGGAAGAATAAACATTATTAAAATGGCCATCCTTCCAAAAGCAATATACAGATTCAATGCTATTCCAATCAAAATTTCAATGTCATTCTTCAAAGAAATAGAACAATTATTGATGAAATTCATATGGAATCACAAAAAACCCCGAATAGCCAAAGCTCTCCTGAAAAAAAAAGAAGGGAATGGAGGCATTACACTCCCAGACTTCAAACTATACTACAAAGCCATAATCATCAAAACTGCATGGTATTGGAACAAGAACAGACATACAGACCAATGGAATCGAATAGAAAATCCAGAAATAAACCCACAGATTTATGGTCAACTAATCTTTGACAAAGGAGCAAAGACTATGCATTGGAGCAAAGAAAGTTTGTTCAATAAATGGTGCTGGGAAAACTGGGTCACTACATGCAAAAGAATGAAGCTTGACCACCACCTCACACCATACACAAAAATCAACTCAAAATGGATTAAGGAACTAGACATAAGACCTGAAACCATAAAATACATAGAAGGAAATATAGGCGAAACACTACGTGATTTGCACATCAAAGACATCTTTACAGACACATCACCCAAAGCAGTGATAGTGAAGGCAAAGATCAACAGCTGGGACTACATCAAATTAAAGAGCTTCTGCACAGCAAAAGAGACAATAACAAAAACAAAGAGAAACCCCACCAACTGGGAGAACATTTTTGCACCCAACACTCATGATAAAGGACTGATCACAAAAATCTGCAAAGAGCTGATGAGACTCAACAACAACAAAGAAAATAATCCAGTCAAAAAATGGGCAGAAGAGCTAAAAAGAAACTTCTCTGAAGAGGAAATGCGAACGGCCAACAGGCATATGAAAAAATGTTCAACATCACTTGTCATCAGGGAAATGCAAATCAAAACTACCATGAGACACCATCTCACACCAGTGAGAATGACACATATTAAAAAAACTAGCAACAACAAATGTTGGCGAGGGTGTGGAGAAAAAGGAACTCTCCTGCACTGTTGGTGGGAGTGCAAACTGGTCCAGCCACTATGGAGAGCTGTGTGGAGATTTCTGGACCTACTAAAGATAGAGCTTCCATAGGATCCAGCAATTCCACTCCTAGGTATTTACCCAAAGGACACAGAAACGTCCATTCCAAAGAGCACCCTCACCCCTATGTTTATAGCAGCACTGTTTACAATAGCTAAGCTTTGGAAACAGCCCAAATGCCCAAAAATAGATGACTGGATCTAGAAGATGTGGTCCATATACACCATGGAATATTACTCAGCATTCAAAAAAGATAAACACATGCAATTTGCAGCAACATGGATGGCGCTGGAAGGGATCATGCTCAGCGAAATAAGCCAGAAAGAAAAAGAAAAATACTGGATGGTCTCACTCATAGCAGGAATCTAGAAAACTTAAATAAGGGACCAGGAAAATGAATAACTATAAGAAAGTGAAAATCAAAATCAACAAAAAACTATGAACCAGAGACACTTTTAGGGGGCGGGGGCGGGAGGGGAGGGATTGGGGTCAGAATGGGGGGGCTGCAATTGTATGGGGAATATAACAATAAAATTTATTATTAAAAAAAAAAATCAAACACTTCTGGGGGCCTCCCTGGTGGCGCAAGGGGTTAAGTGTCAGCACCATGAAGCAATCTGCAGCCTCTGCAGCACGAGTTCAATCCCTGGGCAGGGAAATCCCCACAGGGCGCAGCAGACCTCTCCGGTCTCCCCGCTGCTCCCCTCAGCAGTGGATTTTGGTCCGTCTGCCTGTTCTGCTCCCCGCTCTGTCTCTGGGGAATCCTCTTACCCACCCCTCTCACTTCTGGCCTGTGCCCCGGTTCTTGTATGCATAAATAAATAAATCTTAAAAAAAAATCAAACACTTCTGCAGCGGACACTTCTCCACTCTCAGAGGCAAACACTCCGATCAATAAATTCGCTACCAAAATGCTATTTGTGTGCATTTTTGGATTCTTACTCTTCATCTATGGCGTCACCGGGAAAGAGATGCTGGTGGCCTGTCTCCTGGTGCCCCTAGCTCACCCCACTAGCCCCATGGCCCTGTACCCCCGACGTGTGCCCCTTCCCCCTGCCGCACTCGGGATGCCCCCCACAGACTCGTGCCACCCCGCACTTGGACGCCTGCCAGGCAGCCCTGCGCGGGACAGCAGAGCCGGGACAGCAGGTGGGGCTCTGCGTGGGACAGAGGCTCCGCCCAGGGCTCACGGAGAGGGATCAGCCCGCATAGCCTCGGCCCCCGACATATGCCACGTTCTAGCACCTTCCTGCCCTGCTCCGCTTAACTTCAAGGTTGCTTTTCAGAGGAAGAACGTGAACCCGGGGATACCCTGACCACAGCCCCGTCCAGGCGGCTGGTCCCAGGCGGTCCCCTCTCGCTCGCTCAAGCCCTGGGACCGCCCTGACGTACGCCCTGCCCGACGGCAGGACCACGCTGGCGGAAAGTAACAAATCACAGACAGAGCGTGGAGGACGCCTTCAAAGCAATCTGGCTCCACATCTTGGTCTTTGCGATGCCGGAACTGAGGTCAGTGAAAGGAGAAGAGGGCAGCCGTTAACCCACATCGCCTGGGCCCTGACCCCTCTGTCCCCAGGGTGGGGGCCAGGAGCGCAGGAAAGACACCAGAGAGGAACCGCCTGCCCAACACGGCCGCCTAAAATGGACCCCTGGCACCAAATGTGTTAAGAATAGATGCTGGGGGCCTCCCCTGGTGGCGCAGCGGTTGAGCGCTGGGCTGCGAGGCTGCCCCAGCCTCTGCGGCGACGGTTCACTCCCCGGCCGCCGGCGAGGGTCCCACAAAAAAAAAAGAGTAGATGCTGGGCCTCCCCAGCGGCGCAGGGGTTAAGTCTCAGGCTGTCACCGCCACAGCCTGAGTGTGACCCCGGCCACGGAGCTACCCACATGGCGCGGCAGAGCTCTCCTCACTTGCTCACTGCTCCCCCCAGCAGTGGATTTCAGTGGCTCCGCCTGTTCTGCTCCCCACCCTGTCTCTGGGGAGTCCTCTCACTCCCATCTCTGGCCTGCACCCCAGTTCTTGTGTGCATAGATACATAAAATAAATCTTAAAAAAGAAAACAGGTTGCTTTAAGCATCTTTTTTCTTGCACTGTGATCAGATGTTTTCCTCTAATAAAGGAACCCCCAGCGTGCTTGTTTGCTTGAGGGGTGGGGCGCTGCCAGCCCCCATCCTGCCAGGGACACCCCGCCACTCCCGCGGCCCCGTCCAGACCTGGCAGTGTCTGGCTGCAGGACAGAGAAGGGAGAAAAAGTGACTGTCATGGACACTGCACGGACCGGACACCAGAGCAAATAAGACCAGGGCCCCTCGTGCCACGGCCACAGCCCCAGGGCACGTCCGGCTCAGGCACCCTCTGGCTGGTGCTCGGAGCTGTGGCGTCTGCTTTCCTCCTGCTCCCTGCGTCCAGCCAGGGCGGGCGCCGCCACAGAGCTCGCCATCCATGCCAGAAACACAGTGTCCACTCAGCGTCCCTGGCCAGCTCGTCTCGCAGAGCCACGCCATCTCCCCTGCTGCCACGGCCCATTCTTCCTGCCCATGGCTGCCGCCCACAGCCACCCCCGCCAGCCCTTTCTCTCACTGGACTGTGGCAAAGGTCCTGGGGCCAGCTGGCCTGGGCAGCTCCACCCCACAGCCTGCCCCCCACAGCCCCATCAGCAATGTTTGTGGAACAGGAGGCTTTCGCGGAGGGAAGGGCAGTTTGCACAAGGGAGGCGGAGCCCTGAAATGCTGGTACCGGGGCCAGGCCATGCCCAGACCCTCCAAAGCTGACAGGTGGGAGACTTCCCAATGCCACTGAGGCCCCCCAGGCCCAAGTGTGGCCCAGCTCCCTGCGGAGGGAGGTGGAGGCATCACCCAGTGTGAGCAGCAGCCTGCAGCCCAGCCCTCGGATCCTGGGGACACCCACTGCCCAGCCCTCAGACCCCAGGACACCGGCTGCCTGGCCCTCAGACCTGGGGGCAGCAGTGGGGGGTTGCAGGGAGGAGGGCGTTTCCCCACGACCTGCTGGGCTGTGTCCTTCTCCAGTCCAGTGGGCTCTGAGTGTAGGAGTCAGGAGCCAAAAGAGGGGAAACTTCTAGAAGCCAAAAAAACCAAGGACAGAGGCCCCCAGAAGACAGCCCTGCAGACCACCAGGACCCGACACATGACCGTGCAGTGCTGTGTTAGGACAGGACCCCCCCGGCCAGCAGGCCTGCTGCCCCTCGGGGCCCTGCCTTGCTCTGGAGACCTGACCCGCTGGGGACAAAGCCATGCACCCCATGCTATGCCCTTAGCACCCACCGCACAGCATGGCCGAGCATCCACCCGCAGGCCCTGGCCCCACGGAGGCTCTGTCGAGCGAGGGCAGGACCCATGGTGCCGTTGCATGGGGTCAGGAGGGAGGAGGGCAGTGAGGGCAGCATGGGCAGAGGCGGTCAGGGTGAAGGGGCACCCGAGCCCCAGGGTGCGGCAGGAACCTGCGTCCGGCTCCGTGGAGCAGCCTGTCCTCGAGCGCATGTCACTGCGGGGGGCAGCAAGGCCCACTGGCCAGGCCAGGGGCTGCTGGAAGCGGCCGTGGCCAGGCCAGGCCCTCGGGCATCCCAGGAGACCAGGCCTTGAGCAGCCATTGGGGGTGCCACCCAGGAGGGCCGAGTCACAGGAGTCACACCTGCAGGAGGTGCTGCAGGCCAGGGCAGCTGGCCGGGCGGGTGGGCGGCTCCCACCCAGGGCCACACTGTGGCTCCGCCACCCTCGGCTGGGCCTGGAGACGTGGCCTGGGCCGCTGTCACATTCCCAGCCCCGCCCAGGACCAGCCGAGTCAGAGTTTCCAGAGGTGGGGCCGGAGTCCACATCTCTGCAGCTCTCCCGGGGCGTGACTCACGCGGGTTCCCACGGCTGGGCCAGCCCCACGCAGCAGCCGGCCGGGCCCTGGCCGCAGCCCGCAGGCGTGGGCACCTGCACCGAGCCTGGGCCCAGGCTGCTGTGCTCGGTGCCAGGTTGGCAGCCACTCAGTGAGCTGCGTCTGCCCGGCCGCTGTGGGCGTCACCAGCCAGCGCTCGCCCAGGGCACCGCACGGGGGCACAGCCCTCACCCCTGGACGCGCGGCAGACGCAGCAGAGGCCGGTAGTCTCTGCTGAGAACGGGGTGCCCTGGGGCTGCACAGACAAGTGTGGAACGCGCTGTAGGGGGACGCCCTGCCTGGACTGAGGTGCCCCACGCCCCACCTCAGCGCCCAGCCCTCATGTGTCCGCAGCGACCAGGCTGCAGCAGCTGGGGTCGCCACAGGGCAGGGATGGAAAGTGTGTCAGCCTGAGAGCTGCGTCCTTCCCTCCCGGGCAGCCTCGGGTTAGTGCCCAGATCTCCCCACGACGGCTCCTGCAGACGCGGTCTCTGTTCTCGCTTCATGTGGGACCACGTGTGGCCCACAGGGCCGGGAGGCGGTGGCACTGGAGGGGCTGAAGGCGGAGAGCTGGCCCTGGAGCGTGTCTGCCTGCAAGGACAGTGAGGAGGCGGCCGTGTGCCCCAGAAGCCTGAGACGTGCTGGCCGGCACCCCAGGATGTCCAGCCTCCCCGAGGGGCATGGTGAAGGCCGGGGGGCTGCAGCCTCTGCCCTGAGCGGCATCTCCCTGCAGGCGCGCCAGGTCCCGAGCAAAGCCTGGCGGTGGGGCTCGGGAGCTCGACAGGACTCAGGATGCAGCTGCAGCTGTGTGGAGGGTCCTCAAAAGACTAGAAGTGGATCTGCCATACGACCCAGATTTCCCCTCCTAGAGATCCACCCAACGGACACAAAACACTCGTTCAACAGGAAACCTGCACCCGTGTTCGCGGCAGCACTCCTCACAGCAGCCGGGCTATGGAAACCACCCAGATGCCCCCAAATAAGTGACCGGATCAAGGAGACACAGTGGAACACTCCTCGGCCCTCAGAGGGATGGGCTCTTGCTATTCGCAGCAAGATGGATGGAGGTGGAAGGGCGATGCTCCGTGAGACCAGCCGGGAGGCGAAGGTGGGTGCCAGACGGCGGCACATCCATGTGCAATCTAGAAAGCTGGCCGCTGCTCTGAGGCGCGGGGCAGGGAGCGAGAGGAGGAGGGCACGAGGGAGAGCGCCCTGGACGGGGGGTGCGCTGGAGGGGGCAGCACCTGAGACCACACCTGGGGGAGTCCTGCACTGCCACAGAGATTACCCAGGGCGTGAAACGATGTCATTTCATGTAAGGACGCAAAACCAAAAGGACCCCGTAGATTGTTCAAAGAAAACTAAGTTTCAAAGTAAACAGTTAAGAAGTGACATTTGGGGCCCCCCTGGCAGCCTGGGGGTCAGTCTCATGCTGTCACCACTGCGGCCTGAGTGCGATCCCCGGCCGGGGAGTGACCCCCAGGCACAGCAGACTCTCCTGTCTCCCCGCTGCTCCCCTCAGCAGCCTGTCTCAGTGGCCCCGCCTGTTCTGCTCCCCACTCTGTCTCTGGGGAGTCCTCTCACCCCCACCCTGCACCTCTGGCCTGCTCCCCAGCTTTTGGAGCATAAATAAATAAATGAGGGTGACATTTGCCTAAGCCACCCGGCCACTGGGCCACACTGCGGCTCCTGGGCGGGTCCTGGAGGAGCTGCCTGCCCCTCCCCCCACCCCGTCTGGGGAGCGCGGGGCTTCCAGGGGTGTGGGGTCCCACGCAGCCCTCCCACCCTCAATCCATCCGTCACGTGTTAATTTTCTTAATGGGGAGAAGGTGGAGGTGTACAGGGAACGGGGCACGGGGTGGGGGTTGGGGGGTGGGGAGGAGCGGCAGGCGGAGGCCTCTCTCCTGCCACCGCAGCAGGGACTGGGGAACAAACGGCCTTTGATGGGCGCGCAGAGCCAGGCCTGGTCTGGTGGGAGGGCGGGGAGGCCAGCCAGGAGGGCAGCCTGGGCCTGGGAGCCGGCGTAAGCAGCTCCCCCTGCAGACGCCCGCTGTGGTCAGCTGCTGGCCACACCCTGGCCAGTGACCGCGGGGAAGGACAGGGGTTCCAGGAAGCAGAAGGGCCCCTCCCGGAGTGGCCGCAGTCTAAGGACACGGTGGTCAGTCCTGACATCTTGAGTCGCGAGCCTGCACCGGACCCAGCAGGCAGTGCGCTCTGGAGGCTGCTGCCCGCCTTGGGAGCGGCAGGTGCAAGCGCAGGGTCAGCAGCCGCTGCCCTGAGGGCCCGGGCCAGGGGGCCTGGGCTCCACGGGAGCACGACAGCGGGGCGGGGCCGCGTGCCTGGAAGCCCGGAGGTGAGGCCAGCGCGGCGTGACCCCAAGTCAGAAACAGAAGGGAAAGAAACAGGAGCGAACTCTGGGTGCAAAGAAGTGAAATGGAAAATAAATCACCAACGAAACTTGCTTTCAGCCAAAGGCATGTTTCTGCCAGCTCTGCCGCGGGGCCTGAGGCACAGGCCACGGGCCAGGCTCACAGGCAGGGCAGGCAGGACAGGCCTGGACGCCTGGGGCAGCCGTCTGGGAGGGCAGAGGGCGGCTGCCCTGGGGGCTGAGCTGGGGCCTCGGGCTGTGACCCCGCCCTTGGCGAGGACCCGCCTATGGCAGTGGCTGCGGCTCTGGCTCCGGCGTGCACCCAGCAGCAGTGCTAGCCGGGCCCAGAACCTCTTCCCCCTCATTCCCCTTAGTTCTCCTCTTACGCGGATTTTCAGGGCCGTCCCTTCCAGGCCCCTGGACACTGCGTGGCCGCGATCTGGACATCACGTGGCGCTGGCGGGACAGGGGCGGGGTGGGGCCTGGGCTTCCTCGCCGCTCCCCACTGAGGGGTGCAGGGCTCAGCCAGGGCAGGATCCCACTGGGTGCTGTGGCCTGCGCCCGGCCCGCTCTGCGCGGAGCCCACCCTCCTGCTTGCGCTGCTGGTGAAAGCTCGAGAACCCCCGTCCCCACCCAGGGACTGGGCGAACAGCACCGTCCACACCGCTGGCGGGCGGGCACTCGCCCGGGGAGCCCGTGTGGCGGGTCCGTGCGCTCCAAGCGGATACAGCAGGTGAGAGGCGGCGCCAACCCCCACTGCCCATGGAAGCTGCCCCGCAAGGACGGCGTCAAGTGTGCACGGGGACGGCCGTGGACCCGCGTGCTGCTCTGGGCGGCGTCTCAACAGAATTGTTCTGACCCGGCCACGAGGCCCGTCCGCCCAGCGCTGTGTCTTCTCCCGTGGCTTTTATTCAGTTCGTTTTAAAGATTTATGTATTTATGCACACAAGGGCTGGGGGGCAGGCCAGAGGTGCGGGGTGAGAGGACTCCCCAGAGACAGTGGGGAGCAGAACAGGCGGATCCACTGAGCCACGCTGCAGCGGGGAGACAGGAGGGGTCTGCCGCGCCCTGTGGGTAGCCCCCTGGTGGGGATGCAGAGACTGTGGACAGCTTCCCAGTGTGGTGCTTAACCCCTTGCGCCACCAGGGAGGCCCCTTTTCCATGTCTTTTAAGGACAGCCTACAGCTCTGCGGCGGAGTCGCTCACCTCTTTTTGTTATTTTTTTAAGGGTTTCTTTTGATGTGGCTGTGACTGGGGTCGTCCCCGGCTCCCTCTCTGCTAGGGTGTCATCGGCGTGTAGGAAGGTGGCCAGACGGCGCCCCCCACCCGCCTGGTGTCTCCAGCAGCCTCCGCGCGCAGCACAAAGCAGCAGCCAGACGTCAATAAACACACGTGGAAGAGCGACTCAGCAACGCATCGCGGGGAACACCCCTGCGTGCTGGTGTCTCTGAGCAGGAGAGTCTCGCACACCATGAAGCGAAAAGGTAACAGAACAGAGACATGCCCTGGCCTCGGCTAATGCCCTGGCCTCCTGGGCTCGCGCCACCTGAGGGCCTGAGTGTTTATTCTGCCGCCCTCGTTTCACAGAGGACAGCTCAAGCCAGGAGAGACAAGGGAGTTGACAAACTATCAGATCTGGAAAGGACGAGGCCGCGGTCCAGGAGAAGCTGCTCTGAAGAGCCCCGCGGGCGGCCCGGGGGCCGGGCCCCACACTCGGCCGCAAGGGCCTCCGAGCTCGGTGGGAACAAGACAAACCCACACTCCTCTGCGCGGGTAGACAGAGCAGGCGCCGCTGAAGTGGGACCGAACCTGTCTTCGCAGAACGACCCAGGCGCAGGCCTCACGGCCACAGCTGGCGCGTCTGCTCCCGCCGCTGCGGACAGAGGCCCGGGGCGGGGTGCAGGGCGGACGCAGTCCTGAGGTTCTGTGGTCCAGAAACCCACCGCGGGCGTCCCGGGAGAGCACCCGCCGGCGCCCAGGGCTTCCTGAGGCGCCCTGCCCGCCCCTCCACCTCCCGCCCTGCCCCCTCCCGAGAGCCAAGGGCTCGCCCCACAGAGCTGGCCCATCAGGTAGTGCAGGTTTGCCTCCTTGTTCTGGGAGCTGCTAAGCAACCTGCTACCTGCCCGGAAGGTGCCTTAAGCGGTCTGCTCTGCTCTGCCCCTGCGAGGCTCAGACCTGCCACTGTCCTGGGGAAGGCGGTGACAAGTGACAGCCCAGGACAGAGACACGGATCAAGTGACCTTCTGGGACAAAACACAGAGCAAAGAACGGGGGCCTTTTCGGGGACAGCAGTGAGCACTCGTCTTCAGCGGGGGGGGCAGCAGAGGGTCCCTGGGCGGCAGACGGGCTGAGGACACGCGCTGAGAAGTGCTGACTTGTCTGATCTGACCACAGCACCTGTCCTCAGGGCGAGCTCACTGCCTGTGAGGGGACCCCAAAAAAACAGCCCGCGTGGAGGGCACCGGACAGGAAGGGCCAGCACTGCCCACGGCTCAGTCCCCAGGTTCCCTTTCCATGTGCCCTGGGGCAGGGGCGGGGGCGCGGTGTCTTCAGGCCCTTGGATGTGGCAACAGTCTCGGCTGCGACACCAAAAACACACGGGAGAAAGCACAGCCCCCGGCTCACCAAGCCGACAAGCAAGTGTTCCCTGGGCGGCGCCGGGACCGCACGCAGAACCCCCCGGAACGGGGGAAACGTGCGCAAGTACTTTATCAGACAGATCCGGCACCCGCGAGGAGCCTGACACCTCAATAATGAAGAAACAAGCAATTTGAAAACGGGCACGGGACCAAACAGACACATCTCCGGGGCAGAAAAGACCGATGAGGGCCCGCGTGGAAGGCGGACGGAAACCTCGACCATCCCCGGCCCGGGACGGGCGCCAGCATCACCGCCAATGGCCTCACTGGAGACGCACGACCGCGACAGTGACCGCGACCCCCCCCCCGCCCCCCCCCCGCCCCACCGAGCCGGGCACCCTCACAGGCACTGCACAGGCGTCCACAGCCTGCACTCAGGGACCACAAACCCGGCGCAGGCCGGGCCTAGCAGACCATGGGCAAAGCGCGCTAAGCCGGGCACAGGAGCCTCCCTGGTGGCGCAGGGCTCAGGTCTCGCTGTCAAGCCAGGGAGGGACCCCCAGGGCACAGTGGACCCCTCCCGTCTTCCCGCTGCTCCCCTCAGCAGTGGATTTCAGTGGATCCGCCTGTTCTGCTCCCCACTCTGTCTCTGGGGAGTCCTCTCACCCCCGCACCTCTGGCCTGCACCCCAGCTCTTGTGTGCACAAATTGATAAAATAAACCTTTAAAATAAAGAGACAGTAGGCACACAGTGTGGCCGCTCCACCCGCGGCCCAGCACCCCTCAAAGCACCCCCTGCACCCGCAGCCCTGCACCCGCAGCATGCTCCACATACAAGCCATTTTACGATCTTACAACCACATTCCCCTGGTCGCGCCTCAGATTCTTCGCGTTTACAATGGGGGTATAAATGGGCCTACTGGGTCGCTGGGCGTCCACCAGCATCACGACGTTGCGATCACCATGGCGTGGCTTCCATCCACCACCCGGCGTCCCCGCCACCCGTTCCCTAGTGCCCGGCTTCCGTGGTGCCGCCCCCATCCCCCGGCCCCCCGCAGAAAGGCCTGCACCTCCAGCCCCCAAAGACCCCTGGGCAGTCTCTGTCCCCTCCTCGGTACAGGGCCAGCGGTGAGCCCCGCCTCAGGGCACGCCGCGCTTCTCCAGACCACGTTTGCATCCAAGCTGAAGGCTGGGCACCAGGGAACAGGCGTAGGAAACCTGAAACCAGTTAACGGGTGGGCTGGGGGCAGGCGCGGGGGGTGCCAAGCTGTGGCATAGACCAGAGGGGGCGCCTCAGGGACCCACATGCACGCCGCCCGAGGAGACTCCGTGCTCCAAGCAAAGCGGGTCCACGGCCCTCAACTCGGGAGGCCCCAGGGCCACAGGACCAGTAGCCCGGCCACCAGCCGCCTGTGTCCAACCCAGTGCTGCCACTGCGCCCAGCGGGAGCGAGTGACCGGAGGATCCGCGCCGAGGGGCTGCCCTGAGCTGGGCAGGGGAAAGGGCCGGAGCGGACAGGTGGGAAGGGGTCCTCGCGGAGCCCAGGGACGCTCCGACCTCCAGATAAGAGGGTGACTCATCCATGGCGCCCACGGCGCTGGGTTTGGGCATGCGCTGGGTCTGGGCACGCGCTGCGGCAGCACAGGAGAAGCAGCACCAGGCTGGAGCGCAGCGGCCCTGGTGTCACGGCCTGAGCCAGGAGGCACCGCAAGGCCGGAGGCAGGGCAGGGCCTGCGGAATGCTCCAGGACTGCCCGGCAGCTGCCCGCAGGTACACCAGCTGGTCCACCCCAGCAGCCAAGGAGCGCAGAGACGACACCGGAGCCACAGTGAGCAGCCGTGGGGGCTGCGGGCTCAGGTTGCTCGCCCGCTCCCGGCTCCATTAGGGAACAACCAGCCATTCTTCGCCCCTGCCCCTCCGATTCCCTCCCGGGGCAGGGCAGCGTCCAGCAGGCGGCCGGGCCGCGTCTCCCTGACGCCCTCCCTGTCACCTCTCTGTTCTGGGAGGACAGGACACGAGATGGCCCAGCCCCAGAGGCCCCGAGCCCGGGGGTTGCGAGCGGCGTCGGACGACGCGTGGACACAACGCAGCGCCTCGCCTGTCCCCATGACGGTGGGCAGGGCCGCTGAGCGGGGCACGTGGAGCGACAGCTGCCCTAAATGTCCACAGAGGACACCTCCCACGGGAGCAGCTGACTCAGAGCCGGGCCGATAAGATCAACAAACTGTCCGAACAGGAAAACAAATGAGTATTTTGTTTGCACCAGCACCCACGAAACGGGCGCAAACAGACTGGATTTCACAGGCTCAGACTGTCCCCTCACAAGCAAGCCGGCAGGAGAGCCACGTGGCAAACAGGACACGCTGCCGTGGTGTGTGTGCCAGGCTTCCACATCGCCACCAAGGTCACCCCGACACCCCCACTGATGTCACCCCGGCTTTGTCACTGAGATCACTCCGGCCTCGCCACCGAGGTTACACTAGCACCACCACCGAGGTCACCCCAGCGCAGCCACCGAGGTCACCCCAGCACGGCCACTGAGGTCACCCCGGCCTCGCCACCGAGGTCACCCTGGCGTGGCCACCGAAGTCACCCCAGCGTGGCCACCAAAGTCGCCAGGCCTCGCCACCGAGGTCACCCCAGCACGACCACCAAGGTCACCCCGGCGTGGCCACCAAAGTCACCCCGGCCTCACCAAGGTCACCCCAGCACGGCCACCAAGGTCACCCCGGCCTCGCCACCGAAGTCACCCCAGCACGGCCACCGAGGTCACCCCGGCCTCACCACCAAGGTCACCCCAGCATGGCCACCGAGGTCACCCCGGCCTCGCCACCAAGGTCACCCCAGCACGGCCACCGAGGTCACCCCGGCCTCGCCACCAAGGTCACCCCAGCACGGCCACCGAGGTCACCCCGGCCTCGCCACCAAGGTCACCCCAGCACGGCCACCGAGGTCACCCTGGCCTCGCCACCAAGGTCACCCCAGCACGGCCACCGAGGTCACCCCAGCACGGCCACCGAGGTCACCCTGGCCTCGCCACCAAGGTCACCCCAGCACGGCCACCGAGGTCACCCCGGCCTCGCCACCAAGGTCACCCCAGCACGGCCACCAAGGTCACCCTGGCCTCGCCACCAAGGTCACCCCAGCACGGCCACCGAGGTCACCCCAGCACGGCCACCGAGGTCACCCTGGCCTCGCCACCAAGGTCACCCCAGCATGGCCACCGAGGTCACCCCAGCACGGCCACCGAAGTCACCCCGGCCTCGCCACCGAGGTCACCCCAGCACGGCCACCGAGGTCACGCCAGCACCGGAAGGCCCGGGCCCCTCTCCGGAAGCGGACGGCCTGGACGTTCCCGGGTTTGCTCCCCGGTACCGGCAGACCCCCGGCCGCCGCGGCCCGCGGGCGGGGCGGCCCCCCGGGGCAGGAGCCACGGCGCGACACCCCCGGGCCGCGCGGCTGCTCAGGAGCCGGGGTCTGCGGTGTGGCGGCCGCCGCGCGGCCGGGGGGCCTGAGGCCAGCGGGCGCTGAGGGCTGGAGCCTGGGGGGGGGGGCAGCGGGCGGCAGAGGAGCCACGCGTGGGGCCGGCGAGAGGCGCCGCAGGCGGCGGACACGGGGTCGTGCCGTGGGGCGTGGCGGGCGTGGCGTGAGGGCGTGGCGGGCGTGGCGTGAGGGCGTAGCAGACGTGGCGTGAGGGCGTGGCGGGCGTGGCGTGAGGGCGTAGCAGACGTGGCGTGAGGGCGTGGCGGGCGTGGCGTGAGGGCGTAGCAGACGTGGCGTGAGGGCGTGGCGGGAGTGGCGTGAGGACGTAGCAGATGTGGCGTGAGGGCGCGGCGGGCGTGTTGTGAGGGCGTGGCGGGCGTGGCGGGCGTGGCGTGAGGGCGTAGCAGACGTGGCGTGAGGGCGTGGCGGGCGTGTTGTGAGGGCGTGGCGGGCGTGGCGTGAGTGGCGTGAGGGCCTAGCAGACGTGGCGTGAGGGCGTGGTGGACATGGCGTGAGGGCGTAGCAGACGTGGTGTGAGGGCGTAGCAGACGTGGCGTGAGGGCGTGGTGGGCGTGGCGTGAGGGCGCAGTGGACATGGCGTGAGGGTGTGGCGGGCGTGGCGTGTGTGGCGTGAGGGCGTAGTAGACGTGGCGTGAGGGCATGGTGGGCACGGCGTGAGGGCGTAGCAGACGTGGCGTGAGGGCGTAGTGGACGTGGCGTGAGGGTGTGGCGGGCGTGGCGTATTGGCATAGGGGGCGTGGCGTGTGGTGTAGTGGGCGTGGCTTTAGGGGTAGGGGGCGTGGCATGGAGGACGTAGAGGGCATGGCGTGAGGGCGTAGAGGGCGTGGCATGGAGGACGTAGAGGGCATAGGGGGCATGGTGTGAGGGCGTAGAGAGCGTGGCATGAGGGCATAGAGGGCGGGGCATGGAGGACGTAGAGGGCGTGGCAAGGAGGATGTGGGGCGGGCGTGGAGGACTAGAGGGCGTGGCATGCAGGGCGTGGCGTGGAAAACGTAAGGGCGTGGCCTGGATGATGTGGAGAGTGGCGTAGAGAACGTAGAAGGCGTGGCGTGGAGGGCATGGCGTGGCGGGCGTAGGGGACGTGGAGCGCATGCAGGGCGTGGCATGGAGGACGTAGAGGGCTGGCTTGTGACGTGAGGATGGAGAGGGCATGGCGTGGAGGGCATGGCGGGTGAGGGGCGTGGAGGGCGCGGCCTTCCGGGCGTGGGCGCGGCCTTCCGGGCGTGGGCGCGGCCTTCCGGGCGTGGGCGTGGCCTTCCGGGCGTGGGCGCGGCCTGCCGGGCGTGGGCGCGGCCTGCCGGGCGTGGGCGTGGGCGCGAGGCTGGGAGACGGCCCGACGGGGCCCACGGCGCCCGGGCCCGCTCCAGCAGCCCGACGGCCCGCGGCGGGTGGGCGGCCCCGGGGGCGCCTCCTGCCCGTCGTGGTGGACGCTCCAGGCCGGGCCGCGGCTGCCCGGGGTCCCGCGGGCCGGACGGCGCGGCCACGGTGCCCGCCCTCCGAGGCCGCCGGGTCTGGGCGCGGGCAGAGCGGCCGCCGGGCCGGGGATGGCCGCGAGGGGCGGGCTGGGCCGCCTGTGGGGCGAGCCCGCTTCCCGCGCCGCCCCGCTCCCCGCCTCTGCCCCTGCCCGGGCCGCGCCTGCCCCGGCCGGGCTCCTCCGACGGCCCGCGCGGGGCGGGGCGGGGCGGGGCGGGGCGGGGCGGGCCCGGGGACCCAACCTCACGCCGTCCTGCCGCCCGGCGCTGCCCGGCCCCGGCCACGGACGGCGCCCGCAGACGCCCGGGCTGGCCCCAGCGGGGCTGCCGGGGGGCCGGGCTCGGAACCGCCGGGGCCGCGCTCCGCGAGCGACACTGCAGCGGGCCGGCGAGGGAGCGGGCTGTGGGCGCCGAGCCCACGGACTCGCCCTCCACCCCAGGGACGTCGCCGCGGCGGGGCGGGCGCGCCGGGAGGGGCAGGAGGACGGCCAGGCCTCCCCGCGTGGCCCCAGGCCCGCACAGAGCAGGGACCGGCCCCGCGGGCCTTCAGGGCCCTCCAGCTGGAAACCCTATTTGGTCAATAACTACGGAGGCCCTGGAAATTGTGTGCAGTGAGTCAGTCTACGAATTTCAGAAGCAAAGGACAAAGGGACGCGACATGCTGTTCTCACACGTCCAGAAGCTCCGGGGTAATCTCGGGCAGCGCGCCAGCGGGCGGGGCTCTCTGGTTGCCGTCGGGCCAGGTCCCAGCCGCAGAAGTACCCCGAGAAGTTGGGCCAGCGGCTCCGGGCAGCGGAGGGCAGGGCGGCAAGCCCACCGCAGGGCCTGTTTCTGCGGGACAAAGCCTCGCCCCTTCCGGCCGGCACCGTCCTGGACGCGTCTTCCTGGCCGGACACTCAGGCAAAGGTCATGCTGACCCTGGTGGACAGCAGCTTCTCACAAGCCGGCGGCCCCACGGGGTGGAGACGCAGCTCAGGGGCACACCCACAGTAAGGGCTGTTGCCAGTTTCGCTTCTTTGAGGAGAAATCGATGAAAACTGAAAGATCAGGCCGATTACGGAGTCGATGCCAAGGTGGTTTCTGCCTTCGTTGCCCCACTGAACTGGAATTTCTGGTGCACCGCTCACCACCCCATAATTAGGCACCCAGATAATAGCCAATTAGTAGGTGAGACGGCAAGAGTTCAGGGGCGGTAATTACTAGGCACAACCTGACTTCCCCAGCCCTGCGTGGCTGGCTGCCCGCAGCCGCACAGCCAGGGCCTCCTGGTCGGGGAGACACGCTGGCCGCATCCGGCCATAAAGCCGCTCAGCCCCACGAGGACGGCCTCCAGTGCCCCCCGCCCCCGCCCTGCAGTGCCTGTTCCCTGCCCTTGAGGGCTGGAGCTCGACCCTCGCACAGGGCAGGGGGGAGGCAGAGTAGGGCCGCGCGGTGACTCTGTTGTGGGAAGCACAAGCTAAAAGCACAGCTACTGGAAAGAAATGAAAACCACAGGGTCTCCCTGGTGGCGCAGGGGTTAAGACACAACCTATGAAGCTGTCCGCAGTCACTGCAGGACGAGTTCGATCCCCAGCCAGGGAGCTACCCACACGGCACAGCAGACCTCTCCTGTCTCCCTGCTGCTCCCAAGGCTGAGCGGAGGTGGTGTCTCCCCAACAGCGCGGTTCCCCGCAACAGTGGATTTCAGTGGATCTGCCTGTTCTGCTCCCCACTCTGTCTCTTGTGAGTGCTCTCACCTCCACACCTCTGGCCTGTACCCCAGTTCTTGCATAAAAATAAATATTTTAAAAAAGAAACAAAAAAAAAGAAAACTGCTGTGATGGTCTCTCAAGTCTCACTGTGCCTTGCCACCCAGGCCCGCCGGCTCCGAGGAAGACGAGGGAAGAGACACAGGAGCCCAGCGCTGCCACAGACAGGTTCTTGCGTGGACCTTGCCGCCTGGCCTCCGCGTGCTCCCAACAAGATGTTCTTTCAAGTGCGCCCCACAGTGCACCAGCACTGAGGCTCCAACTCTCTTTGTGACCTTGAAACAGGCACGAGAAATGCTCCGTGACGTTTGGAAAAGCTGTGAGGTCAGGGAGCTGGGCCGAGCCCTGGCCTGGGACTGGGTGCTGGGCCACGGCCTCTGAGATGCTTTTATCATCTGTGAACAGAGCTAATGCTGTCTCCCCACACCTCACGGGCGCAAAGGCAGATCAACGGCCTCCCTGGTGGTGCAAGGGATAAAGCACTGTACTATGAAGCAGTCCGCAGCCTCTGTGGCATGAGTTCCATCCCCGGCCTGCCAGGGAGCAACCCACAGGGCGCAGCAGACCTTTCCTGTCTTGCCCGCTGCTCCCCTCAGCAGTGTGTTTCAGTCAGTCTGCCTGTTCTGCTCCCCACTCTGTCTCTGGTGACTCCTCTCACCCCCCACATGTCTGGCCTGTACCCCAGCTCTTGTATGCATGGATAAATAAATCTTAAAAAAAAAAAAGCAAAGGCAGATCAAATAAAACACAGAGCCTGGAGGGCCTCCCCTGGTGGCGCAGCGGTTGAGCTCTGGGCTGCGAGGCTGCCCACAGCCTCTGCAGCGCTGGTTCGTTCCCTGGCTGCCAGCAAGGGTCCCACAAAAAACAAAACAAAACAAAACAAAAAACACAGAACCTGGAATGAGGACACGTGGGGGGCACAGCCCACACTGCCTCTCAGCAGCCAGGGCTCGGCAAACCTGGCACTGGCCAAGGCTGAGCGGAGGTGTTGTCTCCCCAACAGCACGGCTCCCTGCAACAGTCATACAGCTAACAGGGAGCGTGCAAGTCCTCACCACCTGATACCTGCTGTCACCACCACATGATACCTGCTGTCACCACCTGATACCTGCCATCACTACCACCTGATATCGGCCGTCACCACCTGATACCTGACGTCACCACCACTGGAACACGCTGACACCGCCAACTCAGCACGAGGGAAAGAAAGTGCAGGGAGGGACCCTATACTGTCAGCACCAGGCCAACCTAACATGGAGCACCCCCGCCCCCCACCATGGGTCCAGGTCTCCACATGCACGCCAAGCGGAACCTCGACAAGTGAGAGCATGTCCTCCCCAGCCCTTGGAGGACCACGGGCCTCGGGCCAGCCAAGCACAAGACACATTGCTGCACCATGCAAAGGCCCCTCGTGCCGTGTGCACTCAGCTGCACGTGTTGCCCGCTGGGCAGCTCAGACAGGCAGGGGAATGGGCGCCCTTGAGAGGCGAAGGTCTGGGATCCACGTTGAGCCACTGATGCTCTTCTGACTGACGGCTCAGCTCTACATGGAGAATAAGAGCCAAGGGTGACCACCCGGTTCTGCCCACCTCCACCACTGCCCCAGCTGTCCACCCGCTGACCGAATGTGCTCCAGACATCAGCTGCCAAGAGAGCCACTGGCCAGGCCTCCGTGCCGCCAAGGCTGAGGGAAGACAGCCACTGGGCTCAGCTGTGCATGCGTGCACGCCTGACCTGTGTGGCGGCCTGGCCGTGACTAGTCCCTGCGCATCGACATCCTGCAGCGCTGATGGGCTGCACAGCGTCCCTCGACACCACGCCCCACATTTTAAAGAAAGGATAAATCAGTGCTACCTGATGGAAATAAAAGGCAAGGACCATGGCATTTAATTTTTAAAATTCTGACAGCCACATGAGAAAAGGAAAAATAAATGGAATCATTCACTTTAAGAAGACTTTATTCAGCTCAACGTAGCAAAGCATCCTCATTCGAGCCTGCGCCATGCGAAGGCCAGGGCAGCCACACCTGCTCGCCAGTCCGTCAGCCTGCCTGTTCTGGTCAGCCTGCCTGTTCTGGTCAGCCTGCCTGTTCTGGTCAGCCTGCCTGTTCTGTTCGCAGGCTCTATCTCTGAATCCCGCGTGTCCCCAGGACATGTCCATCCTGACGCTGCGTCTCACCCGAAGCCCTTGGCGAGAGCTCAGACGACGGGCATCGCAGTCAAAGGGGACCCGGAGGGACCATCACCCCAGGGCGGGCGCTACGGAGGCTAGAGCAAGGGCCGCCCTTGGCTCTGAGATGAGGTCGCTGAGTCAGGAGGCCGGCAGCCTGGGTTTCCCGAGTGGGACTCGGATGCCGCGGGGCCAGGGGCGCAGATCCCGGCCCCACCCAGCAGGCAGGCCCCACCCAGGGCCGCAGGGTCCCTGTTCCCCGGACGGGGTCTGAGGCGTCTTCCCCACCGAGACGCATCCCCGTCCCCAGAGCCTCAGGGCAGCAGGGACCTGCTCCGAGGGGCCGCGGCGGCCCCGGCTCGGGCACAGCGCTGCGTCTCTGCCGGTCACCGACAGCAGCGCCGCCCTGCGCTGCCCGGTTCCCAGCGCGTCCCGCCCAGGCCGGGCCCGCGAGGGGATCCCGGGAAGCAGCCTGGCGAGCAGCCGGTCTCTGTCCGCCCGTCTCTGGGGGGGAAGAACCTGCCGTCCCCGCCTGAGCCCGCAGGGCCGGGCGAGAAGGGCCTGACGCCGCCTGTGCTGTGGGCGAGGCCGGCCGGGGTCCTGCCCGCGCCGCCCCTGGGTGTGGGCAGCCGCGCGGCCTCCAGGCCCGTCTGGAAAGCGGCGCCGCAGCAGCAGCCCGCAGCGAGGGCTGGTCAGGAGGCGGCGGGCGCTGCGGCTTCCCGGGGCCAGGCCGGGGAGGCGGGCGCGGGGCAGCGGCCCAGGGAGAACCGGGCGGCCCCCGCGCCCCAGGTGCCGGGAGGCCGGGCGCTGCGCGCTGCGGGCCAGCGGCGTGTTCCGCGGGGAGCGTCCGCTCAGCGCCCTTGGCGGTGGCGGCGCGTTTAGAAAACCGCTCCCGGCCGGCCGCGGGGCCCGGGCCCAGCCCCAGAGGGTGGCGGCGCCCGCGCCCGCGCCCCCCGCCCCGGCCCGGCCCGGCCCGGCCCCGGGCAGCGCGGCCTGCGCCGAGCCTCGGGGACCCCGGTGAAGGCGCGAGCTGGGGAGCGGCTGCGCCCAGCCTGCTCCGCCTTCCAGGCCGCCTCGCCGCCGGCGCCGCCGGGTCCCGGGGGGCGAAGCCACCTGCGCGGACGCCCGGCCCGGCCCGCGGTGGCGCTGCCCGGACGCGGGCCCCGAGCGGGGAGCGGCGCGCGGGCCTCCCTGGGCGCGCGGCCGGGGCCCCGCGGCGCCTCCAGCCGCGCCCGCCCCGCGAGGCCCGCGCAGCCCGGCCCCGCGCCCGCCCCGCCCCGCCCCGCAGCGCGGGCAGAGTCCAGGCCCCGCGGCCCCGCCCCAGGCCCGGCCGGGAGGCTGCGGGCGGGGGGTTCTCGTTCTCTCGGGGGGATCCCGGGGCCCGGGGCCCGGGCCGGGGGGCGCGGGCGGGGCCGGGCGGGCGGCTGCGGGGCGCGGGGCGCGGGGCGGCCCGGCCCGATGATGCTGCAGTTTTCCCGGCGGCCGCGCCCGCCTCGCCGCGGCTGCGCCGACACCCCGAGTCCCGGCCCGCGCCCCCCGCGCCCCCTCCCCGGGGCGCCCCGGCCCCCGCTGCGCCCCCCCGCCCGGCGCGGGACGCGGGGCTGCACCGGCCGGGCCCGGCGAGAGCCCGCGGGGGCCCCGCAGTCCCGGCCGCGCCCCCCGCCGCGGCGAGCCCGGGCCGCGCAGGTGGCAGCGGGTCCCCCGCGGGCCCCCCGCCCCGGCCCCCGCCCCGGCCCCGGCCCGGCCCCCGCCCCGGCCCGGCCTCACCTGACGGCCACGCGCACGGAGCTCTCGTCCGGGGCGCCCCACATGGCGGCGGGGGGCCGGGGCGGCTCGCTCACCTCCGCGCGCCCGCCATGGCCGCGGCCGAGTGCGCGGGGCGGCGCCGGGGCGGGGACAGCGGGCGGGGACGGCGGCGCCGCCTCCCGCCTCCCGCCGCCCGCCCCGCCCGCCCCCGCCACGCCCCCCGCGGGCCCCGGGGGACCCCCGCCCCCGCCGCGGCCCCGCCCGCCCGCGCCCCCCGCCCCCCGCCCCCGCCCCCGCCGCGGCCCCGCCCGCCCGCGCCCCCCGCCCCCCGCCCCCGCCGCGGCCCCGCCCGCCCGCCCGCCCGCGCCCCCCGCGGGGCCTCGCCCGGCCCGGGGCCTCCCGGAGGGCGGCGCGGACCTGCGCGGGGGGGGGCGGCCTCGGCGGGCGGGCGGGGCGGGCCCGGAGCCCGAGGGCCGCTCTGTGCCCGCCGCGCTGCGCCTGGTGCCGCCCGGCACGCCCGGCCCCGCCGCCCCGCCCCCCGCCCCCGCCCCCCGCCACCCCCCGTCCCCCGCCCCCCGCCCCCCGCCACCCCCCGTCCCCCGCCCCCCGCCCCCCGCCACCCCCCGTCCCCCGCCCCCCGCCCCCCTGCGGCCGGCGCCGGCCCTGGACACGGGGCGGGGCTCGCGGGCCGCGGGGTCCTCTGTGCGCCGCCGGCCCGGCAGGCCCCTGAGTGGCCGCGCGCTCGGAAGGCCTCGCCCGGCACCGCCCGCCCGCCCGGCCCGCGCACCCCGGCGCCCGCGGCAGACCCAGGCCCGGCCCAGGGAGGCCGGCAGGGCCGGGACAGGGCGCCGCGCAGGTGGGGCCTCCGGCCGGGCGGGCCCACCCCGCGTGCCGGGCTCTGGGCTGGGAGCCTGTCCCGCCTGCCCTGCCCTGCGGCGGGGCCCGCCCTGCCCACCTGAGCTGCGGGTGTCCGCACCGGCGGGAGCGCCCGGCATGCCCGGAGACCGCACAGCCAGCTGGACAGACGCTCGTGCAATTTACGGCCTTTCCACAGCAGCTCGGGTGCATGTGCACCCCAGCCTGCCGTGCACCCCAGCCTGCCACGCACCCCAGCCTGCCGTGCACCCCAGCCTGCCACGCACCCCAGCCTGCCACGCACCCCAGCCTGCCGTGCACCCCAGCCTGCCCTCCACACCAGCCTGCCGTGCACCCCAGCCTGCCACGCACCCCAGCCTGCCACGCACCCCAGCCTGCCGTGCACCCCAGCCTGCCCTCCACACCAGCCTGCCGTGCACCCCAGCCTGCCACGCACCCCAGCCTGCCACACACCCCAGCCTGCCACGCACCCCGCGTCCCAGGGCAGGGAGGCCCCGGGGTGGACAGACAGGGCGCCTGGGCCTGGGCGGCGCTGGCGGGGTCCCAAGGGGGCACCCGCCCTGCCTGGCCTACCTCCGCTTTGCGCCGCGGCTTCTCCAGAGAAAAGTCAGACCTCTGTGGGGAAACCCCTTCGCTTCAAACATCAACCACTGACGCAGCACCGTGTGGACAAACCGCACAAAGCCGCTGAAACCTGTCTCGGCCAATGCTCATCCCCAAACGCCAGGCTGGACGTCCCGGTCCAGGCGGCAGCCCGGTGACCGCTGCGGCCAGGTCCCCGCAGTGCCTGAGCCGGCAGAGGCTGCCGACACTCGGGCCACACCCGGCCGGGCAGCTGCCGCCCGACCCTGTAAGGTCGGCGGCTCTGAATTTAGAGCCAGACTCCTTCAGCCGGACCGTCCTCGCCTCCTACCCGGGCCCAGGGCAAACACCCCAGGGCAGGGTTTCCCACACAGGCAGCACAGTCCAGTGATTCCTCCACAAGCCCGGGGCCAAGCTCGGGGTCAGAGGCTGGCCGCAGTGTGCGGGCGACTCGGGATGCTCCAGGGCGGGTGAGGGGCCCCGGAACCCCCATCTGCCCACTCTGCAGGGGCTCTGCCGCATCGGGGCGAAACCTGCTCTGGTGCGAAGACCTGAGTGGGGAGGGACTTGACGCATCAGCCCGCAGCACGGGAGGGGGACGGGTCTCCAGACCTGGCACCCGGGCCACCCTCCCCGGTGGGTAAATGTCCAGCCCAACCAGGGAGGACCAGAGTCTGAGGCCCGAGAGCCTGCCCCGGTCTACGGCCCCTCCTGGGGACCCGCAGGAAAGGGGCAGCGGGGGCCGGCGCGTCCGGGAGGAAAAGAGCAACCTCAGAATCCAGGTGCGAGCTGCCCCGTCCCGCCCTGGGGCCCGCGTCCGTCCCGACCGTCCAGGGCCGGGAAGGCCCCGCGGCTTCTCGCGCGTCTCCGCTCCGCGTCCTCCCCGGGCTCCTCCCGCCCCACCCTCCTCCTCCCGGCTCCTCTCCAGCTTCTCCCCCTGCTCAGCTCCACCTCCCTGGGGGGGGGGCATGGACCTGGACCCCCCCTTTCCTGGGGGCCCCCTGTCACAGAGAGGGTTAGGATCATTGATCACAGGAGTTTACAGCCTAGTGCACGGACACAAGCCTGAAAATCCCCAAGAGCAGTAAGAGAAATGGACGGGAGCTCAGAGCGGGGTCCCCGGTGGACCATCAGCCCGCACGGCCGCCCCAGCGCCAGCCGTCCTGCACCTGGAACATTCCCCCCAGATGTTCCCGTCTCGGCTCCCTTTGCTCTTTGGGCATCAGCTGAATGTTCCCTCTCAGAGACCCCCGAATGCCTGCAGCCCCCGGCCCCCAGGAGGCCCCTGTGGCAGGGGCAGCCACCCCACCCCACTCCCAAGCTGCTCTTTTATCTGTTTTGCGTCATTTTCTGACTATTCGCGTTAGCGGCCCCGCTCGTGGCCGTGGCGTGTGTGGGAGGCCGGCTCCAGACACAGAGTGTGTCACTCAGGGGGTCCTGGTGTCCACACCCGCTGCGGATGTCACCCTCCCTAGCGAGGGTCAGGCCAGAGGGACACCGAGTGCCAGCTGTTCCCCAGGCCCACATCTGCCAGCTCCCGGCCCCGGAGACAGTGCAGCTGCCGCCCTTGCCTCGGCCCGCGTCTGGAGCGGGGCGCCCCCGCGGTGCCCGGGGGCCGCTCCAGGGAGTGTGGTGTGGCTCTCAGGGGTCAGGGCCGCCTCAGGCAGGTGACCCCCGCTGCGTCACAGCCTCGTGCCCGGGTGCGGGAGGGGGCACCGTGTCCTCCGCGCCCCCTCGTGCCCCAGCCTCGTCAGGCCACCCCGAGCAAGCACAGATCCAGGGGTCGGGTTATGTGGGGGCAGCCAGCAGGAGGGCATCCTGCCCAGGCCACTGTGTCCCTCCGGCCCAGCCCTGCTGCTTCCTGGTGTCCCCTCCCATGGACACTGTCCCAGCAGGCGCGGCCCTGCCCTGTCCCTGCCGCCCGCCCCCACAGTGGCGCAGGGCCCACCGGGAAGCCAGGACAGTGTGGCCGGGCGGCGCGATGGTGGCGCCACCTCAGCTTTTCCTGCCCAGGAGGGGCCAGTCTCCCCGGCCGGGTTATTTCGGGCTAAAAGCACTTCACTTCTCATGCTGGGACCACGGGACCGGCTCAGCAGATGGGCGGAAAACAGCTCCTTTATTAGGAATATCTCTGTCGATGCCACCTTTGGGAAGGCAGGGCCGATGCTGCCACTGCACCTGTCTGGCACACCTGGGGTCACATCCAGTCCAGCGGGTCGCAGGAAGGGGTTCAGGCAGCAGGTGAGGCTACTGTCCCCTCCGCCCTCCAGGCATGTGCTCTCTAGGTCATGTGCTCCCCAAGGCCGTGCGCCCCCCAGGCCATGTGCCCCCAGGCCGTGTGCGCTGTGCTCCTCTGGCTGCCGTCTCACGAGCTTGTCTGCTCCTCCTGCTGCTGCTAGTGAACAGATGGAAGGTGGAGGCCACCGCTCCATGCAGACCTGGTTCTGGAGGCGCCTGTCCAGGCAAGTCCTCCCAGAAGCCGCTGTGAGGACCCCTCTGGGCACCAGCCCATAGGCCCCGCCAGACCCGCCTTGTCCCATTTTCTTCTGGCGTTTTCTCTGGATGCAACGCGGCCAGGTGGAGGCCTCCTCACCTGCCCACACCTGTGCCAGGGGCCGAGAGTCCCTATGAACAACAGACCCCCACTGAAGATTCTCCCTGGAGGTCAGGGCCAGCGCCAACACCACCCTGTCCTGGAGCTCATGCACCTAGAGTACAAGCTCGCTGGGCAGATGAAATCTTGTTGCACTTTGTGTCCTTGTCGCTGGGGCCAAGGCCACTCTCTAGCACTGGCTGGAGGGGCAGGCCCTGCAGGTGGGATCGGTGCCCACGCAGCTGAGCATCCTGTCCTGCTGGCTAGCCCTGATCTCTTTCCTGCCGACCAGTGGCTGCGGCGCTCAGCTGGGGTGCCCAGGCCCCCGGTACCAGCTTGGCTCCATAATGGCTTTTCTTTTAAGGACTTGCAATAGGGTGAAAAAATAAAGCTTTGGGGCCTCCCTGGTGGCGCAAGGAGTTCAGACGCAACCTATGAGGCTGTCCGCAGCCTCTGCAGCAGGAGTTCGATCCCCGGCCAGGGAGCTACCCACATGGTGCGGCAGACCTGTCTCCCCGCTGCTCCCCTCAGCAGTGGGTTTCAGTGGATTCGCCAGTTCTGCTCCCCACTCTGTCTCTGGGGCGTCCTCTCACCCTCCCACACCTGTGGCCTGCACCCCAGCTCTTGTGTGCAGAAATAAATAAATCTTTAAAAAAAAAGCTTCGAGCTACGCACACCTTTTCGTCACAGTGTCTTTTGTTTGTTTTCAATATTATGGGACTTATTTCTAGTCCGAGACGTTTTCTCTTTTCCTACTTGGTGACTATTCAGATGCTGTGAAAATCTTCAGATGCTGCGAATCACCCTCGGAGAGTCAGGGCAGCTGCTCTTCCCAGAGAAGCCGGAGCAGCCAGGGGCCCGCGGGAGGCAGCAGCGGCGGGAGGGGAGGACGGTCCCTCCAGGCGCCTCCTGGAAGCCGAGCGTGGCAGCCAAGCCCGCGCTGCCGCCGAGGCCGGCGCTCCGGCCGGGACCGCGGAGGCCCCAGGCCGGCTGGCAGAGCCGGGGCGCGGGCGGCCGTCCGGGACGGGGACGGCGGGGCCGCCCAGGAGCGCCGCCCGGTTCCCGCGTCCGGATGCCGGGGCCGGCGGAGGAGCCTCGCCGGGCGGCGGGACGGCTCCGGGACGGCTCCGGGACGCGCGACCTCCAGGACCGCGCCGGAGACGCGCGGCCCCCGGGAACCTGCTCCCGCGCCCCCCGGGGCTGTTCTGAAGCGGGGTCCCCGCGGAGCCCGCCGGCCGCGCCCCGCGTTCGCGCGTCAGGGCCCCCCCTCCCCGCGCCCGGCCGCGCCTCCTGCCCTCCGCCGCCGCGCGCGCTCCGGCCGGCTCCGCCCCGGGCCCGGGCCAGAGGCCGGCGCGGTCGTCCCGCTGCGTCCGGGGCCGCCGGCGGGGAGGCCGTCGGGGGCGGCTCAGGCCCCGCGGGGGCCCCGGCCCGGCCGCCCTGTGCGCAGGACACGGCCCCCCGCGCCCCGCGCCCCGCGCCCCGCGCCCCGCGCGGCGGGACCCGGGCCGGGCACACGGGCCGTGGGCGGGGCCGGCCGAGGGCGGGGCCGGCGGGGCCGGCGGGGCCGGCGGGGCCGGAGGGCGGCGGGCCGGGCGCGAGGTCGGGGCGGCCACGGGCCCCGCTGACCGGCCGCGCCCCGGGAAGGCCCAGCCAGGGGGGCGCGGGCGGGACGGGGCCGGGACCAGGGGCGGAGCCCGGCTCTGCCCTCCCGCCCGGGCCCCGCCCCCCGCGCCGGCCCCGCCCCCAGCCCTGGCCCCGCCCCAGCCTTAGGCCCCGCCCCAGCGTGGGCCCCCGCCCCCAGCCCTGGGCCCGCCCCCAATCTTGGATTCCGCCCCCAGCCCCGGGCCCCGCCCCCAGCCCTGGCCCCGCCCCAGCCTTAGGCCCCGCCCCCAGCCTTAGGCCCCGCCCCCAGCGTGGGCCCCCTCCCCCAGCCATAGGCCCGCCCTCAGCCCTAGGCCTGAGCCCTACCCTGGGCCCGCCCCCAGCCCTGGGCCCGCCCCCAGCGCTGGGACCCCCCCCAGCCCTAGTCCCCGCCCAGCCTCGGGCCCGCCCCCAGCCCTGGGCCGCGCCCCGCCCGCGGGCTGCGCGCCCCGCCCTTAAACCATTGGCCCCGCCCCCAGGCCCGGCGCCCCGCGGCGCCCGCGTCCTCGCGCCGTCCCGGCCCCGCGCGGGCAGCAGGTTCCCGCCGCTGCAGCCTGCGGCCCCGCTTCTCCCCCACCTCGCGGCGCAGCGGGTGCTCGTGCCCGGGCGCGCCCGCCTCCGCCTGCGCCCCGCGGGCCGGCGTCGGGAGGGTCCGCGGGACAGGTGGGGGGCGCAGGTCCCCCCCCCGTCCATCCGCGCGGAGCGCCCCCGCCCCGCCCCCCCGGCCCCCGCCGGCCCCGCCCCCGCCCGCCCCCCGCCCGCCCCGCCCCCGCCCCCCGCCCGCCCCGCCCCCGGCCCCCTTCCCCGCCCCGCCCCGCCCCCGGCCCCCGCCCGCCCCGCCCTCCGGCCCCCTTCCCCGCCCCGCCCCCACCCCCGCCCGCCCCCACCCCCGCCCCGCCCCGCCGGCCCCGCTGCCCCCACGGCCGCTCGCGGGACGCGGGGTCCTGCGGGCTGGCCCGGCCCGGCTGCCCGTGACCCGCCGCGGCGTCCGCCCGGCCCGGGGAGGACGCGGCTCTCGGGGTCGGGCCGCAAGGACGCCCTCCCGGCGGCCCCCCCGCGGCCCGGGCCCCTCCGCTCCTCGTAGACTCGTTTATTTGTGCGCGCGGGAGCGGGGGGGGGGCAGGCCGGGGGCGGGGGGGGGCAGGCCGGGAGCGGGGGGGGGCAGGCCGGGGGCGGGGGGGGGCAGGCCGGGGGCGGGGGGGCGGACCCCCGCCCAGGGCAGCCGCGGGAGCGGGAGGGTCCGCCGCGCCCTGCGGCCGCCCCTGGCCGGGGATCGCCTCGTGCGGCGGCGGCCTCACCCCGCGCCACCGGGCGGCCCTGGCGCTGCTACTTCGGGCCGAGTCGCCCCGACAGGAGCGCTGGGCCAGCGGGACAGGCGGGGACCCCGCTCCGGCGGGAAGCAGCAGCGGGGGGCCGCCCCACAGCCAGCGGCCCCCCAGCCCTGCCGCGCCCTCCCTCTGCTCATTAAAGCCGGGCCTGAGCCCCTCCCTCCCACTGTGGAACCATCCCCTGGAAAGGAAGGACACGAGGGCAGCAGGCCCCTCCTTCGCCTCGGGCCGCTTCAATTCACCCCAACAGCCTGACGTCTAAACCCGAACCCACCGCGCAGTGAAGACGTGTCCCCTCGGGTCGGAAAGGCCTCGTGCCCGCCCGAGTTTTTGCCTTAGTCACATCCAGCAAGCTGGGAGCCGTCCGTCTACACACCCGAGGAACTCAGGGTTCAGCACGCTGCACCCGGACGCCCCCGCGCTCTAGGACAGGAGGGGCGTCCCCCCTCCCAGCACCACACCCAGGCACCCCTCCTGGACATGGCCTGTGGGATCCTGTTAGAAGTTATCAATTAAGAATCTAAATCTACAGATGCAGACCCCACCGCACAGCCACCTCGGGGCGCACGGTCTGTTTAGTAACAGAGACCAGACCCTGGGCCCGCCGCCCACCAGGAGACACGGAAATGCGCTTCCCTCCCGGCAGGCAGCGTCACCGCTCACACCGGCTGCTCTTCCCCCAGCGCCTGCCCCATCGGCCCGTGCCCACCCTGCTCTGCGCGAGCCCCGGCAGGCCCACGGGAGGCTGCCCGCGCAGTGGCGACTCCGGAAGCCAGGGCATCTCTGGACCTGCTGGGTGAGCTGTCCCAGCACGCTCCCGCCCGCGACACATGCTTCTCTGGCCTGCCTCCCCCCGCCCGCCCACTCTGACACGTCCCACAGGGGCTCCATGGGGTGCTGGCAGGCGGCACCTGGGCAAGAAGGTCATGCCCGGCCTTCGTGGGTGCTTCCAATAAGGCCTGACCTGCCCGCACAAGCCGCACCCGCTGCAGGAGCCTCTTGTGCACGGGCCGGCCTGGCCAGGTCTCCGGGAGGCCGAGGAGCCCGTGGCCGACCCGACCACAGAAGAGTGGGACAGTAGCGTCCCTAGACTCGAGGCCCCTGGGCGGTATGGGGAGCCCCCCAACACCTGGTCTCCTCACCAGGGCCCAGCAGAGGCAGGACAGAGTTAGTCACGGCCGTCGTGGCCCCGACTTGGATGCTGCGCACAGGCCTCCCTGGGCGCCAGAGGAGACCGAGCTGCTGGCAAGGAGGGCTGGAGCCCCTGGGCTGTGGCGGCCCAGGCAGGACAGAGGCACAGGCCGGGGGACCTGGCGAGGGGGACGGTCCCATTTCAGCGAGGGACCAGCCCTGTAGGAGGCCCCTCGGCCAGGGCGCAAGGGGCGCCCCGTAGAACAGCCCAAGTCAGGCCTGGCGGCTGCCACCTGAGACACAACTCCCGGCCCAGGGCCCGAGGGGACACAACCCAAGAGGACGGGGTCGCCCCCTGCCCCTGACCGCGGGCAGCCAGGGCCCAGGGACGCGTCACAGCAGGAGGGGCCAGCGGGCCTGCGTGCAGAGGTCAGGGAGCCCCGAGGGGGCGCTGTCACGGGGTTTTCTGCAAGTGCAACTCAACTTGCCCCCACGGGCTTGCTGGTGGACACCAGTGCCGCTGCCCAGGGGCCTGTTCCCGCAACAGGGCCGGAGGGGCCACCCGCGAGTCACCAACTCATCACCGCCCCGGGCGTGACGGCTCTGGGTGTGGGCCCAGTGGTAACAGATTTTTCTGGGGTTATGGAATCAAGAATCTCTTGCAAGCAGAGCTCACAGGCTCAGCCGTTGCCAAACTCGCAGGCAGGCCCACTTCAGCCGCGGCCTCGGCGGGGGTGGCCAGCTGCAGCTGGGGGGACGCCAGGCCCGGCCACCTGAGGCCCGCCCGGCCCAGGGCTGCTGACTGCAGCGTGACCTGATCTGGGCAGATTGTGCTCCTCTGGGGGTGTCTGTGGGCCACAGGAGGGCGAATGACCGACACGCGAGATTCTCCTTAAAGCTGCTCTGTGCTCACACGCAGACGCTCGCTCTAAGTCAGAGGTGGTGCTTCACGCAGACAGCCCTGGCCTGCCCCGCCCCTGCCCTGCCCACGCCCCGCCCTGGACAAACCTTTCACCTGGAAACACTGACCGGCCTGCCAGCTGTTTCATGGGCAGGCCTGTGCCCCTCCAGCAAGAGGAGGGGTCTCCAGCAGCTGAGCGGCCAGCAGGGCCGACAGCCCGTGCCCAGTCCCTGCGGCCGCTGGGCTGAGCCGGTTCCCTCCCGAGAGGGGACCCCTCTGCGGCTGAGACGCACCCACTCGGGTCGACCGCGCTCCCCACGCTCCCCCAGAGACCCACTGACAGCGAGTGGGGCTCTCACCGCGCCAGCGGGAGCCGCGATGACTAACGGGACGCGGTGCATCTGTTTATTTTTGCTGAAGTCGGGCCGGCACCCCCCAAGGCCAGGAGGCAGCCTGGCGTGAGCAGGCCCGCCCGGCCGGGCTAGCAGGCCCCTTCCACTTCCGGGGCAGTTTTCAGCACCGAGTCCTCCCCCAGGATCTTGCAGAGCTCGTTGAGGCGCTGCTGCATCTTGGGGATCCCGGCCAGCTGGGCCTCCAGCTTCTGCTTCTCCTCGCTCAGCGTCAGGCGGGTGGCCGTGTCCAGTTGCTCGAAGCGCCAGCCGCCCTCCCCGTCGAACTGCAGCAGGTGTGTGTGGTGCTTCCTGCCGGCAGACAGACGCGTCAGCCCCGGGGCCCTGGCCTGAGCGTGGCTCCTGCAGAGCGTGGCGGGAGGGTGGAGGCCATGGAGGCGCCGTCCGGCGGGGTCACTCACCAGAGGGAGGGCCTGTGCGTGATGGACAGCAGGGAGATGCCGGCGCCCTGGGCGGCCTGGAAGATCTTGCCCTCCACGTCGATGCTCACTGCGCTGGTGCACTCGTCCAGCAGCGCGTACTTGGGCCTTGGGAAAGCAAACATGGACCGGTCAGGCGGGCAGCCGCCGTGGCCGCACTGGGCCCAGAGCACATAGGCCAGCCCTCCCAGGGCCTGGGCGGCTCATGGGGCCAGGCTCCCTGGCGAGGCTTGGACGCAGGGCCCAGCCGGTCTAGAGCAGCTTCTCAGGGCGGCCTTGTGGCCGACCGAAGAGGGGAGTGGAGACAGTTTGGACATGGTGGGGGCAGGTGGGGAGACTCAGCTGCGACCAGGTGTGAGCCGACGTAACTGCGGACGCTGAGGGACGCGGCCGCTGAAAACGCAGGCTCGAAAGGGGTGTCCCGGCCCTGCCCCGGCTTGGCAGACCCTGCGCTCTACTTGGCCTGCGCCTTCTCGGGCCGCACAACGGTGAGGCACACGGAGAGCAGCACAGCCCTCCCCTGAGGCCCAGGCAGAGGACATGCTCCACATGGGGGCTTATGCGAGGCTGGGGTGCAGGGGAATGACTTTGGGGTGATAGAAACCAGGAGAGAAATCACGTAAGGGGTTCTTTGATCGCAAAGGGGATGAGGGACTCCCCCGGGTGGCAGGAGTGTGGTCTGGATTGGGGTGTCCGTCATTCAACGTGGGTGTTCACCAAAGCCACTGACCTGGGCTTTCGCTACATACTCTTACATCAGCACCAGCAACGGATCAAACCAGCCGGCCCTGGCTGTCAGCTGACGGGGTATGCGATTACAAGGGGGCCCTACCTGTGGTAGAACATGCGGGCCATGGCCATGCGCTGCTTCTCGCCGCCTGACAGCACGTCCTTCCAGTCCATGACGGCGTCCCAGCCTGTGGACAGACGCGTCTCAGGGGCACCCCGCACAGGCAGCCGCCGTCGAGGCCCTGAGCTGAGAGCCCCACGTGGCCCACGGCACGTCTGGACACTCACTCACCTTGCGGGGAGCACCCTGGACGCCCTCTGGGGGGCACAATTCCTAGTCCTAACGGGCTGCCCCTCAGAACTCAAAATACTGACACCTTGAAAAATGTTTTTGGGGCCTCCCTGGGGGCCAGGGGTCAGTCTCAGGCTGTCACTGCTGCAGCCTGAGTGTGATCCCGGCCAGAGAGCTGCCCACAGGGCGCAGCAGACCCCTCCTGTCTCCCCGCTGCTCCCCTCAGCAGTGGGTTTCAGTGCATCCGCCTGCTCTGCTCCCCACTCTGTCTCTGGGGAGTCCTCTCACCCCCGCACCTCTGGCCTGCACCCCAGCTCTTCTACACAAAAATAAAATAAAACCTTTAAAAAAAAAAAGTCTTGCAGTGTCTCCAGAGGCCCGTGTCCACCTGCTCGGGTTTTCTAAGTTACACGCTTGTGTCATCTTTGTTAGCATCGCATGGTTCTCACAGCCCGCCCTCTCTGTGTCATGGGGGAGAGGTTACTTGCAGACACAAGAGGCCCTGTCAGAAAGACGGCAAGTTGGGGAGTTTCTGAGGTGGAAAGAGCAGAAACAGGCCCAGGCCAAGCCAGATTCTCCAAGAAAGTCATGGAGCCTCGGCCAGGCCCGCGCTGACCCAGCGTCCATGCCGCCTGGAAGGGGCCCAGGCCAGGCCCTCCCCTGTCTGCCTCAGCTGAACGCTCACCTCTCTTCTGATTTCTCAAGAAACTTGGTCAAAGGAAAGGGACTCAGCCGGTGCCCCCACGCCCCGGTGCGGGAGGGAAGGGGACCCCCCACGCTCTCTAGGGAGCCACGGTTTCCTCAGCACACGCGCGGAGCCTCCTCCTGGAAATCACATCCTTGTCACTTTCCCTGCAGGGGAACCGTCTCAACCTGCCGCCTTACATGACACCCTCGCTTCCCGTGGAGGCTGTGGAGACAGTTTTCCCTTTGATGGGATTTGTCACGTCTGAGGCCCACGGTGAGGCCCGTGGGTGCCGAAACACCCTGGGCTCAAAATAACTTTGCCTGAGCCAGTAGAGGGCGAGGCTTTTGGGCCAAAGGAAAGGAGCTTGACCCGCTGGCCCAGGAGGCTGTGGCCAGGAGAGGGCTGTGGGCACCGTGGGCTGGCCCGGCCCCGCCGGGCTGCTGCTCCCCCAGCCTCCAGGCAGGGCCTTCTCCAGGGGAGGTCACGGCTCTGTCAGACTGGCGGATCCCAGCACTTCCCTGAGCACGCGCCCTGATGAGTTCTGAAGGCTGAAGAGGGTGTCCCCTACCGCGCCGTTTCAGGGCCCTCGGCTCTCGCTGGAGTCTGGGGGGCAGAGCCTGGCGGGAGCACGGGCGCTGGGCTGTCTCAGAGCTAGGCTGGCAGCTCACGCCAGTGCAGCCTCAGGTGGGACAAGGGCTGCCGCTGCCTGCATGGCCCTGATGCCTGGGGGGCGAGGACCCTGGCATCATGCAGGCCACACGGTGCTGTCCCGGGGCTCAGACGCCCAGGTGGCCCGGCCCGCAGCCGCTTCACAGAGCGGGGGCAGCCGGGGACCACCCGCTGAGCTCCACTCCCGCCGCCACCGCCGGCCTCTGTGGGCGCCTCAGCGCGGGGCAGCGCCTACCTCCTTCCCTCTGCACGATGTGGAAGAGGTGCACGTCCCGCAGGATGCGCTCCAGGTCCTGGTCGGTGAGGCCCTTCTCCCGCATGTCGTCCCGTGTGTCGGGGTAGATGACTTGATCCCGAAGGCTCCCCAGGGACATGTAGGGCCTGCGAAGAGGAAGCACAGACTCTGCCCACGGCCTGGGTACCCGGGATGCAGGGCGAGCCCCCACTGCCCTCAGGTTCTGCAGGCACAGGGGCCTGTTCTTGCGGGGTTCAGAGAGGAGATGCCTGCCGCCTCGTCCCGCTGGCTGCACCTGCTTCTGCGTCTCCTCTAGATGGTGACTGGGGGCGCGGGCCCAGCCGTGCAGTGCAGCCCCACCCTCTCAGAAGACCACCCACACCTACAGAAGTGCAGCCCCAGACGCCGAGTCCCCCCACGGCCCACGTGGGCCCACTGGCCCCTAAGCGGGGAGGCTGACACCCTCCCAGGGGCCTGCCACAGATCCCGGGCCCTAGCCCCTCGCAGGGATTTACCCCAAAGATAAATCCCCCAAGTAATAACCTGAAGCGTACAGGGCCGCCCAGGCAGCAAGAGCAGAGGTGGCAGCTCCTGGGGACGCTGTCCCAGCTCAGGTCTCCCTAGCCCTCCCGAGTCACCACGGTCCATCAGTGCTGACAGCGCCCCGACTGGGCCTTCCACACACGGCGGCTGCTCAGACGGGCCTCTAGGCCCACGGGCAGCACCATCACTGCCGTGTAAGCAGCTCCTGCTCTGCTCCCAGAGGGCCGCAGCCACTGCCAACTTGAGGCCGAGGCCCTGCCTCTGGGGTCCCTGCCTCAAGGAGCCCCAAGTGGGGCCCAGAACCCCCCCTCACTGTGGCCAAGATGCTGGAATAAGCCACAGGGCACATCGGGAGTCAGACGGTTGTTAACTAAACAGTCACTGTAACAGTTTTCCTTTGTAATCTGGGATTCCTTCAAGTGTATCTTGTTTAAAACTCCTATAATACTAAGATTAAAATGAGCATATTTGAGGGCAAAGTCATTCTAGTGGGTATTTCCTTAGATCACAAAAGTCTGCGGGGCCTCCAGCGACTTGCATCTACTCCCCACTTCTTCGCGAGCCTGCCAGGCCGGGACTGTGCTGGGAGAAGGCCCCGAGCTTGCTGGCTCATGTCCACGTGCTTTTGCGTTGTTTTCTGGTTAACAGGGACAAAGGTATAAAAAAGAGAAAGTGCCGAGAAAGGCCAGCTCTGTCTCTGCGCTTGAGATCTCTGAAACAATCGCCCAAAATACTAAATATTTCACAGTTGTCTGAGTTTAATTGGGCACAAGCTTGATAAAAAAAGTCCCTGCCACATTAACTACACTAAAGGCGGCTGTTTACAGCCAGCAGCAAGCACAGCGTTGCCACAGCGACGGGCGGCCCCAGGCCCCAGAGCGGGGAGGCCGAGCTCCGAAGCTCCCCAAGCTCCCGAGAAAAGGAGCACACCCCCCCCCACCTCCTGGTGTTCTCAGCACACTCCGGTGGCAAAAACGGTTCCGCCTGCAGGGCGCGGCCACTGCTAATTACTGAAAGTGCATTTTTAGGAAAAGGTGTTTCCATTCCCTTGAACGCCACTAAATTATTGAAGAAGCCTGCGTCGGGGCACATGGGAGCCCGGCTCGCCCTCGCCTTGCTGCCGCTCATGCACTCGCTCAGTTTCTCCTTACGCCACGCTCGCTCTCACCGTGTGGCTCTGGCTCTGCTCCTCAGCCTGGAAGGTTGAGCACACGCTCCTGGGAAGAGGTTCGCAAACTAACTTAGATTATTTTCTAATGTACCAGGCACCGCTTTCAGAGGGAACGCCGACTCCCGCGCCCGGGCGCTCCGGCTCTGCGTGTGACGGGACCCAGCCACGCGGGATTTTGAACACAGAATCTAAGTTGCCCCCGAGCCGGTGAACCGAGTGTCATCGCATTAGAATGTCTCTGACAAAGAGAACAAGAAGGGCACTGGGCGGCTCAGCTCCTCAGACTGGGCGCTTGCCCCAAGGGGTCTCCAAGGTGGGGCTGAGGACTCCGCAGCCAGGGGTTGGGGCAGCAGGCGGGCCCTGCTTCAGACCCGGGGCTGCTGATTCCTTAGGACAAAGGGCGGGGGCGGGGGAGTGTCCGGCCATGGGTGGGTCTTGCTCCAAGCAGGCCCTGGGGGAACATGTGGCCTCAGCGTGGCCCAGCCGGCCCCTCCCAATGCACTTGCCCGGTGGGTGCACAGAGCAGGCGGCCCTGGCTTGGACACTGCAGGCTGCAACCGCTGGCCGCAGCGCCCACTCCACACTGCGTGGCCTCCCCTAAAGCCCACTGCATGGGTGGCCGGACAGTGAGCGCGAGAACTCTCCACCGAGGAAAAGCAAGAGGTGTGAGTCAGCCCCACAGGCGGGAGATGGACGCCTGCTCTGGGCTGCTGCCCGGCTGGTGCCCGCGGGCCCCTGACCCAGCTGAGGCAGAGGGACGAGGTGTGGCCGGAGGACCAGGAGGCCCGCGTCTCCCCAGAGCCCCTCTGCTCTCGCCCACAACCAACACCCGCGTTCTCCGGGTCTGGCTCCGAGCTCAGCCACTCACGCCACCCGAGGTCTGCGGCCAAAGCCCTGGGCATGTGCCCACGTGTGCTCCCCTCAGAGCCGCGTGCTGTCCATAAAGGCAGCGCTGCTGAGTCCACTGCGGGACGACGGTCACCGCGACTGTCTGACACACGCTCCGGAACACGAGGAACGGCCGCGGCTCGCAAGCCTGGAGGGGAGGCCGGGGCTCATCCAGGGCCGGCTCCGAGGAGACGACTCTCGGGGGTCACTAGGGCCGGCCGGCGTCCCTGGAGTGCAGCACAGTGGAGACGGGCGCTGGCCACGCCAGGCAGGAAGAGCGGACGCGCAGCCCCATCCAGCAAGGGCCGCTCTCGAGGGCGGCAGCTGAGGGCTAAGGCCAAGGGCCTCACAAAAACGGAGCCTGCTCGGGCCGCGCGGCTCACCTACCTCTGCGGGATGTAGAACATGTGCTGGGGCGGCGGCTTGTAGAGGGTCCCCTCGTACACAGGCCAGAGCCCACTGAGAATCCTGAAGAGGGAGCTCTTCCCACAGCCGTTGGGGCCGGTGATGAGGAGGTGCATCCCTTCCCGGACCTGCAGGGAGCACGGGGAGCGCGGCCTGTCCTGGGGCTGCCGGCACCCAGGCCAGGTGGCAGCAGGGCCAGGGAGACACCAGGCGGTGGTGGACATCGGGCTGGGCCTGGTGTGCTCTGCGGCTACGAGCATCACAAAACAGTCCATTTCCAAAGAAAACAGATCTCCTGGAATGAACACTTTCCAGAATTTTCACTGCAGTCACTCCCCCTGGGGGCTTCACCCGGAAGACTAAGCCCGGCCCGTCTCTTCCACTACTAAGAGTGTCCCCGTGCGCGCCCATGGCCCACCCAGTACCGCAGCTGTGGCGCCCGGGACACGCTCGCCGCTGAGGTCCTGCTGCCCTGCCCTGCCCTGGGGGGAGCCGCTGCGGTCACCAGGGGGCTGAGTGCTGGTGCACCAGAATCTCAAGGGGCTTTTAGGATCAGGGCCTCGGGTCTGTTGGCCACTTCACACCTTCATTTTTGTCATCAAGACAGAGAACATTAAATACCACCTGAATTAAAGGCTAAACTCCAGCCCAGACGCTTGCGATGATGCTTTCCTGCCAGCACACGTGCTCACTGGAAAGAGAACGTGAGTGTTTGCTGACAGGAGCAAGCTGAGGACCGATGCCCTCATATTTGAGCAGAAACATCACATTCGGGGTTTGCAGGTGTAAATTTTCTGAGGAAACGTCCTGCAGTTTCCCTGTTACCTTGGCTGGGCTGTCAGGGCCGGGCCGGGCGGCCTGCTGTCTGCGTCCTGCAGGAGGAGCCACCTGTGCCAGGGCCCCCCGGCCCCTCCTGGACATTGCTCCTCTGAGCATTTAGCAGAGGGCCATGGGCCCTGAGTGTGTGCCGCGGGGGACAATAGCCAGGTCGGCCCTGGATGGCGTCTTACTTGGAAGTTCAGCCTGGAGGCCACCACCTCTCCCGTGGGTGTGATGATGGGCACGTCCTCACAGATGATCCCCTGCTCCACGTCCACCACTCTCCCTGCAAGCCGAGGCATCGCGGGCGTCACCACGAGGCAGCGGCGCCTGGTCGGGGCCTCGCAGCACAGGGCGGCGCAGGGAATCACCGCGGCAGCAGCCCCACCCAGGGCAAGGACAGGTCAGCCCAAACTTGGACGTTCTGACACATCTATTTGGAAAGTCTTTCCCAGAAACACTATTTTGCAACAATCGGGTGTCCATGTCCTAATGAGAGCAAGCTGACCTCTGCCTTAGCGGCCCACGTGCTCTCTGGGCGCCTGAAGGGTGGGGGGTGGCCCAGGCGCGGCACGGCTTCTCAGACTGCGCAGACCTTCCCCAGTTTGTTTCTTTATTTTATAAATCAGCTTCCTGATATTTTTTTAAATCTTTTTTTTTTTTTGCATACAAGAGCTGGGGTACAGGCCAGAGGTGGACTCGCCAGAGACAGTGGGGAGCAGAACAGGCAGATGGACCGAAGACACTGCTGAGGGGAGCAGCGGGGAGACCGGAGAGTCTGCTGTGCCCTGTGGGTCACTCCCTGGCCGGGGATCGCACTCAGGCCGTAGGGGTGACAGCCTGAGACTCGACCCCTACGCCGCCACGGAGGCCCCAGTCTCCAGGTGAGAGACAGAGGTGATAGGGAACAACGTGGCATCAGCTCCAACCCTCTTGCTTCAACTTAAAAGCAAACCATTTCCTCAGCCACGTGAGCAGCCTCCAGAAATAGCTCTGGGCCCCAGGCCGGGCTACTCCCCACCCCTCAGCTTGCAACAGCAGCTTCAGGAGAAGCTGTGTGGACACCTGGGCGTCAGCTCCCTGTGCCTGCTGGACAGCAGCTTCCCAGAGCCGGCTCTACTGAGGACAGACACGTCAACAGGAGGAAACACGGAGACGTCAGGCTGATACCTTTGATGGCCAGCGGGTGGCTGGGGGTTGATTCTGCGTCGCCCCCACCCTTGTGCTGGTTTCCGGACTCCTGGGTGACTGTGGTTCTCTTATAAATCCCTCTTTTCACCTCGTCAAAGACCCAAAACATATTGTAGACACGCGCGGTGTAGCCTGCCAGCTCGGTGACCTGCATTCAAGCAGGAGAGACAGTCAGTCGGGCGCCCGGGCCCCCAGCTCTTCACACACTCACAGAACAAGCACCCCACCCACCCCGTGTGCTACCCAAACACGCGCAGCCGACACCTCCCGGGAGGGCCCCTGGGCCTGGGGGTGTGAGAGGAGACAGCGCACCGGGTCACTCGTGCAGGCGCGCTCGAAGTCTGCAGGCCGGAATGCGAGAGCCGCACACCTCTCAGCCCCATCCTCACGTCTGGTTTATGGGACGAATCTTATTTCCAAAAAATTAGCAACTTTGTAAAAAACTTCAGCTCATTCAATGAAATGATTTAATTTGACATGTTTTTAAGATGAAAAAGAAGGTATGTTAAATGGAAGGAAAACACATTTCTCTGGCTATGTGACGAACATTTCTAGGTTGCGAATATTTCTTCGGTCAAAATTCCTAATTTGGGGCCTCCCTGATGGCGCAGGGGGCCGAGCGCAGCGCTGTGAGGGTATCCGCGGCCTTTGCGGCCAGGGAGCAACCCACATGGCGCAGCGGACCTCTCCTGTCTCCCCGCTGCTCCCCTCGGCAGTGTGTTTGGGTACATCTGCCTGTTCTGCTCCCCACTCTCTCTGGTAAATCTTCTCAGCCCCCGTGACTCTGGCCTGCACCCCACTGCTTACTAAAAAAAAAAATTCCCAATTTGGCCCCAGAAAACACCCACAGGGGGCAGTGGTGTTGGGGCTGAGGCCGGGAAGCAGGGGTCCCCTCCAGCACAAGCCCCAAAGCAACTCGTGCCCCGGGACAGACACCGCCTGTGGCCCACACCGGTCTGCGCCGAGAGGGGCGCCCTGAGACTGCCGTCTGACCCCCGGGGGCCCTGCACAGCGACTTAATGGGCAATTTCCACAACACCACGCAGGAGCAGCGCTTGGCGGAGTCCCAAGTCAGGAGAACAGGACGAAGGGTGAACAGAATGTGGCTTCAGAAGAAAACTGGGTCCACACGTTGGTGCAGAAAACGCCTGAGGGGGCTGCAGATCCAGCCGAGAGCCGGGCTGGGGCCCCAGGGTGGGCAGGGGCGGTGCGGAGCATCTAGGGGCTGAGGAGTGGGGTGTGGACGGGTTACTAGGGGACACGGGGCAGGGGGCGTCTGCAGACGGGCGCCTCGCCCCTCTGAGCACAGGGGAGGGCAGGCCCGGGACACAGCCTCGATGCTGGGACGAGCTTGTCAGGAGCCCAGCACCGCCGCGGGGATAAGGCCAAGTGCCCTGGCCGGGGCGGGGGGCGGGGGTGGGTGCTCCAGGCCGGAGCTGTTCCTTCTGTGGCTTAGGAAGCAAAGTGTTTCACTGTGAGAGGACAATGGCTTTGATTTTTCATTTCATTTTTCACATCAAAACCCCTACCCCAAACGCGGTCTCCAGCTCAGAGAGCCACTGTTTGGGAAGAATCTGCTCGGTACAGGGCCCGACTTCACCGGTCTCTGTTGTTTTTTTTTAAAGCCCGACACATTGTGTTAACTCTCGCTGCATCAGACTGAAAAGCTTGGTCACGGGTCACAAGTGACCGAGGTTAACCGAACAGGCTGAACTTTCACTTCTTATTGCTGCAAAAGCCACAGAGTGACCGGCCATGAGGACAGTCCAGGGGAAGTGATGTGACGTCCTGTCTGTGGGCACGTGAGTGTGTGAACGAGGCGACTGCCAACCTCAGTGCACTGTCACCACGTCACCAGCGCATCGCCCACGTGCCACGCACGGCGGGAGCCGGGAACGTAAGGGTGGGCGCCCCGCTGTACCTCTTTGTAGGAGGACATGATCCGCTCGATGGCGTCGGCGCCCGAGGCCAGCAGGTTGCGCGCGGTGGTGAAGGCCTCCGTCCGCTCGCTCACCATCGCCTGCTTCTGGCCGCTGCCCGGCTCTGCAAGCAAGAACAGCGCGTGAGCTCCAGCCCCGCAGGCTCCCGCAGAGACCCTGGGCCCAACAGCCCCGCGCCCACTCTGCCCGCGCGTCAACAGCGTCCTGGAAGCAGAACGGGTCTGAGAAGACGGGGTTCTGAGGTTTTACTCGCATCCCTGGTGCTGCCCCGCTCTCGCTGGACGCAGACGCACAGCAACTCAGGCCACAGGCTCTGCGAGTGTTTCCATTTGGCGTAGTTCAGTCTCGCCCGCAGTCAGCTCCTCGCCCCGTCCCAGAGGGCCCAAGGCCACCACCCGGCGCAGCCCATGCTCTGGTGGGGCCTGCAGCAGAAGGCAAACTAGCGGAGCTTCAGCACCCGGCCCACGGCTCCGGTCACCCACCTCCCAACGATGGGCAGCCCTGCCCGGTCCCTGCCACCGTCGGCCACCTGGTCCCCCTCAGCGCAGTCCTGATCTCCGGGACGGTTCCCTCCAGGCCTGACATCTCCCTGCCAGCCTGATTCTCGGTCTGTCTTTTCATAGACGACGAGCAAAGTTCTAGAAAATGTGGTAAATCAATGAAGAGCCATGGACGAGACAGACGGTTGGGGCTCTGCCCCGGGCAGCGCTCAGCTGGCGAGAGGTCCCCACAGCTGCGCAGGGCGGCCTGGGCGGGAGTGAACAGGGTTTGGAAATCACGTCCCGCTGCGGAGACCAGATGCGCTCGCGGCAGGACGGGCCGCACGGCCCTGGGGCTGCGTGTTTTTCAGAGACCCTCAGCCCGGTCGCCCAGAGGCCCTCGGACCCAGAGGCCAGGCGGCTGCTCAACCACTGAGGACAGACTTGGCCCCGGGAGCGCTGGCTGACCTATGCGGTCACCGTGGCGGCACCTCAGGGTGAGAGGGGCCTGCAGGGGGCAGGGGACAGGCCCTACTGCCATGCCCGCCGGCTCTCTCCACCCCCACAGGACACGCGAGGGCAACAGCAGCGCTGCGTGCGTCTCCGGCACCCCCTCTCTGTCCTCTGGCAGGTCCCCGGCCCAGGTCAGCCATGTTGTTCCCCAGAATTGTAAAATATTTTGTCAGGAGCTCTTCGTTCAAGTTCCTATTCAAGCCATACCTGCCCAATTCCAGGCTGACCTCCGGGCCCGCTGGCAGTAAGTGCCCAGCAGCTCGGTCCCACCACCGCCATCTCACCAAGGAGGTGACAGAGGTCAGAGTGTGGCCTGCAGGGCTAGGCTGGCGTGCAGGGCCCCCATGACAGCGGCAATGGCCCGCCGCGGCCAGCACTGGGGGACAGGCGTGCAGGGAGCGCCTGGCCAGCGATGTGGCTCAGACCCGGGGGCCTTCCAGGCGCTGCGGGGTCAGCCACAGCGGGAGGCTGGACAGGGGTCGCACAGGCGCACAGGGCCGGGCTGCAGTCCACGGGGGAGCAGAAGCCAGGGCCCAGGAGCGCCTGCCTCTCGGGCAAGGCCTGCAGGGGACCAGACACAGCCCAGATGGGGCCACGGCCCCGGACCCCCCAGGCAGTGTCTCCCCAGAACCTTCCTGCCGGCGTCTCCGCTGCTGCCCCCGCCTGCCTCCTCCCACCACAGGGACCCCACCGGGCTGGCCTACGCCCCTTCCCTGCCTGGCGGGCGCACGAGCGTCGGGCGCTCCTGGCTTGCCCTGGCCTTGCCCAGAACTGCTCTTGCAGGGAACAGACGAAAAACAACACTGAGAATTCGGGATCCTGACCCTCCGGAAATGACCGTCGTCATGTGGCGCCAGAGCAGAGGAGAGGAAGGCGTCATGGCCTCTCGGACACCGACACCCAGAGCTGTTCACGCGACCGAAGCCCCTTCCCCGCTAAGCCCCAGCTCAGCCGGTGGGCGCAGCACTGGGGTCCACCTCGCGCCCCCTCGCTGTCCGCTGACCAGGGCACAGCTGGCCTCTTGGCGGGCAGGCCTGTAGCTGTCATCTGGGCCAGAGGTGGCCGCGGGAGGACCAGAGCAGACACACAGCCCGGCCTGTCCCCCCAGATTCCATCGGCCGTGGGGCACAGCCCGCAGCCCCGCCCCCACAGGCCCCACTTGGGCTCCCTCCTGCAGCTGCGAGGCCGGCGCTGCCCGCACAAGGGGCCTGAGCTCCGGCCATTCCCTGGACCTGCCGTGGCCTTTTGGCGCCGCCACGCTTGTAACGGCCGTCCCACAGCAGCCGAGCCGCTGCCAGGTCCCTCCTGCCTTGTTTATCGCTCACTGGTCTCTCTGGGGTTCGTTTGCCGCCATTAATAGCTGCGTTTTCTGTGTTCTGGGCTGAATCCTCCAGGGACTTCCAAGCACCAACAGAAGCGAGACGGGGCACCCTCCCCCACAGGCACCATCTCCAAAGAACACCGTCTAGGAAACTCACATGGGTATGAACAGCGGACGATTCCATCAAACTTCTCAGTAAAACTAAACTCAAGGTGACAGATTCTGCCGTGTTTCCCTCTCCCTGGCGCTCTTTAGAGAGAGCAGGTCATTTCACCACGAAAGGACCAGGTTAGCAGCACCACTGCTGGCGATTTCTTTAATTTCCACTTTTAAAAAGATTCTTTTTCAAATACCCATTTGAAAGCAAAAGCAGACCAGGTCCCTCTTCCACGGCCCGAACACCCGTGGCTCCCCTCCTCTGCCCCTGCAGTAGCCCAGACTCTGCGCGGGCTCTTGGAGGCGCTTCTGTCCTCTGGAAGAGCTGCTGCCGGTGTGCAGGGCGCCTGGCTCCCCTGCCTGTGCGGCCCTGGGGCTGCAGCCTAGTGAGGCCACGAGCCAGAGGGTGTCGCAAGCCGGGCTGAGTGGGCTCGGGCAGGAGGAGGGGAAGCTGAGGTGCCCGCAGAGCAGGCTCAGCACAGAGCTGGGCTTGGGTCTCCTGTGACGCCAAGCTCCGTTCCGGTTAAGTGGTTTCAGTGTGCATGTGTGGAGCGTGTGGGGTGTGTGTGGAGCGTGTGGGGTGTGTGTATTGTGCTTGTGTGTGTGCTGGGGAGGCTTTATTTTGGAAGAAGAGCAGAAAGTGCTCCCCTGGGGACATCCCTCTGCTGCCAACACAGCCCACACCCCGATCCAGGCCCACGCGTGCTCACAACGTCCATGCCCGCACGTGTTTAGCTGTCCCAGCGATGTGGAACGGCGGGAGCACTGAGGAACCAGCAACAGAGCCTGCAACCTGGCCAGCCGCACAGCCCAGCCAGGCTACCCGCATCACCCACGGGTAAAGAGCCCTCGCCCCCAGCTGAAGCCCCGGAACAGGGTCTGGCGCGCAGAACCGCCGTCCACACCACGTGTGGAGGTGCATCCGGCCCCGCAGGTCGTGGGCTCAAGGCACAGGTGTGGGCCGCCACAAGGACGCCAGGCTGGTGGTGGTTTGACTCCGGACGTCGCCCAGAGCACCTTCTGGGCCAGGCAATGCCCCGAGTCGCTGGGGGTGAGCTCCCAGAAACCCCGCAGCAGAGGCGTCCTTGGGAGCCCAGAGGAGGGGTCCCTGAGCCAGTCTCCCCACCCTCGTCGCCGCCCTGACTCCCGATGGGGCCGAGCTGGCTGTGGCTTGGAACCAGGCGCTGAGCACACAGCAGCTGGCAATGCCCAGCCTCATGCACACACTCTCAGAGCCGCTGCCCCAGAAACACCGCAGACGCAGGGGTGTGCGGGCGCAGCTTCCTACCGCCGTCAGCGAAGCCCGTGGCTGTGATGATGGGCACGGCCACCATGACCAGCCCGCTGCCGCTCCAGACGTACTTCATCAGGAACTGCTCCACCATGATGTACCACAGGCGCTGCGACAGGATGAGGTTCATCTGGTCCGCCAAGGCCTTGTAGCTTTTCTGGAGTTGCTTCATTTCTACCTGCAGAGGAGGAAGGAATAGGAGGAGCTCAGGTGAGCTCGGGAAGGCAGCCTCACGGCCAGAGGCTTCTTCAAGGATGTGTACATGCTGGGGCCCCCTGGGGCCTAGGGGCTGAGTGTCAGGCTATCACCGTGTGGGCCTGAGTGCATTCCCAGCCAGGGAGCTGCCCACAGGGCACAGCAGACCTCTCCTGTCTCCTCGCTGCCCCCTCAGCAGTGGATTTCAGTGGATCCACCTGTTCTGCATCCCACTCTGTCTCTGGGGAGTCCTCTCATCCCCACACCTCTGACCTGCACCCCAGTTTTTCTACACCAAAAAAAAAAGTGACAACAAAACCCACAAAGGTGTGTACACGTTACGGGGCTTTACATTGTACAGTGTTACCTACGGCGCCGCCATCCAGCAGCCAAGCACACAGAGTCACGTCAGGATGGGTCACGGTTCCCATCACGTCCGTATCATTTTTGGGAAAACTTAGGCTATCAATGAACATGTTGTCTCTAAAGTACCTATAAGTGACTCAGGCCATGATTTCAAAGCTGTGTCTGTAAGATGTAAAAGTAAACGATACTCCACGAGACTGAACAGGCCAGGCCAGGCCAGCACCCTTCACGGCCGTGTCAGGGGGCCAGGCTGCCCTCGGCTTCCCTGAGCTGGTCACCGACATGGCATCAGACTGGACTCACATCACTGAGGCGGAGTCCAGAGGGACAACTAGCGATGCTAAATGCAATGTCTGCTGCGACTAACAAGAGGGGGGAAGGCCTAAGCTCGCCTGAAATTTTGTCCTTCAGGGGAGAATTCTGATGAAGCGTTTTTTGATAATTACTGATGCTTCAAAAATGAAACGACTCCATGTCTCCGAGCACAATCATTAAAATATCACCCTCAACACCAGGATAACTCAAAATTTCACGTGCCAAGTCATCTGTGTACGATTCTGAGGCACCACGTTCAAAGTGCTTTCGTGGACTGTGAGTTGAGTTGATTACACGATTTCAGAGATCTGCTTCGATGTTAACATCCTTTAATATTTTAAAATAATGTTCCGGAACTCTCCTCCTCCTCGTTTCTTTCTTCTCTACTCCAGGCTTTCCCCCAAGCTGGACAAGGGTTCATCCCTTTTAAAATTCGTGTCGGGGTGGCGCTGTGGCCAGCGAGGAGTGGCGGTCAGAGACCGCCAGCGGCACACAGAGACCCTGACACTGACCACACGCGCACAGTCGTGGAACTGTCTCCCTGACGGAAGCAGGTCTTTTCTCCTGGAAAAGACAGCCAATGGTTCCAGCCTGGATTTCCCCATCTCCTTGGGAGTCACTCAGTCCCCAAACGTGTTTTCCCCTGTGCAGGGCCGCCTCCTAGGCTAGGATTCAGGTTTTAAGAAAACGGGTTTGGAGAGAATTCTGAGCCTGTCTGGGTAACCAAGGCGAAGGTGGCTATTTTCAGGCTGCTGACATTTTAGAAAAGTCTGCCCCCGATAATTCTTCAACAGCTTGTGATTAAGGAGGGTGAGGGATCTTCTGTTTCAGCACCGGCTTGGATGTCACGGGAACCCAAGCGCCGGAGCGGGGCCTGTGCGCAGGACGGCCGAGGGGCTCCCGTTTCAGAGCCCTGTGCCGGCCGCGCCTTACCTTGTGTCCTCTGTAGAAGGCGATCTCCTCCACGTTGGCTATGATCCTGGAGTGCACGTACCGCAGGTAGCCCTTCCGGTGGGCCTCCTCGGCCACCAGCTTCCCAAACCGCGGCGAGCAGGCCTTCAGCACCTTGGCGGTGGTGTAGATCACCAAGCCGGCCAGCAGCGTGGGGCCGACGGGGCTGGCCCCCCTGGACGTGGCCGTCTGGATGAGGGTGTACGAGGTCAGGACGACGTCCAGGATGGGCTTGGTGAGGTTGGAGTACAGGTGAGCCACGGACTGGGAGAACAAGGTGATGTCCTCGGTCAGGGACTGGTCGGGGTTGGCCAGCCTGGCGTCCATGTTGACCACCTTGTAGTAGATCTGGTCGGTGAAGTAGGTCTCGTAGGCGTGGGCCACCAGGCGCGTCCTGAAGGCCAGGGCCAGCTTGCACTCCAGGTAGCGGATGGCGCTGTTGACGAAGGTGGCGGGCACAGCCACCAGCAGCCACTTGATCAGCTTGAGGAGGAAGGCGCGCGGCTGCTTCTCCACGATGCTCTTGACGATCTTCCCGTCCAGCCTCGCCACGTAGATGGACAGGAAGGTGCGGGAGACCAGCGCCAGCGAGTGCAGGCCCAGCCAGCCCGCCTCGGCCGTCAGGAGCCGGGGAAGGAGGATTCTCCGGAGTCGCAGCAGCTGCCCGAGGAACTCCGCGTTCACGGCGGGCGCCGGCTTGGCGCGCGCGGCCCCGGCGCAGTGCGGCCCCGGGCTCCGGCCCGCAGCCCCCCGGCCCGCGCCCCGCGCCCCCGGCCGCAGGCGCCGGCCCAGCGCGGGCCCGAGGGTCTTCAGCGCGAACGCGGCCGCCACCAGGCAGGCGGCCCTCTCGGCGGGGCCCCAGCGCGCCCAGCGCGCCCGCGCGGCCGCGGCGCTCAGCAGGCGCGCCATCCCGCCCGCCCGGCCCGGCCCGGCCCGCTCCGGCGGGGGCGGCTCACTGGGCCGGGCCGCGCCGCTCCGCAGCCGCGGGGCCGGGAGTCCCGCCGGGCCCCATGCCCGCCCTGCGCCGCGCCCGGTCCGGTCGCCGGAGGACGCCGGGGCTCGCCCTCGCCCGCCTTCCCCGCGCGCCCCGCGGGCTCCGGCCCCCCCGCGCCCTCCGGGCGCCCCCGGAGTCGGCCCCGCGAGGCTGCGGCTGCGGCCCGCAGGCGGCCGCCCGGCCCGGCCCGCCCGCCCGCCCCGCCCGCGCCGCCGCGCCCGCGCTCAGGCCCCGCGCCCGCCGCCCGCCGCCGCCGCCCGGGCCCGAGTGAGCGCGGCGCGGCGCGCGCGGGGCTATTTCTGGAGAGGTCGCCTCGGGGCAGCGCCGCGGCCCCGCCCGCCCGGCTGCTCGCGCGCTCCGGGGGCAGGAGGCGCCTCCGGGGAGGGCGCGCGGGCCAACCTGGGGGGCCGCTCCCCAGCGCCCCCTCCTCATCTTCCTGCCCGGGGTGCCGCGCAGAGCCCGGGCCGGCCGGGCCGCTTCTGAGTGACCGGACTGGCGCCCCCCGCGCTGACGGGAGCGCGGGGCGCCGCCCCGACCCTGAAGCCGCCGCCGCGAGCCGGCGCACCGGCCCCGGGCCCGCCGCCCCGTCCGCGCCCTCGGGCCGGGCGCTCAGCCCCGGGGGCGCCGCCCCTGCTCCCCGCCCCGCTCGCCGGCCCGGCCGGCCCCGGCGGGCGTGGGGTCGGCCCGCGCGAGCGGAGACCCGGCCGCACCCTGCGCGCCCCGCAGGGAGGCGCCCCCGCGGCCCGGACGACGCCCGCCCGGCAGCGCCCGCGCCGGGGCCGGAGCCGGAGGGGCCGGCGCGCGCCCAGCCCGCGCCCTGCGGACACTCCCGCCCGCCCGGGCCGCTGTGCTCGGCTCCCAGCGGCCGCGCGGGGTCTCAGGCCCACGCCCGCCGCGTCTCCCGCGCTGGGCCGGGCGGCAGGAGGCGGCGGGCGCGGAGGAGCCAGGCCGGGAGGCCGCGGGCCAGGGGGCGGCCGGTCACCGAGGCGGGCGCCAGGCGGGAGGAGGCCAGAGCCGAGCGGGCGCGACGGGCGCGGGGCCCCTGAGCGGACGGCGGGCGGTCGTGGGGGCCGGGGCGAGACGAGCCCGACGGCGTCGCTCGGAAGCGGCCCCCGCGGCGCAGGCGGCCAGGACGGCGCGGCCGGCGGAGCCCGGGGCCACTGCGGGGCCCGGCCTCGGCCGTTCCTCCCCGCGCGTGTGCGGGGGCGCCGCGTTTTCTCCAGGGGGCGCGACTTTATTTTATTTTATTCTCAGATTATTCATTTACACGAGCCCGGGGCACCGTCAGAGGCGCGGGAGCGCGAGGGGACCCGCCAGAGCCCGAGCGGGGGCAGAGCAGGCAGAAGGACCGAAGGACACTGCTGAGGGGAGCAGCGGGCGGCAGGAGGGGTCTGCGCGCCCTGCGGGACCCTCCTCCGGGGCCGGGGAGCAGCCGGGGCTCGAACCGGCGCCGCAGAGGCCGCGGCAGCTTCGCACCCGGCGCCCCGCCGCTGCCGCCGGGAGGCGCGTCATTATTTCCCACAGGCTCATCTGCTCCCGCCCGCAAGGGCCGGGGCGCGGGACAGGCGGGCCCCCACCACGGCCGGGGGAGCCGCGGGGCAGGGGTCGGCGGCGCCCGGGGTCGCGCCCTGGCCGGGCCTCCACAGCGCGCGCCCACCGCGCCCGGGCCCGAGGGAAGACGCGAGTCCGGGCGTCTCGCGGGCGGGGCGGCCCCGCGCTCTCAGGCCGCTGGGCCGGGCGCTCCCACGGGCCGCCGCGCGGCTGTTCCCGCCCGCGCCCGGCGGCGCCCGCGCCCCTGCACGCCCGCGGCCGAGGGCCCCGCGCCTGCCGCCCGAGCGCGCGGAGGGGACGAGGGGCCGCGCGGGGCGCCGCGGCTGCTTTCGGCTCCTCTCCCCGGAAGTCTCACGACGCACGAAGCGCCCCGGCGGGCCGCCCGCGGGCTCCGCCCCAGCTCGCCTCAGGGCGGGGAGCCGGGCAGGCGGGCGCCCCTGTGCCCGAGGCCTGAGGGCTCGCCCGGCCAAGGGCGCCAGGCGCAGAGGCCTTCACACCTGCCCCGGCAGCCAATCAGGACCAGGCCCCAAGGGCGCCTGCCCTCGCAGAGGCTGTCGGGAGCCCCCGTGCAGCCAATCAGGGCCCGCTCGGCTCGCAGAGGCTGTCGGGAGGCCCCTGCAGCCTATCAGAGCCAGGTTCAGCTCACAGAGGCGGGGTTGGGGGGGTGGGGGCACCTGCAGCCTATCAGGGCCCGGTCTGGATCCCAGAGCCTGGCGGGAGCCCCCGTGCAGCCAATCAGGGCCCGCTCGGCTCGCAGAGGCTGTCGGGAGGCCTTGCTGCCCGGCTGGCTGGCTGCCTGCGCAGAGGCTGTCGGGAACCGGCTGAGGCGCCGGGGGCGAAGCCAGCCGAGGGCTCGCGGAAGCGCCGACTCCAGCCGCGCCCGCCCCAGGAGATGAACTGGGTTGGGGGGTCCCGGTGAGTGGTGCGGCCGCCGCCCCTGCGCCCCTGGGGGTGGCTGGCGCGGCGCCCTTGGCGGAGGGGAAGTGGGCGCCCAGGCGTCGCAGCAGGCCCAGCCGGCCCGCCCAGGCCCAGCCGACCCCCGGGGGCTCTACAGGGCGGCTTGTGCCCCCCCCCGCCCCCAACCCCGCCCCCGCCCCGCCCCTCGCCCAACCCGGCTCCCCCAGCCGGGCCCGGCCCCCGCCCTTCCAGGCCGTTCCCACCCCCCACAGCCTGGCACCCCCAGCCCGGACCCCCGAGCTGCCTGGCTGTGCCCGCCGTCCCAGGCGCCGGTCCCCCCCCACCCCCCCACCCCCCGCGCGCTGCAGGACGTGAGCGTGACGCAGCGAGACGCGCAGAGCCGCGCCCGCGGGGTCACTCCCTGGGGGCCTCCGGGGCGCCCTCCTGGCTGGTGCCTTGGGGCCCCTGACCCCCCCCCCCCCCCCGCCGGTGCCTCAGCGCTCTGCAGCCTGCCCGTCAGAGGCGAGGAGGCGGCCTTTCATCGTCGCGCTCTCTACCTGTCACTCGGAAGACCCTCGCGGCGAGCGAGCGGGGGTGTCCGTCTCCGTGCATGGGCGCCACGGGCCTCTGGGGGTGCCTGTTCTTGTTTGGCCATTTTTTAATCCCCTTCCCGGTCCCTTCCCCTCTTCGTAACCCCGGGGGCCCTCGTGGTGCTTCCTGGTGTCCCTGCGCTTTGTCACTGTTGTAGCTGATTGACTTGTTTTCCGCCTGGACGTGCGCCTGGCCTCTCCTTTCCTCAGGCCGCCCTGCTGCACCGCGTGGTTCTCTCAGGGCCCCATGGTTTGCAGGACGCCACTGCGTGGCGCCTTCCCGGCCAAGTGCCGCTCCGCGGTGTGGACTCACAGCACCTGGCCGCAGTGGGCCTCGCAGAGGGTATACAAAGGTCTTGGCCTCTGACTTTCCAGTTCGGGCCTCACCAGCCACGCGCGGCGGGTCAGTGACGGCCTTGGAGGAGACGCGCTGCTGGCCGGGGCGCCGGGCGGAGGCTCCCGTGCTCTCAGCGTCAGGGCCCGGCCGCCGGCACCAGTGCTGCCCCGGTCCCGCACACCAGGCCTCACTGAGGGAGGGAGACTGGCTCTGGGCTGGCACCAGCTTCCTCCTTGGTGCTCTGACCCCGGTCCACGACCCTGATACCCGTGGACCCTCGCTGGTGGCGGCAGCGCCAGGTTCCTCTCGCGATGGACCGAGCTGTTCTGAAATCAGACACCCTGACTTTCCATTGTTCCTCCCCTTTAAGTCCTTTTCTGACAAAAGTAGAGTCGTTTGTTCGTCTCACCTGTTAGGAAGAATGTATTGTTTGTCTGGGAATCTACAGTCTAGAACCCAGGATCCTGATTTTTGTTTTGTGCTATTTACGTGTCCTTGGGAGACCCTGACTTCCCTGGTTTCATCGACGGCTGTCTTTGAGGGGTGAAAGGTTGCAGCACTGCTTTTTAGAAAGATTTTCACTTTGGAAGATTGTCGTATGTTTTTCTTTGACCAGTGACTGGTTCCACGGAACTGGTGGTTGCCTCAGAGAGGAGGGCGGGGGAGGGAAAGAGGGCAGCAGGGAGCGTGTCGAAATGCAGCCCGGGCTGTGGGTCACAACATGCTGCTGAGAGCGTGATCGCTGAGTCTGTCACTACAGGGGTGTGTGCTGCGCTGGGAGAGGTTTTTTTTTTGTTAGGGGAAGTTTGTTTTTATAACTTAGGTTAAAGAATGCAACCAGTCTCCCCAGGAAGATGCAGATCAAGTCCCGTTGGGACTTAGGTGAGGGGGAGGCTAGCATTTTTTGTTTGTTTTTTGTTTTTTAGGCAGAAAAGCAAGGAGTTTCTCCTCAGATGAGGACAGGGAGCTGCGCTGCCGAGCAGGCCCTGGGAGTGCATATCTGGGTGGGAGTTTATGCCAGGGACTGGGGGGGGGGAGGGCCCAGGCTGGTCTCTCTGGGAGTTGAGGTCTGTAGGTTAGGGGGGAACATGATGTGCCCTTAAGGTTTAAGATCGGAGCCAAAGTATGTGATTTTGAAAATAGAAGCTGTGATCAATAGTGGGGCAGAGGCAGTTTTAGTGAAGGGTTTGCAAATCACTACTGAGAATAACATAACGGCGTGTCCGGGTGGAGAGCAGCGTAACCGGTGGCTGTTAACGTCAGTGTGGAGATGAGGTCCTCGATCTCTTTCAGTATTTAGAGTGTGCGGCGTCTGCCCCCTGGGGAGGCTGAAGGCGGGGCTGGGGACTTGAAATTTGACCCTCCGATTCTGAAGGAGCCTCCCAAGTGTGGAGATCAGACCTGGCGCAGGGCAGTGTCTCCCAGCAGTGCCGCTTGGTGGGAGTGGGGTGAGCCCCCCCACCCCCCAGCGAATCCCTAGCAGGCGGGCACCTTTCTCCATCCTCCCTGCGGCTGCGCACCCTCGGGCCAGTCCTGTCCTGGTTGGCTTTGCGGGCTGCAGGGCTCTGGGCTGGGGCAAAGGTTCAGCCTCTCTCTGCAGGGCTGGAAAGAAGGCAGAAGCCCTTCAAAGTCGGGCGGGGGCGGGAGCTTGCAGTGAGCTCTCTCCCCAGAGACTGGGCCTCTGCGCCCCCCACCATGGGCAGGGCCTGAGCACCCTCCACTGTGCCTGTCCCCCCTGCGCCAAGGCGGGCAATGCTGCAGGGCCAGTGCCCCCTTGTCTTGGGGTTGGTTTCAGTCAGTGCAGCCAGCGTGGCGGTGCTGTTAGCGGCGCCCAGTTCCATTCCCTGCCCTGCCCGTCTTTCCCTCTGCCCTGGTCTGAGTGAGGCCTGAGAGTCTCCCTGCACGCGGGTCAGGTGGGCCCAGCCTGTGCAGGTGTCCCCAGATGAGGGGCACAGTTTACCTGCGGGGTGGGGGGGAGAGGGCCTCGTGCTGTCCTGGGTCGCTTCGCTGCGGTGCCGGCTGGGGTGCAGCTGCATGCCAGGGTGGGGGGAGTTGCGGGGGAGATGGGTGCTGAGGTCGGGCGAGGGGGTGTGGCGGGGAGGCCGGGCTGCGGGGCGCGGCGGGGGCACGGCCAAGAGGAGGGCTGAGAGGAGGGCTCGCTCCTGCAGCCGCGGGGGGGGGGGGGGTTGTCGGGAGGAGGCCGCGGGCAGGGGGCGGGCGGGCCACGGGGAGAGGTGCAGAGGCCCATGGGAGCTGCATGCGCCCCGCCCGGGGCCGGCTCGCCTCTCTCCGGGACGCGGGCGTCTCCTGGGCCCCCGGCCTGCGGTGCAGCAGCCTGCCCTCCTCGCGTTTCTCCGGCGGCGCGTGCAGCTGGCGCGCCCGGGCTCCGGGGCCGCGCTGTCCGCCAGCGGGTCCTCCTACTCCGGTGGCCGCGCCCCCAAGGCCCCTGCGGGCTCCCCCCCAGAACTGCCGCCTCCCCCCACTCGTGTGGTCCGGGCCTGGCAGAGCTCGGCCGGAGGACGCGGGCAGCGCACAGACGCCTCCCTCAGCGGCTGGGGGCCCAGCCCAGGCCCCCCACTGGCGCCTGCCGGCGTCCACAGGGAGGGTGTAAGCTCGGCCCCGTGTCCTGGCCGCTTTGGTATCATGGTGCCCTGGCCTGAGGGGTGAGCTTGGGGCCCCTCTTTGCTGAGGAAGAGCCGGGAGGACTGCTGCCGGCGCCTCTGCGTGCGGGGCCGCCCCCGGGGAGCCATCTGGCCTGCACTTCGGTGTGGTGGTGGCTGGTGCTGGTGCCGATCCCCGGTCAGCGTCCCCCGGTCAGCGGGCCGTCCGCACTGTCTCTTCCTCTGTGAGCGGGTCTCGGCCCGCTGCGTGTTTCAGGAGTCGCCCGTTGCTCCCAGGGGCCCACCTTGTCCCCCAGGCTCTCGGTCGATCTGCCCATGAGCCGCGTCTCTGCGGCGGGCGTCTGTGCGGGGTGCGCGGCTGCTCTGTCGTGGCCGTGCAGCCGCCTCCACCTGCTGCGCCGCGAAGCCTGGTGGTGACTGCTGCTTCCCCGAGGCTGACTGACCTCTGCAGCGTGACGAGGCTGCCGTCTGCCACAGTGTGCGTCTTGTATCGTGCGTGTGTCATCAAGCCACCGTGTTTGATACTCCCTGGGGCGATGCTGCCTTTCAGTGAAATCCTGAACTTGCACCCAGCGCGCCTCTCAGGCCTGACGCTGGGCCGCCGGGACGTCCGCACCGCCGTGCTGAGGTGTGGGGAGCCCGACTGTGTTTGCTCTCGCCAGCGAGTGCGCCGCTTCGCACATGTTCCTGCTGTCAAGTCACCGCCTTTCTCTTCCGCTGGAAGCGCCCCTTTGGCCCCTTCTGCTCAGGGTTCCTAGTGGCCACTGACTCATGTCCGTCCGTGTGTCTCACTGCCTGGGAAGGCCTCTCAGCTGAGGGGCAGCATTGCCCGGTGGGGTTTTGCACGTGGCCTTTTCTCCCTTTGCCACCTGAAATGTATCTCACCTTCCCTCTCCTTTCAGGCCTGCTTTTCTTGGGGGGCTGAAAAAACCGTTGGTGTTCCTGGGGGCAGGGGGTCATTGGTGTGCAGGCGCCTCAGCTGGCTGTGGTGAGGTCCCCCTCGGCATGCTTGGCCTCCTGCATCTTGGGGGCCTTTGGGGCCCTCGGGGTTGGTGCTTTTTCCTGCCCCCGGGCGGGGAAGCGGCCAGCCGTGGTCGCGGGTCCGTGTTGTGCCTGTCCCCTCTGGGTCCCGGATGCCTCTGGGCCTTCGTCAGGCCCCGCGCCGCCGCCTCGCCTCCATGGCCGCTCCCGGCCCGGCTCTGGCTTCCGCGGGGCCTCCCGCTGCGTCTGGTCTGCTCTCGCCCCACCCTCGTGTTTCCCAGGCCAGCTGTTGTCCAGCTGTGGACCTGTAGGGCAGGGGTGAGGCCTGGCGCCCTCCCTGCCGGGCTTCCTGGGCGCTGAGGCCACAGCAGGTGCTTCCAGGGGCAGAGAATGAACCTGCGTGGGGAAGAGCCAAGCGCCCTCCTGCCCCCGGGGTGACGGTGTCATGGGGGAGCAGCGCTCCCTGCCGGCTGGGCAAGGCACCAGCGCTGAGAGGGAGGGAGACCCTTCTGGGGAGGCGGGTGCCCGGCGCCCCTGGGTTGGGGAGAGACCCCAGGCCTAGCGCAGCGAGCCTGGAGGGCTGAGACCCGCCTGTGGAACCCAGCTCTGCTGGCTCCAGGGCCCAAGTGCTGGGCAGGCTCACGCCGCAGCTCCCTCTCAGCTGTGCGGCCACGCCAGGGCCCGGGTGGGGCTACATGGGAACTGTGGTCTGTCTGGAGTCCCCTGTGGGGACTCGCCCCTGGAGTCCAGTGGTGCTCGCCCCGCGTCTCCAGTGATGCTGGCGGTGGCGGAGACGCCTCTGCAGCGGTTGTTTGTCCCTTTCCCCCACAGGAGCCGGGTTCTCGTCAAACAGGAGCGGAGGAGGCAGAAGGTGAACAGGCGTCCTGTGTCTGCCCCGGGAGCTGGAGGCGCTGTCCCCACAGGCCAGCGGGGCCTGACTCCAGCCTTCTGCACGCGGTGGGTGGGGGCGGGCCTCTTGGGGTGCCCTCCCCTCGCCACTTCTCCTTGCGTCCACAAGTCTTTTGATATTGGTGACCCGTTGGCTCATAAGTGACCAGAAACGTTGCTGTCAGGTGGGAAGACCCCAGGTCTCCATGCCAGGGCCCCGATCCTCCTGCGCAGCCCCTCCCTTCCCGTGTCTCAGGACTCCTGTCTTCAGGGCCCCTGACCCTCAGGCTCAGCGGCTCCAAGGAAGAGCCCAGTCCCATGCCCCCTCCCTGCCCCCAGGGCTTGCCTTTCTCGCTTTTGTGTTCTGTCTCACTTTTCGTTGCCATCTGATGCCTGAGGGAAGAGCGGCTGAGGGTGTTGTGCGTAACAACTGCGCTGATGCTGAGCTGCTGCTGCTTTTTTTTTTTTTTCAATTTATTTATGCATACAAGAGCTGGAGCGCAGGCCTCCCTGGTGGTGCATTGGGTTGAGCGCCGTGCTGTGGTGCTCTCCGCAGCCTCTGCAGTGCAGGTTCGATCCCCGGCTGGCCGGGGAGATTCCCACATGGCGCAGCAGGCCTCTCCTGTCTCCCCACTGCTCCCCTCAGCAGTGGATTTCACTCCCCACTCTGTCTCTGGTGAATCCTCTCACCCTCCCGTGCCTCTGGCCTGTGCCCCAGCTCTTGCATGAATAAATCTTAAAAAAAAAATCTGGAGTATGGGCCAGAGGTGCGGGGGTGGGGTGGGTGGGAGGACTCACCAGAGTGGGGCGCAGAACAGGGGGGTCCACTGAAATCCACTGCTGAGGGGAGCAGCGGGGAGACTGGAGGGGTCTGCTGCCCCCTGTGGGTCACTCCCTGGCTGGGGATTGGACTCAGGCTGCAGTGGCTGGCCAGAGCTTGATAGCACTGTTTTTATCCCCTGTGCCCCCAGGGAGGCCCCAAAACTGAGTTTTAGGTAAAGAAACGCCCTTAAACCTGGCAGACAAGGGTGTAGTCTGAAAGAGAGGGAACGAGGGACAAGGAGAGGGATTGTAGCTCGGTCAGGAGGGAAACGGAGTGACAAGCGCTAAATACGTGCCCATTGGTTTGGGAGATGCTCCAGGAGCCAAGAGAGGGTGACGGCTTTGCCCCCAGCTTGTGTCTGGGCGCTGCTCCCCCGGCACCCCACGCCCCAGGGCTCTGTCTCGGGAGAGTAGCCTTTGCAGAAAGTGGGCAGGCTGTCCGAGGTTCTTCTCCAGGTTTCTGCCAACTCCCTGCATACAGATCGTTTCTGCCTCTGGATCCAGGGCCGGCTTTACGGAGGCCTGTTCCAAGGCCCCTCTTGTGGCCAAGGCAAGATTGTGAGAGGCTGAAATTCAGAGCCGGGGCAAAGTGCACCTTGTGGCTGACGTTACCTTCTGTGCAGGCGCCAGAGGGCGTCACGCAGATGCGGAGACGTCAGGCCAGTGGCGCGGCGGACCTCGCGCTGTCTGTCCTTGTGTCCGCATGGGACACCTGATGGCTGCAGTGGTTTCTTATCCTTTACCGTTTTAGGAATATTTTGAAAAGAAAAGATTAAAGTCAAAAATGCAATTACTGGGAGTTCTGCCCCCTGTGAGCAACTCCAGCGTCAGCTTAGACCTCCTCAACCTGCGTCTGGTCAACCAGATCTCGTGCCGCAGGAGCAGCCCAGGTGAGCGGCCGGGCTGGGCAGGAGCAGATTCACCTTCAAATGTCTGCCCTCTGGCGTCGGGGCCTCGAGCCGTGGGCTCAGGGCCAAGTTGCTCTCGCCTGTGGGGCGAGCCCCAAGTCTGTCCGTGGCCAGTGGCACCTGCGGTCCCAGAGCGGGAAAGGCTCCTGCCTGCTGGCCCGAGGCGTTGGCGGGGCGCGGGGAGGAGGCTCTGCTGCCCTCGGTGACTCGGCTTCTGGCCGTGGCCGCTCCCGTGAGGGGGGCGCAGTCTGCGCTGTGTCCTCCAGGTAGGTGTCAAGTCACGTGGCCTGCCTGAGGCTGATTTCAGGGTCAGCTGGGGTGGTGGGTGGTCCCAGGACGTGGTGTTGCCTCTCCCCCCTTGTTGCGGGGCTACTCGGGCGCTGAGGGCGCCTACGCGGGAACTGAGGATGTCCACTCTCGGGGCTGGAGGTTGCGCCTTCCCTGTCCCTCCGGGGGCCCTGCCGCTGCCTCACAGAGCGCGGCATTCCTCCGCCCCGCGCCTCAGACCCCAAGTCTCACAGCTCCAAGCTGGTCCCTGGTCTTCCCCGCCTCTCCTGTCTCTCTGCCCAGCCCGCTCTTTCGCAGCAACTCTGTCTTTCTTGGAGGGTGGCTTTTGGGTGTTGTGTGTGTGTCAGTGATGCCCACGGCATGGTGCCTCGCTGGGCCCGACCATGGACCCCAGAGGGGCTCCTGGCCACACACAGCCTGTGCGGGCCTCTCTCCCGGAGGCTGGCGCGGGACCTGGGGTGAACCTCGCCCACCTGCCCACTGTGCCCTGGGCTCCCGGGCCTGCTCCGGGGCTGCAGCTGGAGGGGCCGCCTGGTCAGCGGGGCCAGGGCCCGGGCAGCACTGTGGTCCGTCTGTCTTGGGTCAGGCGCCCTGTGTCTGTGTGGTCCCGGGCACAGGGCCCCAAGGGCAGTGTCTGCATGGGCTGCGGGGGGTGCGTGGGGGCGACAGGCCAGATGTCATCCTCTCGGGAGGGCACTCCGCTGAGGCCTGAGGGCAGGCATGTCCCCTGGCTGAGCCGGGTGTGGAGCCGCGGGGGCACACGGGACTCAGCCGGGGTCTCCACAGAGCGGCCCCCGTGAGGAGTGGGCTGGTGGCTGCGCAGCCTCCCAGTGCTCAGCCTCAGGGTGGGTCCCCTCTGTGGTGCCCACGAGCCCCCCAGAAGTGCATCTCCTACAGCAGCGACCGCGAGGAGGCCCACCCACGTGGACATGAGCAGGGGCCTGGATGTGCCCCCAAGGAAGCGCCACGTGGAGCTGCCCCTGTCGCCGCCCCTTGAGCCTCCCTGCCTCTGCCTGGACGGCACCAGACGCAGGTAGGCCTGCCCCGGCCTGCAACCCCGGCTCCGGCTGGGGGGCTGACCTTGTCCTGCTGGGCTGAGCCCTCTGCCCTTGCCCATGGCCGGGAGGCTCCCTGGGGCGCCCCCGGCAGCTCTCCCGGGTCTGTGTGTTGCCTGCACGGCATGACAGCCACTGACACCTGCGGTTTCCTTCACACGCCGGCGTGCAGGCCCAGGCCAGGCAGCGAGCGAGACCGTGGCGCCCCCCCGGCGAGGACTGAGTGTGACGTGGACCGCCGCACAGGCCGCCCGCTGGTAAGCATCTTCGAATAGCTTGGAAAGGTCCTTGTTCTTAGCAAGGGCGTGGCCTTCCCCACTGCTGGGCAAGTTTCTTGGTGTAGGAGCCTGTGCCTTGGGACCTTGTCCTGGTGCTTGGGGTTTGGTCACGCACTGGGCTTACGGGCCCTGGCCACACCGTGCCGGCCGAGTGTTGCGTGTGGCTCCAGAGCCACCGGGCCCAGGTGTCTTTTCTCTCAAAGTGTGGCTGATGGCGCTTCTCCCAGCAAACAGAGCTTGATCACAGAGATGGCGCCTCGGCTGTGATTCAAGCTTGAAATGTCGTTCACCATCCTTTGTCTGAAACCAAGGTTCCTGAAACCTTGTTCCAAGTTCCTGAAACCAAGGTTCCTCTGGGAGAGGGCCTGCAGGGGGTGTCCTGGAGCCCCTGGCCTCACTGTGGGCTCGTGCAGCTTGGAGGAGGGGGCTCGCAGGGCGGGTGGGTCTCGCAGACGGGTCTCCTGACGCACCCCCCCCCCAACCCTGCCTCTGTGGAAGGAAGCGGCGAGCCCACCTGCTTCCGGCTGGCGCAGCGCTGGGCCACCTCCAGGAGCTGACGGCAGGTGCAGACAGCTTGGCCAGTCCCGCTCCGCAGTGTCTCCCTTCTCTTCTCAGCTCGTTGTTGCTGGCCGCCCCGATGCCCTGGATTCCAGAGCTAGTGCAGGTCCAGGCGCACTCGGGCCACCCCCTGAAGCAGTGCAGTTTGGAACCTTCTTTGAAAGAGCAAACAGGTGAGCCAAGAAGAGGCGAGGCTGAAGAGGGGGACTATGGCTCGATTGTAGGGCTCCCGGCTTGGGGGCGCAGGTGCTCCTGGTGTGAGCGGGCAGACCCGAGGGTGCAGGAGGGGGAATACTGGGGGTGAAGAGCAGCGCTGAGTGCATGCGGCCGGCGGGGTCTGTCCTACTGTGTGCGTCTCCCTTTCTCATGAGTGACCACATGGCCGAGGCACCTGCCCAGTCTCCACTGGGTTTCTCTGCATTGCAGGCCCACGTGCCTCCCTCCCTCTGGTGGCCGTTGCCCACGCCGCGTGCCTCCCAGATGTCTCTGTGGCCAGCCCGGCCCACTGGCCTCTGGTGTGGGGTGGCCCCCGCCGCCTTCTCACTTTATAAGGCACCTCCGGCCTCAGCGGCTTCAGCCTCGTGGAGATGGCCCAGGCCTGCCCATTGGCCTGCCCTCCCCGTGCCCCTGCCCCGCACTCATCACTGCTGCTTTTCCTGGGGGCACCACAGTGGGGTCTCTGTTCTTGGGAGGCTGGGAAACCTCTGTCCTAGTGTTCCCGTGGCAGGCAGGGCTGTTCAGGTCATTCACCTCGTTTCGGAAGCTGCCCTGCGGGTCGGCTCTGTCTTGTTCTGTCACTGGACTGGCATGCTGACCCGCGTCCAAGCTTTCGTGGAAATGTCTAGCCAGCGTCGAGCGCTTTGGACTCACTAAGGCACTAGAGAGACAGACCAGACGTTTTCTGTCCAAAGCAGTTGTGACTTATGTGACAAAATGAAGCCTCGTTTATGGAAATGTTCGTAACGACTCAGCATGTTTTCTAAAGGTGTGACACTGGGTTTCTCAGTTGAGCTTAACTCTTCCTGATGGACGTGCTTTTTGTCCCAAGCCCAGGCCGCAGGTGCTTCCTCGCAGGCCGGCCGGCTGTGGTTCTGGGTGAGGACGGTGGGGCTGCACGCCAACCCGGATGTGCAGCCCTCGCCGCTGCTCTGGGGCGACCACGAACGCTTGTCTGGGGCAAAACCGGAGAAGAGGCCTCGAGTGTCCTTGCAGATGGGAACTGGTGCCCCCCAAGCCTCCTGCCTGAGGATGGTGGCTCTTTCCCCAGTGCGGACACCGTTGCCCTCCTGCGCATGGGCCCGCAGAGCGCGAGGGACGCCCTTGATGGGTGTGGCTGGGGCAGCTCCGGAGGCCTTTGCCCTGGGGGTGCCCAGTCCCAGCTGCCCAGTGGGGATGGTGGGAGCAACGTCCCCAGCCCAGAGCTGCCGCCCGGGAAGGCGGGTCGTCCAGGACCACACTGGCCCGGCAGGGACAGTCAGGAAGAGTGCGGCCGTCGGCAGGGGACACCCCTCCGTGTGTGCACCCAGAAGGACCCCTGCCCTTCCAGCTCTGAGAGAAGAGGTGGGTGTTGGACCTCGACGATGTCAGAGTGTGTGTGTGTTCTGTGTTGGATGTCGTGTGTGTGGTGCGTGTGCATGTGCTCAAAGCCACCATGAAGCATGTGTGGGCTCCTGGTCTGGACGCATGGGCTGGGATGGCCATAGGGGGAGCTGGAGTCATACGTCAGGAGAGGCAGCCTGTGCTAGCTCCGTCCAGCCTGTCTCGTGCTTCTGCAGGGCCATCTGGACGTGGTCACCAGGCATGGATGCCGCTGAGGGAGGCCCAGGGATGCCCAATGAGCCTGGGGTAGGTGTGTGGGCCCCTTTGGGCTGTGTGTCCAGTGGGGCTGATGGGGCAGGAGGCCAGGGTGGCACTGGGGCTGTGTCATGGGCAGTTTGCGTGTCTGGCAGAGCTGTGTGTACAGGACTCACAGTCCCCACTGGTGATCACTTGACGCTGTGAGGGGCCTGCTGGCCTGGCCGCGCCTTTCCTGACACCTCGCAGCTCATCCTTGCCTGGGAATGCCCCGGTGGAGGGAGCCAGGGCAAGGGAGGCCAAGATACGTTGGCGCCGAGCTTGCTGTCCGTGGCTGGCTGCTCCCAGGGTGTCAGCAATGACTGCAGCCTCAGAATAGCCCTTGCCCGACGCTGGTGGCTGCAAATCAGGAGCCGGGAGAGTTTTTTAAAAATGACATTTGCTTTTTTTTTTTTTTTAAAGGTTTATTTATATTTATACAAGAATTGGGGTATAGGCCAGAGATGCGGGGAGTGAGAGGATTCACCAGAGACAGAGCGGGGAACGGAACAGGCAGTCAGACTGAAGCACACTGCTGAGGGGAGCAGCGGCTGGGACAGGAGAGGTCTGTCCCGCCATGTGGGTTTCTCCCTGACTGGCCAGGAATTGAACTCGTACTGCAGCGGCTGCGGATTGTTTCATAGGTTGCGTCTTAACCCCTGCGCCACTAGGGGGGCCCTTAAATGAGATTTGCATTTTTATGGAAATAATTATAATTAACAAACCTGTTTATCTTATAGATTTCATATTATATGAGAAACAAGTATTGAGCTGATGTGTTACGCGTTTTTATATGATACATAAAAATTATACATGAGCGCCGCTTTTATGGGATTGATAGAGCAAATTGAAATTTTGAGCCACCACTTATTTGATGAAATCAGTAAATTGGCTTCTTTATGGTTGGCTCTGTGAACACCCAGAACCTTCTGAAAAACAGCAGGTTAGACCTTGCTTTTTTTAAGCACACCCATGGGAGTGAAGGAGAGTGAGGCCCAGCCTGGCCGGCCTGGGCTGTGTCCACATGCAGCTCCCGCCGTGGCGCTCAGGTGGGGCTTGTGGGCACTGTGGTGGGGGCAGCGTTTTCCCAGCTCCAGCCTGTGGTGACCTGGCGGGGACTCCTGGGGTCTCCCGTAGAGTAGGGGTAACGCTGTTCCTTGTGTGGCCTCCAGGGGCGCCGTTCGCCCGGAAGCAGCATGGCCCAGGCTGTCCCCAGACCCCGGAGGGGAGGAGGTAAGAGAGCGCCCCAGCGTGGGTGTGTGTGTGTTGGGGGGGGGGGTCTGCTGTGCTCCGTGGAGTCAGAGGAGTTTCTGTTCTTGCTGTTTTTTTTTTTTTTAAAGATTTATTTATTTATACAAGAACCAGAGTACAGGCCAGATGTGGGGAAGGGCGAGAGGATCCAGCAGAGACAGAGCGGGGAACAGGACAGGCAGACTGATGAAACACACTGCTGAGGGGGGCAGTGGGGAGACAGGAGAGGTCTGTCGCGCCATGTGGGACCCTTGCTGGCAGCCGGGGATCGAACCGGCACTGCAGAGGCTGCGGGCAGCTTCACAGCCCAGCGCTCAACTGCTGCGCCACCAGGGGACGCCCTGTTCTTGCTGTTCTGGTTTGTCTTACTCTGGGGGCTCCATCACTTACTTCTAAAAACTGACACGTTTCCGCAGCCCCACAAGCTTTATTTGAGACAGACCAGTCTAGACACGTGTCCAGTTCTTCCTCTGGGTCCTCTCCCCCCACGCCATGGCAGCGTGTGGGTCCCACGGCACCCCAGGTGAACACAGCGGCATAGGGTTCCCAGACCTAGCCAGCCCGGGGTGGGGCCTCTCTGCACACGCGCAGCGTCCCTCTCCCACTGTCCTTGGGACGGCTGGTCCGGTTCCCCTCATGTGCCTGCGGGCATCCCAGCTTTGCCTTCAGTTGTGCCTCTGCTCCTGGGAGGCTTCTGCACTGACTCCCCCCTGAGCCCTCATGCTCGGTGCCGTCTGCCTTCATGGCCATGTCTCCCGGAGCCCCCCGTCCGGGCTGTCCGGCCTGTTGGCTGCAGGTGTCCTCGGCGCTTGCTTCCAGCATTTGTGTCCTGGGGCATCCGCGGTGCGTTCTTCCCGCGGCTGCTGCTCTGTGCACTCCAGCTCCTGCTCTGTGTCCCTTCCGGGCACGCTGCCCTGAGCCCGCGGGTGCAGAGAGTCTGGGTCCTCCCGCTGCCGCCTTGAACCGGCCTTCGTGTCAAGTGGTGGGGGAACGTGGTGTAAACATGTATGCTAAAGAGGGGAGGCCGGGGCCGGGGCCATGGCAGCGGGCGGAAGGGGAGGGGGACGCACCTGTGCGTGTAGTGGGGAGCTGCGTGGGGCACTGAGCCGCGACGTGAGGTGGTGGGCTGGGTTGTCTCTCGAAAATTCAGAGAACGTGAGGTTGAGAAGATGACTCTCTCCACGTGCAGGACATGAATGTTGCAGACAGTGAAGACGCACGTGGGGTCCCGCCGGGGCTCGGGCTGTGCGTGCGGCCAGTGCCCACGCTGGGCAGGGGGAGCGGGACGGCCCAGTTGGCCTCACAGCCCAGCCCCGGGGGCCGCCTGCAGCGGGGTCCGTGTCTGCCGCGCGCTGGAGTCAGAGGGGAAGGGAGCGGGGAGGGGGGCCGTGTGGCTGGGGCCCAGGAGTGGGCCCCGCTCCGCTTGGGGAGGGCCGCGGCCACCGCCCCTCCTGCCTGCCCTGGGAGCTCCCGCTTCTGCAGGCCAAGGCCAGGCGCGCGGGACTCGGGGGAGCCGTGGGATGGCCGGATGCGGCTGAGGGGGTGGCGCAGCCACGGGCCCCGTGAGACATCAGGGAAGACCTTTAACTTCAGCGACGAGGACAGACCCCGGGTTCAGAGAAGGGAAGCACACGGGAGTTTCAGGGCCGTCGTGAGGGGGAACAACGGCGGTGTCCTCCGGTGGCCGCAGTGACCCTGTGCTCCCGAGCAGACAGGCCGAACCCCGGCGACGTCCCTGTCAGGGAGCTGCTGTCCCGGCTGCGCCGCGGCCGCCCGGCGCTGCTCTCCGCTTCCCGTCGTCTCCTGCGCGGTCTCACGCGTCTGCTTACCGCCGTCCGTGGGGGCGCGGCGGCCGGGCGGCCAGTGCAGCCGGCTCGGGGGCTGATGTCTGCTTTTCTCCTAGACGGCGGCGGGACGAGGACGGCGCCCTTTGGAAGACGGGTCGGCCCGCAGGGACCTCTGTCAGTAAGACGGCGGCGCGTGCGCCCTTCTGAAGAAATGGGTGTTTAAGTGGGAAACACGTTTTTAAAGATCTTGCCAGCGCGCGTCCGCCCGCGGCCACGTTCCAAGGCAGCCGCCTTCGGCCTCCGGTCCCACGCGCCAGGGCACCTCTGTGGGGCTGCAGCCGGGCACCCTGGGTCCGGCCCCCGTCCCGCTGCCCTCCCCGCCCACCGCGCGGCCCCTTCTCGGCCCCGTGGTAGCGCCACCTGCTCGTGCTTGACTCCTGCGCGCGCTCGCTCTGCCGCGGTGGTGCTGGCACTTCGGGAACAGCCTCCGTCTCTTGGGGCCAGAAAGCACATGCGTGTTTTAGCTGCTGAAGTCTGTGTAAAAAATTGTGCTTTCTCAGGGTCACCCTCATCACAAGCACGGCCCCGTGTCCTCTGCGTCATGTGGGCTGTCTGCTCCTGCCCCGCGGCTGCCCCTGGGCCCGCTGGGGCCCGGCTCAGTGTCTGTCCCCCCACGGCGAGATGCTCAGCGCCTTGGGACAGGCATCCCTGGTTCAGAGCTGAGCCCCACCCCCTGCCTGGCTGGGGTCCACTGGTGCATAGACAGCACCCCACCAGCCCGTGTGGGGGCGACTGGCCTGGCCCGGCCCTTCTGGTCCTTGCCTGTTGCTTTGTGGTCTGAACCCCAGGCCCGAGGCTGCCTATACTGGACCCAGCCCTCCTGCTCCGCAGCGTTGCTGCCAGAGGCCTGACCCCCGTGCAGCCCCGCGAGAGCCCCTCCCCAGCCAGCCGCCCCCCTCAATGCACGGGGACCCCAGTCGGCCTGCTGCCCTTTCTTTCTCTTTCTTGTTGATGCAAATGTTTCTATTTTACAATAAACCCGTGATGCTGTGTGGGGCTCACGAGGGAGATGTCTAACTCGGGCGCAGCCGCGCACGCCCTCAGGCTCTGTAGTCGGTGGCTGCCCTTACGGGCCGGAGGCGTCTCCTCTGCCGTGGACACGCAGGGTCACAATGACACCGTCTCAGGGGCTCCCCTTGGTTTCAGATCATGACTCTCCGCGGAGCAGCCCGACTGCTGGCTGCTCCCCTCAGCCCGCAGGGGGCGCGAGTCTCAGCGTGAGCCCGGAGACGGTAAGCCGCGCTCGGGTGTGTGTTGTGGTCGCTGGTGTAGCGCGGTCGGCCTGTCTTGCCGTTCACCTTGTATCCTGGAGAGAGTGGACGGTGGTGGGAATCGGCGGCCAGAGCTGTAAGGCGTGTTGACGAGCAAGGAGAGGGAGCTGGGACCCGCAGCCGCAGCGTGAACTGCCTTGTGTGTAAAGCGCTGGACGCGGCCACTGTCCATGCAGTTGCCCTCGCGAGGCGTCTGCTCCGCTCGGGCCTTTGTCGCGCCTCCCTCAGCAGGCCCGGCTGGGACACGCGGTGGGGAGCCTGGCTGGGGGGGCAGCCGGGAAACGCCCCGATACCGCGGCCTGCTCCTCGGGGTCAGCTGCGTGCCCAGGGCTCCCTTGTAGCGCTGCCTCGAGTGGCCTCGCGAGGAAGGACACGCAGGGCCTCCTGCTGCAGGCTCTGGCCGCTTTTCACGTCTTTTTTAATGGGCAGTCCTAATAATCGGAGGAGAGGATTCGTTCCTTTGGGGCCATTTTCCTCCTTGCCGCTCTGTGGGGACGGCTGTCTTGGCTTCCTGAGCCCCGACCCGCTGGCATGGCCCTGCGGGTGCTCTGCCGGAGCTTCCCTGCAAACCCAGCACCTCCCAAACCCAGCACCCTCCTAGGGTCCTCCCCAGCCCCTGCCCCCCCGGGGCCACTCGGCCCCCTCCCAGCCCTCCCGGGGCCACCCGTTGCCCTCCGGCGTCCGCTCTGTGTGTGACGGGTGACCCCCACAGTTCCCGCCCCTCCGTGGCGCTCCTGCATTTTCCGTGCCGGGTGCACGGCTTACAGTCCCCTAAGTGACTGCGGGGCCCAGTGCAGAGGCCTGGGGTGGGGGGGGGGGTTCTCGCTTGAGACGGCAGCACGGGGTGACCTGATCCTGCCGCAGTGTGTCTCGGGCTGCCCGCAGCATGGGGTTTAGGGGTGTCTGCCCCGAAGTGACCACATGGCGCATGTTTCATTGAGGCGCCATTCACAGCATCGTTCCCTTTCAGCCGCCCGAGGAGGAGGGCCCCGTGCCGCCGCAGGGTGAAGGCTCAGGCAGGAGACCCCATGAGGCTGAGGAAACGGGGCGCCGTCAGCATCCGGAAGGGGGGGCAGCACCCCCGCGCAGTGGGCCTGTCGATGGCAGCCCCGAAATTCATCAGGGAAATGTGGCTCGCCCCTCTGTGAAGGCCGGCCTGGCCACTGCCCCCGGGTCTGCACACAGCCCGTGCTGGCCCCCCACCGGGGACTTCCCCCGCCGCCACGCCTGGGCGCAGACAGCCCTGGGGCCCTGGACGGCGGAGGCTGCAGTGCAGTGTGACCTGACCACGCCCTGCCCCTGCGGGGGCAGAGGCCAGAGGGAGCACCCCGGGGAGCAGCAGGCGCCCCCGGCCCCGCCCTGAGCCAGTGCCCCTGGTGGTGGGTGTTCTGGGGCCGCCGGCAGGTTTGGTGTCTCGTTGCTCTTTCATAGCTTTGGTGACTTTGGGTTTTTAGAAAATAAAATTTGGGGCGATGATTCATCGCATGTTGCGCTGCTTGCAGGTTTAAAATGCTTGCTTGTTGCGTTTATTTTAAAATTGAGTACTTCCCAAAATTTTAAGAATTTCAGGTGTTTTGTAGTCTCTTAAAGAAATTTGTAGCTGTTCATCTTAAATATTACGCCCCCATTTTAAAGTGATGGCATGAATTTTTGGATGTGTATTTTCTGTTTCAAGAACATTTTTTGTGGGTCTTTTCTATGAATTCAAAGTGATTGTTTTTCCTTGAGAAATAAAATACTTGTTTTTACTGATTTTGGCTTTGCTAACATTTCCTGCTGTATGCATCGCATCAGGATCTCGGATAACATACAGACGCGGTGTCCAGCTAGCTCTTTCGGGATCCTAAGTGTCATTCTCTAAGCTCCCAGGCGGCACCACTAGGCACCACTAGGCCCCTCGGGCGTCCCCGGGCCCAGGGCTCAGTGTCCTCTCTGCTCCCTGCGGAGAGCGGGTCACACGCGGCAGGAGGGCGTCTACAGGAGGGCGTCTGTGCCTCGCGGGCCTAGGGCCTGTTCCCCAGCGGCCGCCTGGGCCGTGGATGGGCAGTTCTCATCCTGCCGGGGAGAGGGCGAGGGCTTGGGCGCCCGGGCTTGGGACGGGCAGGTGTCGCCTCCCGACCCCTGCACTTTGTTGTGTTTCCTGCTGACAAGATCTTCCCGTTCGATGGGCCTGTTTTCTGGGTTGTTTTTTGTCCCTCGCAGCTGGAGCAGGATGTGGATGCCCGGGAGGGTCCCCTGTGTTTTAGGGTTTCAGGTGTGTAGTCGTCTGGGGCCCATTTTGAGTTGATTTGGGGTTTGGTGTGAGACAGTGGGCAACACTGCTTAAAAGGGGCGTCTCTGCACGATGGAAGGGCAACACCCAGGAACACACAGGCTGCCTGGAGGCGGCGCCTCTGCAGACACCTGGCCCCGGACGCCGCCGAGGACAGAGGGAGGCACAGAGGCGCCCGGATGGCAGTGGTCGCCTTAGCTTTATTGGTTATGTTCGTTACAGTCGGGCACTGACACTTTTATTAAAAAGATTTAAATTTTCTGTAAAGATTGAACTTCAATAAAATAACTTAAAAAACATTTACATAATATATCACTGAATCTCCATAAAATATACAATACTTTGATACAGCCGGAAGCTGGGGTGACTTTGAAGAAAACGATAGATACAGTCTGCGAGGGCTCACCTGTCACGTGTGGGAGTGACTGTACTGACCTCACCGGGACACGCGAAGGATCCAACACCGTGACATGCACTCGGAAACGAGATATACATCGTGAAATGCATATATTTTAAAGACATAAAACTGTATTTTGATTTAATCTAGATGTACATTAACTCTAAACAGAAATCTGAACATTTATTACAAAGAAAAGGTACCGTAACGCCAGCAAGGTGGAACTCGGAGCTGCAGAGCATGGGCTGGGCGTGAGGAACGTGGCTGTCGGCTTTGGCTACGGGTCGTCGCTTCCTTTTCAGCTTCACACGAGAGCACGACGGTGAACTGGCTGCACGCTGAAAGCCCCGAAACGCCGCGTGGCCCGTTTCTCCTCGCGGTTACAGTGAAGCCACAGAGCCGAAGGCCCGACCTCAGCTGTCTGAGGAGCGTTACGTGGACAAAGGCGGCGCCTCACAACGTTGCATGTCTGGCCGGGGGACGCGCGGGGAGAGGCTGGTCAGGGCGACAACGCTTTACACTCAGACGCGGACGGCGGGTAAAGTCCTCCCTGTGCTGGTGGACGTTGCCACAAACGCCCCTCTGTGAGGATGGGCACAAAGGTCCCTTCCTTGGGAGACGACAGTTGTGGCGGCGGCCACGTGTTCAGGCCGGTCTACCTGGAGAGCCGCTGGCCCTCCCTCAGCCCAGCGCCGGCTCCGCGCAGGCGACAGGACCCGGTGGCAGTGACAGCGGCAGGACAGCCCGAGTCCGCTGGGGCAGCTGCTCACAGAGCCCAGCCCTGCCCGGCATGGCCCGCCCCAGGCGGCCTGGGCTCCTGCTCTCATGGAGGGTCTGGGGCGGCCTCTGCAGAGGGGCAGGGGTTGCAGACGTGTAACCTGAGACCTTGCCGCCAGCGGAATGTGAAAACCACACACAGTCGTTAAACATCTGATTCTGATGCAAACACTTCTGTAATTTTGCTCACAGCTGTGCTGATGACATGAAATCAGGACCACCTCCCACCCTGCCCTGCACCACACTGCCCAGTCCCGGGGGACCTCTGGCTGAAACTCAGCAGGGAGCAGGTGGGTCGCCCGCCCCGCCTCACAGCTCATGGGCTCCGACTTCCTCGCTGCCCTGGATCCCGCTGGGGAGTGACTCACAGCATTTTGAAGGTAGTCACCCTAGGCCTTTCCCGTCAGGGAGCCAGCGGCTACGAGCGACTGGGACACAGACGTCGCCCACGTCTGGGTATCGTCGACAAGGGCCCCGTGGCCCCAGCACAGGACCCTGACCTCCCCGCCCGTCCCGCCTGAGGGCTCAGAAGCGGCTGAATGTGCCGGCCGAGCATAGGCCTCGCTGCTGCCGTGCCACCAGCATACTCAGAAGAAGGCCTGTGGCTCCAGGTGGGAGCTTGACGCCGGCTTGGAATGAGCAGGGGAAGCCGCCACGTGTAACGCCGTGCAGACGCAGCGGCCGGCGCTCAGCGCAGCCCTTAACGTTGCAGTGGCGGCCGCGGTGCTGAGCTCACACTGCGGAGGCCTGGACGCCAAAGCTTTGATTTCTCATATACTGTGACTTGTCACTGGATCTGAAAATAACACTAATTGGGGAAGGTCCCTCTTCCGTGGCAACCTGTCTTTTAAAAAATGGAAAATAATCCTCAAGCCGTGCCTTTGTCTTGTACGTCACATAAGCGGATCGTAACGTTCTCGCCGTGTACACAGCAGGCGAGACATCTGGGAGAAGAGGCCTGTGGCTAATTACTTCCCTGGTTCCTTGTGCGGTTGTGGATTTAAAGTTGAAAATAACATCCGCTTGTGCCAGGGAGAAGACGCCGGGCCTGGGGGGTCGCCCCCACCCCCAGCTGAGCGCCTGCGCTTGCAGTTAAGGCTCCGGAGACAATAAAGAGGAGTTGAGGCGATCACTGGGTAAATCAGAAAAGTAAATCCCTCAAGAGGGCACTTCATTGGCGCGACTGTTTCTTCCCGTCGTGGCTTCTCGCGCATCTTGCTTCTGCCTTGTTTCCTTGCACGAGGGGGTGCAGGGTGGGGGGCCACGTGCAGCTCCTGGGGACTGACTGCGAAAGCATCTGATTGAAGGGAAATAGCGTTCGGCTAAAGGGTGTTTCTGGCAGTAAAGGACTGTTGGGGGCCCGCACCCCCGGGCCTGGAGACCACGCCGCCTCCGCTAACTGTGATGGGGTCGCCGGCCATGAGGGAGGGCGTCAGGGGGCCGCGGAGTCGCCCCAGCCAGCCGGGACGGCCCTGCGCCGCGGGGCCAGCGAGCCTCATGGCCACACGGGCCAGCTCCCGACCCAGGCGTGGCCAGAGCTCGCTGGCCCACGGGCGCAGAACGCGGTGGACACTGGGAGAACGCTCGGAGCTGCCCCGCCTCCATCCCTTACATGCAGCACCGGGCCGTCCCCCTCGTTGCCCCCGGAAACCCCAACTTTTGGAAAAAAGGAACAAAATTCTCAGTGTGAAGAAAAAAGAAAACATTATAAATCTGGGTTGTTTTTAGGTTTTTTGGGTCAATTCCAGGGAAACTGAGAAGGGATCCAAAATAACTGCTTTTTTATGTTTTCATTAAAAATGACGCCTCAGTAAGCGGGGACAGCGCCCCAGGAGGGCAAAAAAACAAAGGTCAAGCCAAAGAGCAAGCCCCGCTGTGACTGACCCACACAGCCAGGGCCCTCCCTCGCCGGAGCTGCTGTCCATCCTCCCAGGACCCGGCGGGTGGAGGTGGGGCCTTGCACTGGACAGCTGTGGGGGGCCGGGGGGACATCTTCCTGCACTTGGGGGTCGGAGCCCGCACCCTGTGCAAAGGGCTGGCAGGGCCGCCCGCTCTGCGTGGCGATGGTGGGCGCTCAGGCCACACTGGGGGTGGTGGCCGTAAGTGCGGACCCTGGGGGCCGGGGATGGTGCTCCCCGCAGGGCTGCTGCGCCTCCCCCAGCCGGTCAGGGCGAGCTGCAGCTGGTTCCCAGGGCGAGGAGTGCCAGTGGCCGCATTCCGACAGGACACCCCGGACCCCACCCCAGAGCCCCGCGTCTGTGGCCGGGCCGGACCTTTGCCCTCGTGATTCTGGGTGGTCTCAGGAGAAATGGGTGCCACTGGCCATAGTGGATGCGATACCCACAGCCACTGTCTTGGGGACACGCACACGGTGCCAGGGTTTCTATCAGTTGGCGTCTTTGCATATGCTGGTTTCTTGTGTGTCTCTTGTGAAAAAAGGCCCTCATGGTTTTCTCTTCCACCTGTTGGAATATTCCAGAACACGAAGGTGTTGAAAGCCGGCTGCGGCAGGAGTCGGGTGCGCCCCCATGCCAGGCCAGGCGCCCGGTGCCTATTCCACGTCGGAGGCATCGTTGTCGGACAGGTGGTAGTTGCTGCCCTTCACACGGATGTACTCGATGTAGCGGCCCTCGCCCGCGTCCTCCGCGCCGCACGAGCACAGCCGGCCGTCGAAGAGCGACTCGATCTCCTCCAGCGTCTTCCCCTTGGTCTCAGGAAGGCAGCCGTAGACGAACAGGAGCCCCAGGGCCGCAAACCCGGCGTAGAGGAAGAAGGCTCCTGTGGGAGAGCACAGGGTGAGGGTGGCGGCGGAGACGCGGGCCACCTGCAGGGCGGGCTTGGGGACCAGCAGGGTGGGCGGGGCTGGTCGCAGCCTCTGCTGCCCGCTCCCCGGCACCTGCTGATTCCCGCGCCCCGGTGTCGCCATTACCTGCCTGTGCCCCGTGCTTATTTCTGTCATCTGATTTTTTAAGGGGGTTTATTTTGTGTAGAAGAGCTGGGGTGCCGGCCAGAGGTGGGGGGATTGAGGGGAGTCCCCCTCAACAGAGACAGAGTGGGGAGCAGAACAGGCGGATCCACTGAGACACTGCTGAGGGAGCAGCGGGGAGACGGGAGAGGTCTGCTGCGCCTGTGGGTAGCTCCCTGGCCGGGGATGGACTCGGGCCGCAGCGGTGACAGCCTGAGACTGACCACTGGGCCCCAGGGGAGGCCCCTGTCTCGTCACTGGCTCTGGGCACGGCGGTCCTGTCGCTTGCCGCGCACTCCCAGAGCTGCGGAGCGGGACGGCGCTGGGTCAGGCCGGTTGGTCCGCTCAGACTCACTGAGCGAAACTCCAGGTGGAGGTCGTTGTTTACCTTCCTGGATTGGCTGATTTCATTCTGTTGTCTTCCCAGCCTGACTGACCGCACTGACACCGTGTATGCTCGCGTCCCGGGACTCCTGTCTGAGCAGCCTGTGGCTGTGCCCCCGAGGTGCCCAGCGCGGCCGCGGGTCATGTGCCTTGCTGCCCGTGTGTTGCTCCGCTGGGTTTTTTTGTGATTTCTCAGTGGCCGCGGGCTGTTCGGCAGCATGTTGCTGAATCTTGACATTTGTGGAGTTTGGGTTTTTTGTTTGTTCTCATATTTGATAGCTCAATGCCCAGGCAGCTGGTGTGACATCACCACGCCTGCGTCGACCGAGGCCTGTCTGCGCCCGACCTGGAGTCTGGCTGGAGAATGTTCCACGCCCTCTGGCCTGCTCGGCCTGTCACCATGTTCTGACACGTGAAGGCCAGCGTGCTCGCTGGTTTTGGGTGTTCTCTTCTCTGACCTCAGAGGCGAGAGCTGCCTTCAGCCTCTCCCTCACGCCTGTCAGTGTATGCCCTGCATGTCTCTGCGCTCCTGTGCTGCAGACGCGTCCTCCTGCCGGCTGACCCTTTGTCATCACGCAACGGCCTTCCCTGCCTCTTCTGTCTGTCTGTCTGTCTGTCTGTCTGAACCGCATCTCCTGCAGGCGAGCTGTGAACGTAGCTTCTGTGAATCCATTCAGCCACGCACCTCCTGACTTGGGAATTTAGTCCGTTTACACGTAGAGTAACTATTGAGACGTGTGGACATCTTGCCGTCGTGTTAGCTGGTTCTGTAATGGTCCCACCTTTTTCTCTTTTCCTTTGTGGTCTGATGGTTTTCTCTAGTGTTATGTGCAGATTCCCCCCTAGTTTCTCATGTGAATTTAAGGTAACTTTGCTTGTTTACAGTGAGGTTTACAGGTACCATCCTTCGTGTATAATGGTCTGTTTTGAGTTGATACATTTTTTTAAAAGTTTTTGAAAAGATGTTGCTGAGCTTCGGGAGTATAGCGCCCTAACCCTAACCTCAGCAGTGCACGGCCACCCCCACCAGCCCAGCCCCCCTCACCACTACCAGACTGAACCCCCCCCACCCCTTTCCCCCCTGTAACCCCCAGGTGTCCTCATAGTCCGAGCGGTTTTCATTTGTGGACTATCTGTGACTACAGCCATCTGGTCTTTGTGTTTCTCTTTCTGGCTATTTTGCTGCTCAACATGATCACCTTAAGCTTTATCCCAGGTGCTGCAGACAGCAAGACCTCGGTTTTTCATGTCTGTAGGATTCCCAGGGCACGTAGGTCGTTCCGAGCTCCTGAGCGCCGTCGCCAGTCTGCACGAGCCGCAGGCCTGATGTCACTGCGCGGCGTGCGCCATCCGGGTTTCTCAGCGCGCGCGCGGGCCTGGGGCTCTGGCTCCCCTGCCGCAGGGGCGTGGCTCCCGTGTCATAAAGGAACTGCCCATAAGCGTGTGGGTTTCTTCCCCTGTGGCGTGGATCTGCGTGTTTTAATTCCAATTCCATGAAGTTTCAGTGATCATTTCCCTTTTGCTCATGATCACTTTGGCTATTTGTGGTCTTTTGTGGTTCTGCGGAAATAGAAATACTATGTAAGAAATGCCGTTGGGATCCCACCAGGGATACAGGGAAGCTGTAGGTGATACAGTCATTTTAACAACGTTAACTCTTCTGAGTCACAAACACGGGATGTTCTTACGTCCCTTGTGTCTGCCGGTGCTCCTGACAGCGTCTCAGACGTCCCAGCATAACGGCCTTTCTTGTCCTTTATTAACTTTATCCCCTTTTTGATGTGACTGTAAATGGGATCATTTCTTGATTTCTCTTTCTTCTAACTCACCATGCGTGTGTAGAAACGCACAGGTTTCTGTATATTGACTTTGGAGCCTGCCACCGTGCTGGTGGTTATTCAGGAGTATTTGGGTTTTTCCTGTGTATATTAGTCATGACATCTGCAAGCAGTGACGGTTTCAGGCACGGATGGGGGGAGCCGGCGGTCCTCAGGAAATCCAAATGGGCGAGTGATCACGAGGAGGAGTAAAAAGCCCCGATACCCCAGAGCCTGGACCCAGCCGCGTCCAGTGGGTGCAGGCAGGCATTGGAGAAGGCAGCCCTCCCCAAGGGGCTTCCCTGGTACTTAGGACCCCGACGCCACCGGCCCCAGCAGCAGACAAGGCCATTGGACCTTGAGAAAGCCACGGGCCAGCGTGAGGTCCCCAATGGGCGTGCCTGGAAACCTCGCCCGCACGCCAGTCAGCACGGGCGTTCACTCAGAGGCCGGAGGGCCGCACAGGGCAGTCAGTCAGCAGCACAGGCCACGTCCACAAAGGACAAACCCTCCCTCAGGACTGCGTGGCAGCTGCAGAAGCTGCGGGTGGGCATGTGACGGTGCAGGTCACAGTCACTGCACGGCGGCTGCTGCCTGTCTTGGGCAGCAAAGCAGCCACGGAAGGGATCAGGAAAGAGCCCCACGGCCATAGCGATGGCCAGTGTCCCAGAAGCCTGACCAGGTGGACGCCCCCCAGGCCAAGCAGCGAGACGCCAATGGGGACGGTACAGCAGCAGGGAGGAGGCCCTGGCGTGGGCTCCATGGCGGTTCTGGCATCTGAGCACCTGGTGTGCTGCTCACTGACAGGGGCTGGGGTGGGGGACACTGCACGTCAGGGCTGCCACAGCCCTCTGTACCCCGCCATCCTCATGGAGGATGCCTGCACCCCGTTGTCCCCTCAAGCCCACGCGAGGCTCCCCACGGGGGTGGCAGGAGAGACCGCAGGACCGCCGGGGCGGGCATGGAGCTAAGGGCAGGAGGCGCTCTTCCTACATGCGTCTCCAAGGCCTCTGGGGACAGGAAAGCTGCAGGGAGGCTCACCACGCCCCCTTTCCTGGGGAGATGTGGGCGCCTGAATCACAGGTGGACCCAGGCCCACAGCTGGGGCCTCTCTGCGGAGACACCCGCGCAGAGCAGCACAGATCCGTGGTGGCTGCTGCTGACCACAGCCACTGCCGCCCCTCGCTCCACGAGATGCAGGCAGAGCCCCGCGCGGCAGTCCCGCAGCCGCGGCCTCACCGTGGTAGGTCAAGCGCTCCGCCACATGCAGGAACGTCAGCGAGACCAGCACATTGCAGACCCAGTTCACGCCGGACGAGCAGGCGTTGCCCGTGCTCCGGGCCCAGAGCGGGTAGATCTCCGCGTTCACCGTCCAGGGCATGGGCCCCATTCCTGCAAGACACCGCAACAGCTCAGCCGCGGGGCAGCGACTGCGAACCCCTGGGAGACAGACGCCTGTGCCCCGGCACCGCCGCTTACCAGGCGCAAAGAAGGCCAGGTACAAGATGAGGCCCAGCAGCGCCGTCCAGGAGTAGGGCGTGGGGCAGAAGTTGTAGGCCCAGAACACCTCCTCGGCCTTGAAGCTGGTTTCGTTCTCACACCTGAAAGATACGCGACCAGGGTCCGCCCCGGGCTCTGGGCCGGGCACGAGGGCCCGAGTGGACGCGTGTGGACGCCAGCTGAGAGGTGGGGCACCTCGGAGGGCAGCTCCACGCTCGCTCACGCCGAGCAAACACCATGGCAGCCCCCGTGGATGGCGGATGGCAGACGGCACCAGCCGGGCGCCCGGGCTCTGCGCCCCAGTGTGCTCGCTGGAGCCCCCACGGCAGGACAGGGCCAGGACGGGAAACACTTGATTGCAAGTCAGCGACGTCAGTGCAGAAAGGCTGGCAAGTGGCTTCTGAGACGGGACGTCTGACCTGACCTGAAGAGGAGCAACTCTAGCCCTGGACACACGGCCCTTGTGGGCTGCACAGGCGGGGTCACCCCCAGGCTCTCTGGACATGAGGTCTGCTGGTCCCGGTGCCCCAGGAGCCGCTACTTTGCTGGCAGGAGTTGGGTGTGCGCTGGGCCTGGCGGGTGCCTGGGTGTGGGCCCAGTCAGGTGCATCTTGCCTGGGCGCTTCCTGGGGTGCCTCTTGGGGCGCCTGCTGCCAACTGGCAGCCCCACCAGGCCAGGTGTGGCACCTTGGAGCACATGTGCCTCCGTCCCCAGGGCTGCGGCCAGCCGGCTGCTTGGCGGAAGGGTGCGCCTGCGCCTGCCCAGGAGCCCTGCGGCCGTGGCCAAGCCCAGAGGCGAGTGTGGGAGCCCTTGGCTGTCCTGAAAGCCGGAGGCTCTCACCTGCAGTAGGAGCCACGCGCTGCTCTCGCCTCCCGGGGCCCGCGCCCCGCCCAGCGCAGCTCCTGAGGCCTCTGCCCGCAAGGCCAGCGCTGTCCCCGCGGCCCTCCTGCAGCCCGCCCGGAGCTGGTCGGCTGTTTGCAGAAGACGCCTTTTGTGTTTGCCTCCAATGACCCCAGCACATGGCTCTGGGGTCGGGGTGGCTGAAGCCCCCTCCTCTGTGGGGCCCGACCCCTGCCCTGGGGCATTGCACGTGGCCGGCAGGGCGCTGAGCCGTCAACTCGCGGGGTATATGGCCTGGAGCCCAGCCCTGTCACCCGTGTGCAGGCAGCACCCCGACACTGCAGGGAAGCCGGGCAGTGACCCCTCTGGAGCCTGGGGTGCGGACCAGCTGCAGGGAGGCACCCCGCACACAGCGGTGCTGCCCACTGTGTCCCCACACAGCCCCTACTTACCGGCCCCAGGCAGCCTCGCTGCTGGAAGTCTCCCCGACCGGCACGCATGAGGCCTCGCTGACCGTGGACCCGTTGAGCTTGTAGCAGAAGCCGCAGCCTGGGTCCAGCATGCAGTCCTCACAGACACTGAGGGAAGATGCAGGTCAGCAGGGGCCTTGCGCCTCTGGACACGCCTCCCTCCCTGCACCCCGCTCTGCTCCAGCCGGGGAGACCCCCACCCACGTGGCTGAGATGTTGGCCGGGCGCTGGGATGCAGCGCCGGGAGCCCGAGCAGGCGGTGGGGGGCAGGGGGTTGCCTGCGTGGCCGGGCAGCCGGAGGGCCACAGCCACTCAAGGCCCAGGTGCCCAGTCTCCTCCCGACCGGCCTCCTCTGGCCCCACAGTGTCCTGAACAAGCCGGTGTTCGGAGCGGTGGCTCCTTCCCCGTGGGTCTCCTCAACGCCGCGCGCTCGGTGCTGCCTTAACCCCAACTGGACGCGGGGCTTGGCTGGCCGTGCTGCTGCCTGAACTGGCGCCCACTCCTGGGGGCGCAGCAGCCCCTCTTCCCACTGGTCTCCCGGAAGCCCGAGGGGTGTGGTGAGCGGAGCTGGGCTCCGGGTCTGAGGAAACCAGCAGCCAGGCAGTGGCCCGCAGGCCAGGGCGCACCTGTACCGGGTGCAGGATGAGTTCTGTCCTGGCGGGGCCGCCGGCCTGAGGGAGACGTGCGGGGACACGCGGGCGGACAGCAGGAACCCCAGCGCCAGGACGAGGAGTGCGGCCGTGGTGCCTGGGACAGGAGGCGCCATCAGGCTTCCCCCACAGCCAGGCCCTCCCGATGCCCACCCTCCTGTGGCCCCAAGGTGTGCCCATAAAGCGCATAGGCTGGGATCCCTCCACCCTTCCCCTGCCTGGCCACCCTGAGAATCCCCAGCCTGGGCACCCTGGGAGACCCCACCGCCCGGAGAACCCCCACCAGCCACCTGGGGCGGGGCCCAGAGGGAGGTCGGGTGGCCCAGCCTCTGACCCACAGGCTGGGGCGCAGCGGGGATGTGGGGCTGGCAAGGGCTGGGGAGACCCTGTGCTGGCCACAAGGTGCCTTCCACTCCTGTCCACTCCTGTCTGCTGCGGCCCCTGGGGCCTGGGCTGCCTCCCCTGTCCCCCAGCAGGAGGCGCGAACCGGCGAGGCTCCTGGGGCACAGCGGGCTGAACACCTGCGGCCTGTGGACCTGCAGCTTCTGCTGTGCGCAGGGGCCTCAAGGGCTGCTCGCCGCACGCAACCGGCCCCGCGCTGCCCTCTCCTGTGCTGCGGAAAAGTGACCGAGCACAGGTGGGCAAGGAGCTCGTGGGACGTGGCTGCACCAGCTCCCGCCTGCCCGCCCTGCCTCCGCCCGCTGGCATAAACGAGGCTCCGACCTGCCCCCCGCCGCACCCGGGGTTTGCAGACAGCCGGCTTCTCACCCAGCGGGCTGGGGTCCTCTTCTCCGTGCACCGGCCAGCACGGCTGCCCTCCAGGGAGCTGCAGGGCCCACTTGGGGGGGTGGGGGAGAGTGGGGGCTGTGCTTGCTGAGAGGCCGTGAGGCCTGGTGCCGGCAGCACCTTCCAGGGCGGCGCGTCCCCTGGGAGGGCTCAGCGGACATCGGGATGCCTACCGGCTAGGCTGGCCAGGGTCAGCTTCCTGCGGCCCGCCTTCTCCACCAGCCAGACGCCCACGAGCGTGAAGACAAAGTTGGTGAAGGCAGTCAGGGAGGCCAGCCAGATGGCCAGCCTGTCATCGGCCACCCCCGCCATCTGCAGGATCGTGGCGCTGTAGTACCTGTGGGAGAGGACACGGTCACCCCGGCCCAGCCTGCCGCCTCCAGGAGCCCCGCGGAGCCTATACGCACATGATGGTGTTGATGCCCGCCAGCTGCTGGCACATCTGCAGCCCACAGCCCACGGCCAGGGCTCGGCGCACCGGCGGGTGGCTCAGCATCCGGCAGATCACGGGCCCTGCTGTCCAGGAAAGAGGACACGGCTGTTATCCTGGGCTCCACACCCACGAGGATAAGCGTCCCTGTCCCCGTGGAACCCACCAACCCAGCCGTAAGACGGAACTTACGGGGCCGGGGAGGATGGGGCTGGACCAGTGGGGAGCGCAAGCAGGCCTCGTGGACCATCCCCTGTGCACCCCCCTACGGTGCCTGTGAGTGACAGGGAAGGCCCCTACGAAGAGCCCTGGCCCCAGGCACAAAGCTGCCCCAACCCCACGTCCACCGGGGCCCCCGGGGCCCAGAAACGGCGTCAGGTTTCTGCAGTGTGAAGGGTCTGGCCATAGGGCCTGGACCTGAGGGACCCCAACCAAACCAGTCCCAGGGGCGTCCTCCCGCCCAGGGCCCGCGCCATGTCAACACTTATGCTGCTCGGAAGCACCCACGGAAGGGGGCCCCCTCCCTCCACCCCAGCATGCAGGCCAGGCCCTGTGCCCTGGGGAACAAGCCTGGAAACCCGCCTATAGAACTGGGGCTCCCCAGAGTGGGGAGGGGCGCAGGCCGGGGGGCCCAAGGGCATGGTGACGCTGCGGGCGCCTGGGTGGCGGTGGCAGGCCTGGGGGCTGTGGGTGAATCACATTCCGCTGTAAACAGCATTATCCAAAATGCCACGCCCCAAAGAGCTGCGCGTGTCGTCAAAACGTTTCAAGCGCAGCCCTAAGGAGAGGGGTGCGGCCGGCGGGGGCGCACCTGAGCCGGCCTCCTTGGCCTCCTCCTCCACGCCGCTGCGGATGCTCTCGAACTCCTCGTCGATGGTCTGGCTGCCGCGCATCTGGGACAGGATCCTGCGCGCCTTCTGCGTCTGTCCCTTCTGGATGAGCCACCGCGGGCTTTCAGGCAGGAAGAGGAAGCCGAGGAACTGCACGGCTGCCGGGACGGCCGCCAGGCCCAGCATGTACCTGCGGAGGAGCGTGGGCCGTGGGCAGATGCCTGCGGGCGCCCTGGAGCCCGGACGCCCACGCTGTGCCGGGGCAGGGCAAAGGAGCAACGTCTGGCTCGCGAGCTGCACGAAAGGGCCAGGCGTCTCGGTGCCCGCGCACCTGCGGCCCGGAAGAGTTGCCTCCTCCCCGCAGCCCCCGCCGGGCCCGGGGCAGGTGGACTGCGGCTCAGGCCACCTCGTGCTTTCTAAGTCGCTTCTCGTTGAGAGAGAGGCCCAGGTTGATGGCTCTACGGTCATTTCCACCAGGAACGGACCTTGTCATTTTGCTTTGCTGTCCAGTCTCCGCTCGGTCCTGGAGGAGCCCAGACCCATCCTCCGGCCCAGACAGGCACGCGGAGCCCACCCGACAGGCACGGGCCACGGGGACTGAGGGCGGGCATCCGCTCCAAGGTGGCTGCCCACCGCCCCGCGTCCACTCCTCCCGGGGATGACCATCCGGCTGCCGTCTCCGCCCCCACAGCGGCCAGTGCGCCGCTGCCGTCCGGGGTCACGGTCCGAGCGGAGCGTGCGGGGAGGCAGGGCCGACGGCGCTTTCGCGGGACAGTCCCGCGGCTTGCAGGCGAGGACATCGCGATTCCCGTGCAGCAGGCGCAGGAGGGGGCGGCAGCTGAGGGGCCCTGTGGCCTCCCTGGACTCAGCTGAACCGGCCCGGAGGGGGTTCCGCCCGCGTGGGGGCGTCAGCATCACGGCCCGACCCCAGGGGTCCGCGACAGCCGGGCCAGGTCAGACGGGACCGCGCTCGCGGCTTCCCGGGGCCTCTGCGCCTCCTGGGTTAATCACATCGTCACCAAATTTGGGGGGGTTCCCGCCATCTTTATCTGTTTTCACTTCAGTCTCTCAGACTAAATTATGTGTATCGAGCTCGGTCACTGTAACTGGACCAGCCTAAGGTACCTGATACCGGGCCAGATTCCTGACTCGCCTCAGCCCCACTGCCTCCCTGTCTCGGCAGCTGCCGTCCGCACCGCGGGCATCGCCTCGAGCCAGGCCCCGGCGCTGTCACCAGCCCCGCCTGTCGTGCTCAGTGCAAGGCCCAGCCTGGCGAGGCGCTCAGTGTCAGACTCTCAACGGCTCGTGTCCCTCCATGGAGGCCCCAGGGCGCCCCATGGCTCCCCCAGCCCCCAACAGCCTCGCGACAGCCAGAGGCCTTTCCTGGGGAGAGGCCGCATGGAGCTGCCCCAGAGGGAAGCCCCACTTCCCCCGCGGCTGGGCCCCAGCAGTGCCCAGGAACAGGCAGGTGGGGGAGCTGAGCTGCCGTTCCCAGGGGCGCACGGGGACCCAGTGGGGGCTGGGGGCCTGCAGGGCGGTGGGCGGGGCTCAGACCAAGCGCGCGCCTCCCACCCCTCAGGCCTACGGACCTCCATCCGTCCTTCTGCAGGCAGCTGAAGGCCCCGTCGACGATACTGGCGAAGAACTGGCCCCCGGTGATGAAGAGGGTGTTGGCGGTGACCAGGCGGCCGCGCAGGTGGGGCGGGGACACCTCGGCGATGTAGACGGGCACCGTCATGGACGCCAGGCCTGCGGGCGGGCGAGAGGGCTCAGGGCTCTGGGCGGGGCAGCCACCCTGGGCACCCGCGGACGGGCAGGGGAGGCAGGGGCGAGCCAGAGGTGCGGGCACCGCGTGGGGGCTGCGGGCAGGTCACAGGCACAGCCAGGAGCCTGGGGAGGCCTTGGGGGCGCAGCCTCTGGGGTCAGCCTCTGCGGGGCCAGGTCAGACACAAACGCCTGCACACGCGTGTGGCCAGGGCCACGGCTGGAGGGCTGGGTGGGTAGCCCCAACCGATGGGGCCCTGCAGGGGCCGGGCAGGCAGCGCCTCCCGCAGCCAGGAGCCCCGTTCTGCAGCCCCACCCGCGTGGACACGCTGGGCCACCACAGGCTGCACACAGTAGGGCACCCTGAGGGCAGCCAGTCGCCCGTGGACGAGAGGTTTCCAGGGTGTCCCAGGGCACTGGGTGGCCCTCCAGGGGGTTCCGAGGGCCACGCTGCCGCGGCAGTGCAGCCGGGCACCTGCGCAGAGCCCACGGCCAGCAGGCGCCAGGCCTCCGGGGCCAAAGGTGCCTGCTGAGGCGGAGCCGCAGGGCGGCAGGAGACGCCCGGGTGCCCGCTACCTGCCCGCCAGCTGCCCGGCCGCCCACGGCTCCCAGGCTGATTCTGTCTCGGGCCCCGGGGCGGGTGGTGGGAGTCTCGGGACAGGCGGGTGGGCGGCCCCCAGCGCCCCGGTGCTCTGCCCAACGAGGGGGGCAGCCCGGGCTCCCCCGCCCGCCAGCGGAGGGAGGCCCGGGGCCGAGGCCCGCGCTGCAGGGGAGGAGCGGCGCCTCCTGGGATGGCCGCTGGGGGCCCAGGGGCAGGCGGGACCCTCCACCCTCCTCGGCGCCCCGTGGCCGCCCCGCCCCCCAGCATCGAGGCAGCGGGAGCCCCGGGGAGCGCCCCAGGGCAGCCGCCCAGGCCCATCACCTCGGCCCGCCCGGGGCGGCGCTTCCCGCGGCCTCGAGGACTGAGCGTCCAGGCGGGGAGGGCGGACCCGCGGCTGCGGGGCTCCCCGGGGCTGCGGGGCTCCCCGGGGCTGCGGGGCGGGGCCTCCCAGCGGCTCAGCCTGGGGTCCCGCGGGATGGACCCGCCACTCGCCGGCCCCGCCCCGCCCCGCCCCGCCGGGAGCCCCAGCCCCTCCCGCCGGCTCTGGGGCAGGGGAGGCCGCGGGACCGCCTGGGGGGCTGGGCGGGGGGGGGGGGCCGGGGGGGGAGGGGGGTCCCCTGCCGCCCGCCCCCCCTTCCTCTGCAGGGCCCGCCTGTCCTCGCCTCCGGGCCTCAGACGGTGGGAAGGCGCGGGCGGGCGCCCTCCTGGGAGCCGCGCGGGGCCGCCTGCTCCCCGCAGCCCGCGCTGCCCGCTAGCCAGCTGCGCGCCCCCCAGCCGGCCCTGCGGGCCCCCCAGCCGGCCCTCCTTGGTGTACCCTGGAAGCCCAGGCAAGGCCTTCGCTCGCTGACAGCCAGACTGCCTGGCGCCTGCCAGCTCCCCTCTGACACGTGTCACCCGCAGAAGATGCCATTTCCAAATGCCCCGGAACAGCCCCCCCTCCTCCAGCACAGGCACGTCCAGGCGGCCTGCAGTTCCCAAGAGGACGTCACAGAAGCAAGCGCCTGTGCCTCAGGCTCCCCGGCCTGTGAGTCAGCTCAGGAGCTGCACCCCCAGCCCCCCACCAGGGCCCAACCCCAGCCCACATCCTCCGTGAACAGCGCCCTTTATACTGGGGTGACTCATCGCCTGCTGAGGGGGCCAGTGGGGTCGCGGCCCCTGACCTTCAGCGGTGATCCCTGCAGAGGGCCAAGCAGACCCTGTGAGCCGCCCCACTTGAGGTGGTGCTGTGTGCGGTCCTCGAGTGTCCTGCACCCCATCCTACCCATGTGGGCACCACCGTCCAGGGCCATCCATCCCGGCCAGGAGACGGCCATTCCCCTGCATACCAGCCCAAGGCCGAGGTCTGCTCCGCGGCCGCAGATACCCGGGAGCGTCCAGCAGCCCCAACTCCTATCCACCCCGAAGGTCCTGGGTCAGATTCCGCGGTGAGGACCTGGCTTCCCCCCGCCCCAGCGAGCCGGCCAGGCCCCCATGGAGGTGGTGGGGGCCGAGCCTGGGTAGGCTGGCCCTCACGCCCAGGTCCACTCCTGGCTGCGGCCCTGGGGAGCATGTGCCAGGGGAGCCCCACGAGGGCCTGGCTAGTCGGCGGCTTCTCATGTGCAGAGTGGGTGTCGCCCAGAAAAGGCTGCACCCCAGAGTCTGAGAGAACTTAAAATAGCACCTGCTCTTCCCACGGACCCGCGCACACCTGAGTGAGTCAGAGCTGCCGGGAACAGTTGACGCTGCCTCAGTGCAGCTCCGACTTGGGGAGGGTCAGAAGGTGAGGCCCAAGGCCGAGTGAGCCGGCAGGGAGTGTGGACGTGGGGTGTGCTCACACGAGGCCACTCAGTCCTGCCCGGGAGCCCAGAGGATGCAGGAGGCGGGGGGCCACGGGCAGGTGGGCACTCGGGAACGGGCACAGGCAGGCCCGAGACCCACGGACGCCGGGGCTGTGGGGTGGGGCGCTGGCCTCAGTGACGGGCCAGCAAGTCCAGTCTCCAGACACCCGTGACACGATCACCATCACCACGACTCACAGAGCAAGGGGGGCTCATTTGGGAAGAACCGTCGCTGCAGCCTGGCTCTATCTCCGCGCCTTTGGAAACGAAACCCGAGTCCAGGGAAAGCTGCGGGGATGGCTGCTCAGCTAGAGGACGACGCTCGCCCCTGGGGCCTCCCAGCTCCCGCCCAGGCACCCCAGCCCGGCCCAGCAGTGGGGCCCTGCGGCCTCACTCCCAGGGCCTCTCCACAGCACACCCGGCAAGGCCTGCTTGTCACGGGCCCTGGGTACCCCAAGAATTTTTAGGTTATAGATCGTACGTCTACAAACTCCTTCATGCAGAGGAGGTTTTTCTTCTCTCCCTTCTAGGCTTGTGATGTGGGGTTCCCAGATCACAAGCCCGGGGTTCACAGACTCAGAGGCCAGCCGGGGCCAGGCTCGGGGCCGGCCAGCAGGGTGGAGGGCACCGCGGCAGTGAGGAGGCCGGTAAGGACGTGGGCGGGAGCGGGACTTCCCTGCAGAAAACAGCTCCAGTCTAGCCTGGGCCCAGGAGGGCTCGTCCTGAGGAGCCGCGCGTTTTCCTAATGAGCTGATGTAGAGTCAGACGCTGTCTTCACGGTCACTTGGGTTATTGACGGGTTAGCGCTTTCCCAAGAGCCGCTCACCGCGGTGTCTCCCTGCTGTGAACAGGCATCTGAGGCCGCTGGACACGGATGCACGTTCTCTTAGGGCAGTCGGCGACCCGTTCCTCTTCCAGTCGCTCTCAGGCTTTGAAACGCCAGCTGCAGCTGTGACGCAGGCACCTCACCATGCCCCGAGCTCGGTGCGGCGGCTCACCCCGGTGTCAGGCGAGATCTGCGTTGCATCCTGCTCCCTCCCTTCGCAGTCGTAGTGGCGAGCCTCCCCTTTCCCGTGGGCTGACTGGCTCGCTGTTAAGCTCATCAGCACCGCTGGAGTTTTTATTTTGCTCCATTCATTTATTTCCTGTTGTTTGCGTGATTGCTGCACAGAGTGCAGGGCCCGTGGCGGGCCACACTCTACCTGCGCCCGCGCCCCCTCCCCTGCCCTGCTCCCCACATCTCTGCCCCTCCACACTGCAAACCCAGAGCAGCCCCTCAGCCTATGGGGGCGCTTGGGGCTGGGGGGGTGGGACCAGGACATGGAAGGACCCACGCTGCTCAGGCTGCCCTGCCTGCCTTCAAGGGCGCCTGGGTGGTCCCCAGCTCAGCCCTGCAGGTTTTTTTTTTTTTGATCCAATGAGATTTTATGTTTGTTTTGTCTTGAAGGGTAAGAATTCAGCAAGCTGTCTGGGGAGCGGCCTGTTTAGCAGCACTGCTCAGCGGTGGCCGGGCCCGAGGGCGGCAGGGCTGGCCAGCAGAGGGAGTGCTGGCACAGAGGGGCTGCAGGAAACTGCCCATGATGAAGGCCGGCCCAACAGCCCTGGCTGCGGAAGCGTGGGGGCTTGCAGGAAGGGGCCTGCACGCGGGGACCAGCCCGATGATGGGAGCCGTCCCCAGGCGCTATGCAGCAAACTGGGCCCAGGCGCCGCCAGATGTGTCTCATTCGCTCACCAGGCAAGCATGGAAGGGACAGGAACCAAGTCCCGACCATGTCAGATGTGGCTCCACGAGGCCCCGGAGGTGCCTGCTGACCACGCCATCTGTGCTTCCAGACCCTTCTCAGTGGCACGCCCCTGAGGGCCTTAGCCCCATCCCACATGAAGGCCGTCCCACAGCCACTTCCCTGCTAGCTCGGGGCTGAGCGGCACTCAGCACCTGTGAGGATGGCGTCCCCGCGTCCAGGCCCCGCTCCCTCCGCCACCCTAGAAGGAGGCTCCGGACATAGGGCAGCGACCCCATCACAAAGACGCGCCCGTGGCTCCGAGTGCCCAGCGCCCTGCAGTGGAAACCAGGAGGCCACGGGGTCCCTGAGGCCAAGGACTGGCCAGTGGGGCCGCGGCCGGGGAAGCAGCCAGCTGGCCCCTGCAGAGGCTGCCCGCAGGGCACGTGTGGGGAGGCCCGACCTGGGATTCAAGGTGGGGTTCACCTTTAGTGGGTGCATCAGCTCCCGAGGTGGGGGGGACGAAGGGGACGGTGAATGCGGCTTGAAAAGAAGCGTGAGGGCACAGGAGCGGGGCGTCATCTGGGGCAAGACGGGGGCCAGAGAGGAAGGGCCCCTGGAGGTGCCGGCCGGCCGGCGGGCGGGCGGGGCAGCCTGAGGGCCCAGGGGCTCCGCGGGCCTGACGGCCGAGCCTGGGCCTGGACTCCCGGCGGACGCTGGGGCTGGCGGCCGCCCCGGGCCTCGCGGGAGCGCCCCGGCGTCGGGCTCGGGCCCTGGGGGGCGGGCGGGGGGCCGGGCGGGGCGGGGCGGGGCGCGCACTCACCGATGCCGAGCCCCACCACCAGGCGTCCGGCCAGCAGCGTCTCCTTGGCGGCCGCGGCGGCCAGCAGCGCGGAGCCCGCGGCGCACAGCGCGCTGGCCAGCAGGACGGCGGCGCGGCGGCCCAGCGCGCCGTTGAGCGCGCCCCCCGCGAGCGCCGCGAGCGCGGCCGCGCCCGCCGCGCCGGCCACGAGCAGCTCCTGCCAGAGCGCGGACAGGCGCAGGCGGCGGCGCAGGGGCAGCAGCGCGCCGGCCACCACGCCCGTGTCGTAGCCCAGCAGCAGCCCGCCCAGCGCCGCGCAGCCCGCCGCCGCCAGCAGCAGCGCGGGCGGCCCGGCCCGCCCGAAGCGCCGCCGCGCCGCGCGCTCCAGCTCCGCGCCCGCCAGCAGGCTGCGCTCGCCGGCCGCGCCCGCGTCCGCCTCGGGCCGCCGCCGCTCGCCCGCGCCCGCGCCCAGGCTGCGCAGCGTGTACTCGGCGCGCGCCATGGCCGGGCCGCCCGCGCCCCGCGCCGCTCCGTCCCCGTCCCGCGGGCCGCCGCGTCACGTGGCCGCGCCGCGCCGAGGCCCCGCCCCCGGGAGGGCCCGCCCGACGCGCGGCCCGAGGCCCCGCCCCCGGGGAGGGCCAACCCGCGCGCGGCCCGAGGCCCCGCCCCCGGGGAGGACCAACCCGCGCGCAGCCCGAGGCCCCGCCCCGCGAGACAGCCAACACGACGCGCGGCCCGAGGCCCCACCCCCGTGGGAGGGCCCGCCCGACGCGCGGCCCGAGGCCCCGCCCCCGGGGAGGGCCATCCCGCGCGCGTCCCGAGGCCCCGCCCCCGTGGGAGAGCCAACCGGCGCGCGGCCCGAGGCCCCGCCCCCGGGGAGGGCCAACCCGCGCGCGGCCCGAGGCCCCGCCACCGTGGGAGAGCCAACCGGACGCGCGGCCCGAGGCCCCGCCCCCGGGGAGGGCCAACCCGCGCGCGGCCCGAGGCCCCGCCCCCGTGGGAGAGCCAACCCGAGCGTGGCCCGCGGCCCCGCTCCCGTGGGAGAGCCAACCGGACACGCGGCCCTCGGCCCCGCCCCCGGGGAGGGCCAACCCGACGAGCTGCCCGAGGCCCCGCCCCCCCGGCGGCCCCTGATGCGAGGGTGCGGGAGAGGGGGGTGTGGGAGGGGCAATAGGACAGCGCCCCTCGGTGGGCGGGGTCAGTGAATGAGGCTCCGCCCAGGGGCGTGGCCGGGCTGTGGCCCTGCGCGGCCGGCTTGGGCTCCTGGTGGGCGGGGCCGGGAGGGAGGCTCCGCCCCGGGCGGGGCCAGCCCGGCGCAAGCCCCACCCCTCGGCGCAGGGCTCCGAGGGCGCAGGCGCGACGGGCCGGGCCGCCGTCGCCCGAGGTCCGGGCCGCGGCCCTCGCCCCGGCCGCGTTGGGGCCCCTGACGCGGCCTCCGTCCCCGCGGCGCCGGCTGCCCAGGGCCCTCCGCGCCCGGCCCCGAGCGCGGCCCGCACGGCGCCTCCCGGGACAGCCCGACCCGCACGGTCCCCGGCCCCCGCGCCCCCCGCGCCCCCGCGCCCCCCGCGCCCCCGCGCCCCCCGCGCCCCGCGCCCACACGCGCGTCCGCACTCACACCCGCTCGCCCGCCGCGCCCCCCGCGCCCCCCGCGCCGCGCCGCGGAGGAACCTGGCGGGAGCGCGGGCGGCCGGGGTGCTCGGCCGCTGCCCCGCCCCCCCAGCGCTCCCGGGACACGCTCGCCGGGCGCCGCCCGCTGCCGCCGCCCGGGCTCCGCCGGGCCTGCCCCGAGGGGCGCCCTGGCCGGCCTGGGCCCGCGCGGCCGCTGGACGGGGGCCCGGGGCTGACTCTGCCGCGGCGCCCAGCTGCGCGCCGGCCGCGCCCCGGGGACGCCAGCAGAGCAGACGGGCCGGGCCGGGCCGGGCGGGGTCCAGGCCGAGGCGGACCCGCTGAGCTCCCTCCCCGCGGGCCGCGGTGGCCGGGCGCTCTGCAGGGCCCCTCCCCGGGCCCCTCTCCCCGACCCCGCCGCCCGCGTCCCGCGACAACCCCGCGCGTCTGGCCTCGCGCGGCAGGACACTGGGCGCGGGCGCCGGGGCGGCGCCGCCTGAGGCCGGGCCTGGGCCTCGCAGGCTGCGTTGCCAAAGTGGGCGAATTTATCGAGTTAAAACTGAGCAAAATACCCCGCTGAGGATATGAAATTATCTTTTATAGCTGGCTAATGGAATTATCTAGATAAATGAATGAGGTTCTGTCTCACACTTGCCTCCTGACTCGGAAGAACCTGCCTTTTAATCCGATAATGCGGGTTGTGTCGCCGCCCGCGCGCTGTGCAGTCACAGGCCCGGCCACAGCGTCTCCAGAGCAGAAGGACTTGCCCCGCCAGGCAGGGCTGTTGTTTGAAATGGTTCTCACAAAAGCTCAGTGAGGGGCCAGCCTCAGTGCTCCCCAGGAAACCCCATTACAGGGCCTCCCCGAGGCTCAAGCCACAGTGCACCCCTCGGACCAAGGTTGCTCCGTGCTTGATTTTCACTCGCGTTGCGAGTGTGGGGCAGACTGTTATGGGAGAGGTGGGGCATCCCCTACTCTCATCTGGGGTCTTCCTAAACTGGCGTCTCTTAGAAAACGTGTCTTCTTCAGTGCGGTGAGAGAGGTTTATCTGCAAGTGGGCACACAATTGAAAGAGGAAACGCAATTAGAAGAGAGGGAAACGGCAGCAGGGCCGGTCTGGACAGTGGTGACGCGGGCTCGGGCTCAGACACAGAAAACTTGCAGGAGATGTTGTTGAAATAGATGACAGAGAAGTGGAGACAGACCGAGTGCGTGACTGGGCAGGCACACGGCCGAGCCCGCCAGCCCACCTGAAGCGATGTGAGATCAGGGCTCATTGCAAGCCCCGTGGCATTTTCAAGGAAACAGAACAATCTTAAAATTTGTACGAAACTACAAAAGGTCCTGAACAGCCCCAGCAATCCTCAGGGAAAAGGGAACGGGACCCTCCCCGTGGCTTCACGCCCCTTCGTGAGCGTGATCAGAACAGCGTGGGGTGGGGACAAAACAAGGCACAGACCAATGGGACAGAAGTGAGAGCCCAAAATAAACACGGGAGCCGAGTGTGAGCGATCAGCTCTCAACACGCGCGGACACTTACGATCAAGTAGAGTCTCTTCAACAAAAGGGCTGGGAAACCGGCAGCCGCAGGCAAGAGAGCGAAACCTCCCGGCAGCCCCACCAAAACCAACTCAGAAAGGGTCGGAGACGTGGCCGTAGCCCCCAAAACCATAAAATACACAGAACAAACCCAGGCAGAGCCGTCCTTGGCACTGGCTCCGTGTTGTCACCAGGGGTCGAGCCTAAGGGCAAGGCAGGCAACAGCAAGAAAAACAGGACTGAGGCGAGCTGCGGGCTTTGCACGGTGCAAGGGTCGTCCTGACAGTGAGGGGCGCCCTGCTGGGTGGGGGCAGGATCCGCGCACCATGCAGCTGACGAGGGTTCAGCTACGAGACCTGAGCGCTCATACATGTGACAACAAAAATCCAGTTAAAACATGGGAGCAGGACTAGAGGCTTCTCAAAGACGCGCACAAGCCAACAGACACGTGAGCACTCTCGGCACTGACACCAGGGAAATGCAAGCCCGACCACGCGACACTGCCCGCCCCCCCACGAGCCCATGTCAAAAAGACCAGACACAATTGTTGAGAAGGAGGCGCCCTCCTGGAGATTTCTCAGAACGTTAAAAATAGATCTGCCATGTGCTGGAGCAGTTGCACGCGTAGGCATTCATTTGAAGACTGTGACAACACAAATTTGAAGGGGGATAAACTCGCCTCCATTCACCACGGCAAATAGTCACAACAGCAAGATGTGGAGACCAACTAAGGGCCCAGGACAGAGGAGTGGATTAAAAAGATGTGGAATAGTACTCAGCCACGAAGAGGATGGCTTCTTGCCAGTGGTGACAACACGAGTGGAGGGGAGGGGGTGATGCTGAGTGACGCGCGTCAGCGGGAAACGAACGCCAGGTGATTGGGCGTCTCTGCGGCACATAAAGAAACAGCAAAACAACCAGCAGATCTCACCAAAAATAACCTGGAGACTCAGGAAAAATGTAGAGTCCACCAGAGCAGCAGGGCTGGACGGGTGAGCGGAGGGCTTGCTGCGGCAGAGTGACGCCCTAGGACTTTGCTGGAGGGTGTTTTAGGTCACACACATATCGGGGTGTGGAGTTGCACCCCTAAAATTTATATGGTACTGTAAAACAGCGGTAAAGGCATGAGATTCTATGAAAAGAAGCACGTTTTGCACACATGAGCTGCGGCGGGTCCCCGAGGACGCATGGCCTGTGTGCTGCTCCCTGCCCGCCGCCCGGGGTCCGCCTGTGCTGATGTGCGGCCGTGGAGGGGCGCAGGGGACTTAATGCTCCTCAGACCTATGAACCCCTTTATTGTAAAAGTAAAATGCAGCGTGAGTTAGATGCTGGGATGATGCCGTGGAGGCGCCTCTGGGCCACGAGCAGCCTGGGCACCCCGCCCCCCAATAATCCCGTTACTGTGGTGGCGCCCCGGCCTCCCGGCCCCCCCGCCCCCCAAAGCCCCCCCTGGGCCCTGGCTCCGCGGCCCCCGGCCCCCTGGACACCGGCTCCGCGGCCCCCCCCACCGGCCCCCTGCCCCCCACGCCCCCTTGGCCCCCCAGGCCCCCCTGGCCCCCCGCTCTGCAGCCACACCCCGCTGGCGGGAGCCCCCCTCCCGCAGCCACAGACGGGAGCCCCGCAGGCCGCAGCCGGCGCGGGAGGGCAGGGGGGTCAGTCTGCGGGGGATCCGGGAGGGGGCGGGTGCACCTGCGCCCCCTTGGGCATCTCCTGCCGGGCACCAGCCTTGGGGTCTGCCCCGCCCGCCCCTCGAGCTGCCCGGCTTTGGCCAACGCCCTTGGCCAGCGAGCTGCGCTCTCGGGGTTGGGGCAGCCCCGGCTCACGAGCCCTGGGGGCCCCGCGGTGGGGGCCGGGGCAGGGGAGGGGCAGCGCTGACCCCCAGGCCGGGGCGGGGGACAGTCCAGGCCGTCTAGGGGCGCCCGCAGGCCGCGCGTGGGGGGCGGCGGTCTCGGGGTGCAGGCGCTGGCGGCGCGGCGGGGACCTGGGGCCTGAGCAACCTGCTACACGCCTGGGGGGACCCCACGTGTCTCCACACCTGCGGGGGGGACCCCAGCCAGGGCCTGCCCATCGCCAGCCGCGGGGGGCAGCCTATGAGGCCGCGGGTCCCCCAGGCCAGCACCCGCGGGCTCGGCCCGGTCCAGCCGTCACCCGCAGGCTCTGGCGCGCAGGGACCCGGCGGGCGTGGGGAGGGGGCGAGAGGTCCTCCCTGGGGCTTGTGGGGGGGCCTCGCCCCACTCCCAGCAGCGCCTCGTCGTGAAGGCGTCCAGGGCCGGCCAGGCGTGGAGCTTCTCCAAGCCGGGGCACTGCGTGGCTGAGGGTGGGGTGGCGGGAGATCCTCTGTGGGGGCCCCCACTCGGTGCTCGCTGCGCACCCCACCCTGGCCGCGCCTCGGTCTCCGGAGGAGGCTGTGCTGGGAGGCCCCGCTGGGCTGGCGCCCCTCAGGCGCCTCCAGGCCGTTGCCTGGGTCATCTCCACGCCAAGAGACAGCTGACACCTCGGCCGGCTGAGTCACCCCGTTATGAAATGCCCACGTCTCACGCAGGAAGAGGGTGGGCAGAGCCCGCCTGTGGGGCCCAGGGGAGCCTGAGGCTGCGGCTGACCGCGGCGGGCAGCAGCTGTTGCACAAGCCGCGCACACTGGAGTGGGGAACCCACAGCCCCATGCCCGCGACACTCACTTTCAGTTTCCAGCTCCAGGCCTGCCTCTCCCCGGGGGCCGGGGCGTGTTCCGTGACTGGGGCGGACGCTGGCCTCCCCCAGCTCCGGGCAGCCTCAGTCCAGCTTGGCCAAGGCCGTTGCCGTTGGCCCGCAGTCCCCAGGCTGGCCAGAGCCCAGCGCTCCGTGACGGAGGGAAGGGGACAAGGCAGGAAAAAGGGCCTGAGCCGCCGCCTCGCCCGGCTGCTCGGCCGGGGGCTGCTGTGTTCGTGCGGGACTCACGTCTCTCTCTGCAGCTCACATCAATGTGACTGACTTTCTCCCTGGCTCGACTCCTTTCTCGCAGGAGTGGGGACATGGCTGGTGAGGGCTCCCCCGGCCCTCGGGGGGCGCTTGTGGCTGTCCCTGCCCTGGCCACACTCTGGGGAGGCCAGTCCCTGGTTAGACAGCTGCCCTGTTCCGCAGCGCCCGCCCCGCGGCGCCCCTGCTTTGCCAGGACCTGGCGCCTGCCCCGCTCACGGCCCCCTGGGCCTGGTCTGCCGGCCTGGGGCTGCTTGGGGACCCCTCGTTTGAGGCTCTTGAAGGAATCGTCCCGGCTACAACATCATGAGCCCCCACAGCTGAAGACGTGCCTGTGAGCCTGAAGATGTGCCTCAAGCCCGAGAAGCCGCGAACAGAGCTGCCCTGTAAAGAGTGTGCTTGAAACATGGAAAACCTAACAACGGGCCCCAGTTTCGCGCTGTTCGAATTGCAGAGCTTTACTTTTGCTGCTGTTAGGTCAGAATAAATCGGATGGCATCTTGAAACAGAGCGTGTGCTTTGAGTGCTGGCCCAGCGGCGGGCGAGCCCCCTCACCATCGTGCAGAGTCGCAGCTGCGAGACCACAGCCCCTCCCGGGGCGAGGACCGTCCCCAGCCGGGACATGCGCGGCGGGCGGCTTTGCCAGGCTGCAGAGGCTTTCGCGCCCGTGAGATCCCCTGGGTTAGCGTGGACCGACATTAGATGGTGCTCGTGGCCAACACGTCATTAAAACGTGCGCATCACAAACTCAGGTAAAACAGGGAGGGGCTCACACTTCATTCCACGAATACTAAAACACTGACATTGTAGCATTAAAATATGCAGCTTACCTGGGAATGACTGACTATGTTTATATTTAATTCTTTCACCCAGAAATCCGGAACCCCCACGCACCCCAGTCCGCGGGTGTAGGCACCCTGGGGGCTTCCCACCGGCTGGGCATTGCGCGCTGAGTGACCTGCACATGGGCCTCCTACCGGGTTGCTTTTGGGATTTTTACCTGTTGTTTCTGTTGCTCCTGTCCCCGGCTGAGCGTCCGGCTCCAGGGTCCTGCTGTGGACATCCAGGCTCCCCCTGTCACCGCGAGGCGCGTGTGGGCTCTGCGGTCCTGCCTCTCGGAGTGACTGGGCTCCTGCGTCTGTCCTGGCCTGAGCGCTCCCAGGGGATGCGGTCACAGAGGCGGGGCCAGCAGGAACGCCCTGGGCTCCCGCCAGCCACCTCCAAGACGGGCCACCCCAGGGAGTGCCCCACCGGCCACCCTTCTTAGGCCGCCGGGAAGGGTCTGTCTTTCTGTCCAAATTTGTGAATTAGTGTTTTAGCAACGATGTTTATGGAAACACTCCCCAAACACACCGCTGGGCGCCGCCAGCGCCCCTTTTTATCTTTGCTTCTGGAACGTGGCCCCAGCGCGTGGGTGGGATCTCGGGGTCGTGGCACAGCAGGCGCTGGCGGCCTTGTCGCGGGGTGCAGGGGTGACATGAGGCGCTGAGTGGCTTTGCCAGGCGACCCCGCGACAGCCTGGCTTCGGGGCTGCCCCGTGCCCTGACCACGCACCCCTGCCACCTGCTGGGCTTTGTGCCCCGACCTCACTTGGGGGTCACTCGTCCCCCTCTTCACGCACCTGGATTCGCGGGTGCAGCCCCCCAGGTTTCTGTTGAGGATCTTTGCGTCTGTGCTCATTAGGGAGGTCGGTCTGCAGAGTTCTTTCCCCTTGTCTTTGGTGTCAGTGCGGCCGTGCTTTGGAGCCTCCTGCAGGGCGGTGGGGCGTCCTTCCCAGGGCTTGAGAGCCCTTGCGGGACGGGTGGGCGCATCTTTGAACGCGTGGAACTCACCTCTGAGGCCACGCGGGCCTCCGCTTGCTTCTGGGGAGGGTTTTGATTACTGTTTCCATTTTGCTGCTGCGATTGGCTTGCTTAGGATTTCTACCTCTTTACTCAGCGTGGGTGATTGTGCGGCTCTGAGAATGTGTTGAGCTTGTTTGCATATAAATGTTCATCGTAATCTCTGATTGTCCTCGGGATTTCTGCTGCGTCTGTCTGTTGTAATTTCTCCTCTTTCATCCATGATCCTGTCTATTTGAATTTTCTCCCTTTTTATCTTTGTGACCCTGGCTGGAGGTGTGTCTATTCTGTTTATTTTCTCTAACAACCAGCTTTCGGTCTCATTGATCTTTTGCATTGTCTTATTTATTTCTATTTCATTTACTTCTGCTTGTATTTTTATTATTTCATTCCTTCTGCTGGCTTTGGGGTTTTTTGTTGTGCCTTTTCTAGTTTTTCAAGATGGGAAATTAGGGTTTTTTTGTTTTTGTTCTTTCTTGTGTCTTAGTGTATTGCTGTATACTTTCCCGTTATTACTGCTTTTGCTGTATCATTCTGAAAGTTGTGTCCTCATTGTCATTTGTCTCAATGTATTTCTTAATTTCTTCTTTGATTTCCTCATTGATCCAGGGATCTGTCAGTAGCACGTTCTTCAGTCTCCAAGTAATGTCTTTATGGTCAGAGAAGAAATTTGGTGTGATTTCGATCTTCGTGTCTCTGATGATGTTGGTCTCGTGGCCCAGGCCTGGTCTGCCCTGGAGAATGATCCCTGTGCGCTTGAGTAGAATGCATAGTTGAAGTTTTTTGGCTCCAGGGTCCTATAGATGTCTGTTTTTTGGGTCCGGGTGGTCTAGATCTTTATTTAGGGCTATTGTGTCCTTGCTTATTTTTTGTCTTGTTGATCTGCCTCTTGAGAGTGAGTGGGGTGTTGAAGTCTCCTACTGCATATGTATTTTTTTTAAAAGATTAATTTTTATTTATTTAAACAAGCACTGGGGTGCAAGCCAGAGGCACGGGAGGGTGAGAGGATTCACCAGAGACAGAGCGGGGAGCAGAACAGGCAGAAGGACCGAAATCACTGCGGAGGGGCGCAGCGGGCGAGACAGAAGAGGTCTGTGGCGCCATGTGGGAATGTCCCTGGCCGGCCGGGAATCAAACCGGCGCTGCAGAGGCTGTGGACAGCTTCACAGCACTGCGCTCAACCCGCTGCGCCCCCGGGGAGGCCCTGTGTTTTCCTTTGACTCTTAGGTGTGTTCCCCCAGGCAGCAGAAGGTTGGGTTCTGCTTTCTAACTCAGGCTGCTACTCTGTGTCTTTTTATTGGTGCGTTGAGTGCATTTGCATTGAGGGCATTCCTGGTGGCCGGAGACTGTCCTTGCCGCTTTGTTCATCTTCCATGGCCCCTGTTCAGTGCCTTGTCCAGTTCTTCCTGCCCATGTCTCTGTGGGGTTAGATTTTAAGGCTTCTTGTCATATTTCTGGGAGTGGGGTTAGTAATACTGAATTTCCGAAGATCTTGTTTGTCTGAGAAGGTCCTTATTTTTCCTTCGTAGATGAAGGAGTGTTTTTCGGATGAAGAATTCTTGGCTGGTATTTTTTGCCTTGGAGTTTTAAAAAAACGTTACTTCACTCTCTTCTTGCCCGTAGTGTCTCTTCAGAGAAGTCTGATGTCAGCCTCATGGGTCTTCGTTCCAGGTTACCCGTTTCTCGGCTCTCGTCAGCTTCATTATTTTTTCTTTCTCTTGGACCCTTGGTGACTTTGCTCTTATGTGTCCTGCTGTAGTTTTCCTTTCATTATGCTGGGTTGCTGTCCTTCTAGCTTCCCGAATTTCTGTTTTCATTTCCTTCTTCAGGTTTGGGACGTTCTCTTCGATGACCTCCTTGGGTCGCTCTCCCTTCTCCTTCCGGGATTCCCGGGGCTTTTGTATTTCCAGACAGCTCTTGAAGGGTTTCTTCATTCTTCTTCCTTTGCGTCTCTCCTTTCTTGTTTGTTTCCTTTATATCCGCATCTTCGAGAGTACGGATTCATTCTTCCAGGTCACCTATTCTGTTTTCATGGCTTTTCCCAGAATTTTTAGCTCCTCCGTTCATCTTTTAACATCCTGTGTTTCCTTTAATTCCCCTTTCGAAGATTCAGTCTCGTTCTTCTGTTTGTTGATTCTATTTCTCAAATCACTTTTTTCCTTCTCTGCGGTTTCTCTTAGCTCTTCGGGTGTTTTCATTGTGGCGATTCTGAATTCTCTCTCTGTCAGGCGGGGAAATTCTCCCGTGCCGGTGTGGTTGGGTCCGGAGGCTGAGTCTCGCTGTGGTGCATTGTTTGCAGGAGGCTTGCTTGACCATTTGCTTTCTTCTTTCTTCCCACTGTTTGCTTCCCGATTTGTTCTCTGCTTTGGCGGCTGTGCCTCTGGTGCTGCCAGGCGTGACACTGGGCATTCCTGTGGGGCTTGGCCATCTCTGCCTCGGGCCTGGGCTGCTGTGGTTGGGCACGTGACTGATGCCAATGGGCGGGTCCGGGTGCCCCTGATGGATGCTGGAGTCCCCCTATGGGCAGGGCTTGGGCACGGGTTTCCCGCCTCTCCCGCCTGGGCGCCCTTGCAGGATGGCTGGTGTGGGAGGGCGGGGTCGCAGGTGCTCCTGACAGACCTCGTTGGAGAGAGTTTAGATTTAAAATGAAAGTCAGCTGCAGGGCCAGGTCTTGGGGGGCACACCCTCTGCGCACCCCATCAGCTGCGCTGCTTTCTGAGGCCACCTCACCTGCTGCTCCAGGGGTGGCAGGAGCCCCATGTCCTGGCCCCGCACTCGTGGGTGGGGAGTTTCAGTGCAGCCTGTGATGGCTGCAGGGCTCTCCAGAGCCTGCTGTGCAGTCAAGAGACAGCAAGGCCTGGATGCACTTAGCCCAGCGAATCCTGACGCCCTTGCGCCAGCTTCAGTGGCCTCCTGAGCCCCTGGGCAGCTGTCCCTGTGGTGACACTGCCACCGGGGGGCCTACTGGGAAGTCTCGCTGCAGATAGCAGTGTGCTGGGCCTGGCTGTGCCTCCGGCTTAGCGACGTGTAACTTCTCTGACACAGCTTCTTGAAAAACAGAAGTCACAGCTGCCTCGGGCTCTGATCTTGAGCCAGCTACGAGGAGTGTCTTTCTGGCCTAATGCAGGATCCAGAGGCTCTCAGTGACTTTTTATTTACAATTACCCATCTCACCAGCGGCAAAGCTCCCCCACAGTGGTCTCTGCGGAGAGCTGAGGAGCCCGGCCGCGCTCTGCCTGCCCTAGAGTCCTTTTTGCAAAGACACGTCACCCCGGTTGGGGGTGGGCAGCAAGCCCTCTTTGGGGCCATTTATAAATGGATACGTGGGCTCAGCCCTTGCAGGGCCTGCTGGCTGTGTGGGCGGGAGAAAGCCGGCAGTCCTCAGGGGACACGGCGCCAAGGATGGACTCCGGGCTGGTGGGCGTGGGCCTGGCGGGCTTTGGGGTCCTTGTTGCCAGGGGCCCGGGGCGTCAGTTTGCGTTTTCCTGCCCTGCTTGGCCACGTAACTAGCTTGTGTATATTCATAGCGTGCTCAGTCATGTCATCCAAGCAAGTTTGCTGCTTTTAAGGCAAACGACTGTGGCTTGTACCCTTTGTGTTCTTTTCTTATGCTAAAATGCCACTTGCTGTGGAGGATTGGAAAACACAGGGACGTAGAAGACCCTAAAAAACACCTTATTCTGCCCCTAACAGGAGCCGCCTCTGCTGGTGTTTGTCTCACCTGCTCTCAGTAGTCTCATCAGCAGGCACTGTTGGTTATTTTTGCAGCATTTGGATCAAAATTCTGTGATTTTATGACGTGTTCCTCACACATAACCTCCCACACAAACTGCAGAGACGAAGTTGGTGAGCGGAAGGAGGCATTTCTCCAGCCATGGAGCACAGTGACGCTGGACATTTATTTTTACTCTGAAATGAGTGAAGGACACGGAGCGCAGACTCCGACCTGTGCCGGCGGCAAGCAGGAGGCGCCCCTCCCCTCCCAGAGGCCTCCCGCAGCCCCTGGGGCATTTATCACCCCCCTGAATAACATTCGCCTTCAGCCTGTCTGCATGTGGCCCGAGCGTGTGCGAGTCGGCTCGTTGCGTCCCCAGAGGTGGACACGAAGCCACAGATGTGTGGAGGCCACACACGCCCGGGACTCCGCCGCCTCCGACTCGGCACCTGCTCTTGGCGTGCGAGGCTTCCGGTGCGGAGGCAGCAAGACCTGTCCCCCAACACGTTTCTATGCATTTCCTTACCCCACGGGTTTTTCCAGGTGCTGGGGCCGAGCGTGCGTGGTGTCCTCGCGACCTTCCCCTCTGTCAGTCGCCTTTTCTATCTTTTGTTTGAAATTAAGGTGTCGGGCCTCTCTGGTGGCGCAGGGGTTAAGTCTCAGCTATTGCTGGCCACTGCGGCCTGAGTCCCATCCCCGGCCAGGGAGTGACCCACAGGGCGCAGCAGACCCCTCCTGTCTCCCCGCTGCTCCCCTCAGCAGTGGGTTTCAGGCAATCCACCTATTCTGCTCCCCACTCTGTCTCTGGGGAGTCCTCTCCCACACCTCGGCCTGCACCCCAGCTCTTGTGTGCAGAAATAAACAAATCTTTAAAATTAGGGTGTTTTTTCCTGTGTGGTTTGTGATAGGTCTTTTTACGTATTATTTGTCTCTTTCTTGGGTAGACCCGTTGCAAAAATCATCCCCCAGTCTGTGGCCATCTTTTAAGTCCACGAAGTCTTTTTAGAGGCATGTTTTTTTTTTTTTTTAATTTATTTTATTTGTTTTTTTTTTTGTTTTTTTTTTTTGTTTTTTGTTTTTTGTTTTTTTTTTTTAAATAGAGGCATGTTTTATTTATTTATTTGTTTGTTTGTTTGTTTTGTTTATACATGCACTGGGTACAGTCAGAAGCGCGGGAGGGTGAGAGAATTCACCAGAGCCAGAGCAGGGAGCAGAGCAGGCAGAAGGACCGAAGGACACTGCTGAGGGGAGCAGCGGGCGGCAGGAGAGGTCTGCGCGCCATGCGGGACCCTCCTCCGGTGGCCGGGGAGCAGCCGGGGATCGAACCGGCGCCGCAGAGGCTGCGGGCAGCTTCGCAGCCCAGTGTTCAACCGCTGCGCCACCGGGGAGGCCCCCACGAAGTCTTTTTTGCCAAGTTTCGAATTGTGATGATTTTGACCATCTTTTCCCTCTATGAGTTTCTTCTTATGTGAGGTTTTTCCCTGGGATGCCCGAAACTTTCAGTTTCATTTTTCAGATAAAAATGCCCCGTCCACATGGGATTTATTCTCTAATGTGGGGCGCGGTAGGGTGAGGGTTTGGTACTTTTCCCCATGCCCGTCGGCCTCAGACTGACTTACCAGAGAGCCGTGTCCTTCCCATGGCCGGAGAGCGGCGGCGCCCGTCCTGCAGGTGAGGGTGGGCGCTGGCTGCTCTGTGCTGGTCCACGGTCCCCTCTTTAGTTGTGCCAGGAACACCCCAGCATCCCCGCGACCTGCTGAGGACGCTGTGCTCGTCCGAGGCCACGGGGGTGTACAGACTGGACTGCGACCCCCTCGGGGCTGCGGGCGGGGCTCGGTGTCCCGTCCAGCGGGCCCGGCCGGGTCAGCCTCCTCGGTGAAGAGGAGAAAGGCTGGCATGGCCTCCAGGTGGCTCTCCCAGTTGCCCTCTCTGGCCGCTCAGGCCTGTCCCCCTGTTGACAGTGCCGAGAGCTGTAGCCTTGCTGAGCGTTGCACCAGGTTGGGGATGTCGTTTTGTGTTACTTTGTGGAGAACCGGAGCCTTCTTGATGTTTCACCTCCTCACCAGGTGCCGTGGCCAGACCACCTCCTCCCAAATGCGTCACGTCTTCATAAAGCTCTTCAAACACGCCGTGGACATGTTCCCAGGTGTTCCTGGTTTCTGTGGACACAGACACCCCCCCCCCACCATGCTCGCAACTGTGTTAATGGTGTCGAGACTCAGCTTCCATTCGATAATGGCCTCACACTGTCGACCGTCCACACTAAATGACACGCATCTCCCCTTGGGGGCCCCACCCTCGTCCCTGTGACTTGTAAGAACTTTTGAAAAAATACAGCTCATTTGTTTTTTGTTGTAGGTAAAGGTTTATTTGTTGGGGCCTCCCTGGTGGCGCAGCGGTTGAGCGCTGGGTTGCGAAGCTGCCGCGGCCTCTGCAGTGCGGGTTCTATCCCCGGCTGCTCCCCGGCCACGGGAGGGGGGTCCCGCATGGCGCGCAGACCTCTCCTGCCGCCCGCTGCTCCCCTCAGCGGTGTACTTCAGTCCTTCTGCCTGCTCTGCTCCCCGCTCTGGCTCTGGTGAATTCTCTCACCCTCCAGCACTTCTGACTGTACCCAGTGCTTGTATAAATAGATAAATAAATCTTTAAAAAAAAGATTTATTTATACAAGAACCGGGGCCTAGGCCAGATATGCAGGAGGGCAAGAGGATTCACCAGAGACAGAGCGAGGAGCAGAACAAGCAGACTGACGAAACACACTGCTGAGGGGAGACAGGAGAGGTCTGCTGTGCCATGTGGGCAGCTCCCTGGCCGGCTGGGAATCGAACCCGTGCTGCAGAGGCTGTGGACAGCTTCACAGTGCGGCGCTCAACTGCCTGCGCACAAGGAAGGCCCTTCATTTAATTTTCAACTCTTTTTGGAATTTCTTTCGGTTTTGTTATCACCAGTAATGTCCATTTTGTTTTTCTCCCTAGAAGCAGCCCAAGGAGGCACAACCCCCCTACCCCAGCCCCACCTGTGGCGTCACTCTGGGCCATGGTCCCTCCGACTCGGGACCGTCAGAGTTCCGGGTTTGCCGACCGCTGGACGTTTCGGGAGGCCTGGGGACACTTTGCTCCAGCACTGCAGTCTTGGGGTCTGTGACCCTGGGGCTCTGCAGCCCCCCAGCCCAGCCTGCCAGCACAGAGGCGACCGTGACGAGCGCGGCCGGGAGAGGAGACACGTTCTCACTTAGACCCACATTTGTTTGCAAGGGGCCGCGTGTTTATTTCTCACAGTGGTCGGGAGGGAGGCATGAGGGAGAATTCCCAGGAGCTTCCGAGAATCGAACAGGCTGGAACTGGTCGGGAGGGAGCTCAGCGCGGGGATGGGCGGGGACGGGCGGGGATGCTGTTCTGACTGGAAAACCCTGCGCAGGGAAAACCGCACAGAGGCCCCGCGGCTGAGCGGGTGCCCGGAAGCCCGCCGGTCCTGCCTGTGTGGGCAGCAGGGAGTGGGCAGCCTCAGGCAGAGGGGCCCTGCAGGAGCCTGATGCCCTCGAACCCCCCCACCCCGCCGTGACCCAGGGTGCAGGGATGAGGAGGGCCCCAGCCCCAAAGCGGGGTGGCGGCCACACCCCAGCCCCACCCGTCTCTAGGTGGGGATGACTCAGGCCCAGGCGCCCCCAGGACAGAGCCCGCTGGATGTGGCGCTCCCAGCTGTCCACACTGGTGGCTACTGGGGCAGCACTGGCCGCCGACACTGTGGCCGCTTCCCCGTCCAGTCTCAGCCCCGACAGCTGCCTGCTGGGCCGCCGGCTGGAGCAGGAGACACCGTGTCCCTGGGGCCGCCATGTGCCGCCCGCACTCCAAGCGGGGCCGGCCTGTCCAGGAGAGCGGCGCGGGGCATGTGTCCAAGCGGGGCGGCCTGTCCAGCGAGGGTGGCACGGGGCATGTGTCCAAGCGGGGCGGCCTGTCCAGCGAGGGCGGCGCGGGGCATGTGTCCAAGCGGGCCGGCCTGTCCAGGAGAGCGGCGCGGGGCATGTGTCCAAGCGGGGCGGCCTGTCCAGCGAGGGCGGCGCGGGGCATGTGTCCAAGCGGGGCGGCCTGTCCAGCGAGGGCGGCGCGGGCTTGTGTCTCAGAGCCTCTGCCTCGGCCAGTCCCAAGCCCGGCGCGCAGGCCGCGGGCCTCCGGGCTGAGGGCTGGGGTCCAGCGCCCGCCCTGGCCTCGCGCCCTCGCCGGCCTGGGGGAGCGGCGGCGGCACCCCCGGGAGCAGAGGGGGAGCTGGCCGGCCTCCTCCTGTCCCCGGTGGCCTGGAGTCCGGCCTGGCGCAGGGCGCCCGCTGGGCCGGGGCCGCCCCCTCCGGTCCTTTCTGCGCCGCCAGCGCGGCCCGAGGCGGTGCCGCAGGAGGAGCCGCGGGAGGCCCAGCCCCTGCGCGAGGCCGGGGGCGCCGGCGAGGACGGGCCGGGCCGGGCCGGGCGGGGCGGGGCGGGGCGGCGCGCGGGGCGGGGCGGGGCGGGCCGGGCCGGGCGGGGTGGGCCGGGCCGGGCCGGGCCGGGCCGGCCGGGCGGGCAGCCGGGATGGCGGGCGCGGGCGCGCGGGGCCGCGCGGAGCAGCGGGAGCGGCTGCGCCGGCTGCTGGGGCGGCTGCGGGCCGGGCCGGGGCGCGGGCCCGGCGCGCCGGAGCGGGCGCTGGAGGAGCTGCTGCTGCTGACCTTCGCCGACCACGGTGACCGCGCGCGGGCGGGGGGGGCCGGGGCCTCGGGCCGCGCTGACCCGCCCCGTCCGCAGCCGCCGAGCTGTTCCGGGGCCGCGACGCGCACGGGCCGCTGCTGGCGCTGCTGGACGCCCACCTGGGCGCGGCGCGGGTGCAGCAGGTGAGCGGCGCCCGCGGGCGGGGGGCGGGGGCTGGGGGGCCGGGCGGGGCTTGGGGGGCTTGGGGGGCGGGGGTGTTGGGGGTTTGGGGGCGCCGGGCGGGGGGGGGCCGGGCGGGGGGCGCCGGGCGGGGGGGGGCCGGCGCCGCGCCTGGACGCAGAACGGGCGGAAAAGCGAAACTTGGAGGTTGCGTCACGGGAAGCGGGCGCGGCCCGGGCCCCTCGCTGCCCGCGGCGCCTCTGGCGGGGGCGGGGCGGGGACCCCGCGGCCGCGACGGGCCCTCCGCGCGGGGTCGGGGTGTCTGGGCCGCGGCGCCCGCTCGGCTCCCCGCGGCCCCCCAAGCGCGGTCCGGGGCGCAGCGCGTCCGCGCGGGGCTCTGCTCCCGGCCGGGGTGGGGGGGACCCCGGGCCGCGCCCCCGGCTCCGGCCCCCGCGCCGTCGGGGCCGGGGCTGCGCCTGCGGCGGGGGGTCCAGGCCCGGCCCGGGAGCGCCCCCCCGCGGGGCCTCGGGAGTCCGCGGCCGGCCCCGGGGTCGGGGTCGGGACTGGGGGCCGCGCCGAGGCGGGTCGGGGGCCCCTGGAGCCCGCGCGGGTCCGCAGAGCCTTCGCGCCCGCGCCCCGCCGCCCTGAGCACCGGCCCCGGGCCGGGTCCCCGCGTCTGCGCGTCCCGCGTGGCCGGGCGGCCCCTCGGCATGGACGGGCCAGCGGGGCGAGCGCGGCTCGTGCTGACGCCCCGTCCCGGACCCGCTGCCGCTCCGCGTCCGAGAAGCGCCCGCGGCGGCCGGGGGGGGGCGGCCGGGGGGCGGCCGGGGGGCGCGCGAGTTTGCTCCCCCCAAGCAGGACACGCGCCCCGGAGCCAGACCCCGCGCTGCGCCAGGCTCTGAGGCCGGTGCCCGGTTTCCCGCCTCCCTCTCGGCGAGAAGCCAGCGCGGGGCAGCCGGGCAGCGCCAAGGAGAGGCCTGAGCTGCCTCCCCGGACTGCTCTGTGGCCCCTGGCTGGGGCGGCAGCAGTTTCCAGGGGGCCGTCGCCTGCGTCCTCACCTCCTCCCCGCAGGCGGGGACTGTCCTTGCAGGATGAGCCTTTATTTACAGCAGCTGCGGGGCGGTCCCTGTGCTTTGCTACCAGTGACCTGTTTACTCACAGAGGCTCCGTCGCCTGAATCTTTTTGCAAAGCGCTTCTCCTGGTGCTGACAAGAGCAGGCGTCCCCAGCAGGCATGTCCAGCCACACAGGTGTCCCCAGCCACGCAGGCGCCCCCACCAGGTGTCCCCACTCGACGTCCCCAGCCACACAGGTGTCCCCAGCCACACAGGTGTCCCCAGCAGGTATCCCCAGCCACGCAGGCATCTCCAGCAGGCATCCCTAGCCACACAGGTGTCTCCAGCAGGCATCCCCACCAGATGTCCCCACGAGACGTCCGCAGCCACACAGATGTCCTCAGCCACACAGGCATCTCCAGCAGGCATCCCCAGCCACACAGGTATCCCCAGCAGGTGTCCCCAGCCACACAGGTGTCTCCAGCAGGTGTCCCCAGCCACACAGGTGTCCCCAGCAGGCGTCCTCAGCAGGGATCCCCAGGCTCGCAGGTGCAGGGACCAGGTGACATCTGCTGCGACTTAGCACTTACCCTCTAGAAATGGCCGCATGGCATCTCAGAGGCTGGGAGGCGTCTCTGTGACTCCTGGAGGTGCAGAAATAGCCGGTGTCTACGGCAGCTGCATGGTCAGCGCTGAGGGAGGGGGAGGGCGTCCTGCTTCAGCACAGGTGCCCAGCGCTGCGGGGGGGGGGGGTGACTCGCCAGCGACCGGGAGTCACAAAGCGGCGCAGTGGCAGGTGGGCCGTTGGGAGCCGGAGGAGCCTGCAGGAGGCCGGTGTGACCACCGTCTTGGGCGCCCGACGGTTGCCCCCAGGGAGTGAGGTCCTTGTGGGGATGGACATCCTCGCCTCGGCGCCTGCCCGCCCAGCTCTCCACTCTGTCTCTGCCCAGCACGCCCTCTGCCCGGCCTTCCCGCGTCCGTCCTGGGAGGGTCCGTTTCCCTGTTTGCAGTGGCCACGTCTAAACTTCGGGAGCCGCTCCACCCCAGCCCGTGCTGTGTGCCCACGCCTGGCCCACAGCCCGCCCGGGCTTGCGACTGGCGAGCCACCGCGCCCGGCCGTGGGGCAGAGCCTGGGCTGCGGCCACGAGCCCTGACACAGGAGGGGCACAGAGGGCGGCAGCCACGTGTGGTTTGGAGCTCGACAGTCATCTTAAAAACGTGTATCAATGAACTTTGCATCTGTTAGAAGAGCCTCTTGCTCGAGGGGGTCCGCGTGCAGGGCCTGTGTGCGGCCCTGCCGGGAGGGATTGTGTAGGGGTGGCCGGTGCACCCTGGGAGCTGGGCCCTGAGCCTGCCCTCCTGCTTGGCCCCTTTTTCTGAAATGGATGCGGCGTCGTGGCTTTGTCTAAAACCCACTCATCTGCCACTGTTTTCTCTCTGCGCCGGGGTGGGCATCCCTGATAAGTTATGCTCCCCCCCCCACCTGTCTCCACACCCCCGCCCCACTGCCAGCCAGTGCTTGTCCCTGAGCCCGATCCGAGGTGGAGGTGCTGGCCCCGCCATGCTCGCTGGAGCGTGTGTCTCCACGGCCTGCCCTGGAGCTGTGGTTTCTCTCTCTCTCTCTTTCTCTCTTTCTCTCTCTCTCTCTCTCTCTCTCTCTCTCTCTCTCTCTCTCTCTCTCTCTCTCTCTCTCTCTTCAAGCACTGGGTACAGTCAGAAGTGCGGGAGGGTGAGAGAATCTACCAGAGCGGAGAGCAGAACAGGCAGACTGACGAAATACACTGCTGAGGGGAGCAGCGGGCGGCAGGAGAGGTCTGTGCGCCATGTGGGACGCGCGCCATGTGGGACCCTCGCCGGAGGCCGGGGATTGAACCGGTGCTGCAGGCAGCTTCGCAACCCAGCGCTCAACCGCTGCGCCACTGGGGAGGCCCTGGAGCTGTGGTTTCTGGGTCTGCCCGCTGGGGAGGGCCTGCGGAAAGACACGCCGCGTGTGGAGCTTGCTCCCGGCCCGCAGGGCTTCGTGGGCACAGAGGGTTGTGCCCGCCGGCTCGCTGCCCCTGACGCTGTGGCTGTCCCCCCAGGTGGGCTGGTCGCTGCTCTGCAGGCTGCTCGAGGTCTGTCCAAGCTCCACGGAAGGCCTGACGGCGCCCCCCGACATCGGCCCCGACTGGGAGGTGCTCGGGGCCCACCAGTAAGTACTGCAGAGGCAGGAACGGGCTGGGATTCAGTGGGGGCCAGCACAGCCTCCTTCTCAGGGGCTCCCCCGTGGGGGCTATGCGGGGTGTCTGTGTCGCTGGCTTGGGAAACACATGCTGGAGGGAAGTGCCCGGCGTTGTTTTCATCATCAGAACACGGTTGGTTTCTCTTAGACTTGTGAACTCAAAACAAGAAGAGTTTTTGCTTATTAATAGTACAACTGGCCAAACCACTAGTTCTGCAAAAAAATACAGGAACTGAAAAGTCTGAGACTAGTAATTTAACAGGTTAGATGCCGCCTGGAACGAGAGCGCGTTAGTGCGTTTCAGGACGGCATTCAAGCCCGAGGGCTGCCGGCCCCGGGTGGTCAGGCCCCGGCCCTGCCCGCAGCCTCGCCAGCTCTCAGCCAACAAGGCGCTTTCTGAAAAATGTTCCAGAAAAGTCCTTTCTAGACACTTCAGTTCTTGACAGTTGAGTGTATCTTCTGCCCTGAGCTTCTGCTCTTCACACCTGACTCCCCCGTGAGCAGGGCGGAGCCTGTTTCCTTCCAGCACCCAACGGTGAGTGTCCCTGCTGCAGCTGCAGCTGCGGCCGCGCCTCTCACTGCTGTCGGCATCAGCGGGGGCTGCGACTGGGCAGGGCAGATGCCCGCGGGTCCCGCTTGCTGAGTGCCTCTGCCTGCAGCCTCCAGGCCTGAGGGCATCCGGGAACAGCTCATTTACCACCAGCCGGGTCGCCATCTCAGACTCATCCCTGGAGTCCTGAGGCGGCGCTGGCCTGTGGCTGCAGAGGGGTCCAGGCCGGCCGAGTCGCCGTGGCTGCGGGGCTGTTGGAAGCTCAGAGGGTCATTCTCTGGCACAAGCTGCTCAGGCCGAGCCACACCAGCACACGCCCGTCCATCGTGCCCCCGCCCCCCCGGCCCATGCTTATCCCTGGGTCCCTCGGCTGGAGGTGGCCACGTGGGTGCACAGGCGTGGGGGCCCCACAGCAGACGCCCAGGCGACCCGGCACCTGGACCACAGCTCCTGCAGTAGGAGACTTCTGCCCCAGAGGCTCCTGGGATTGAACTGGAAGGTTTAGAGGAAAAGCCTCGACTTTGAAAGGCTGGTCACCTGCCAGCGGCCGGAGAGGACCTGGCTCAGATGGGGGGAGTGCGGGCGGGCAGGTCCCCGGGTGGGTGCAGGGAGAGACGGCCCCTGACACTCACCACGGCTTCTGCCTCCGTCCACAGGCTGGTTCTGAAGATGCTCGCGGTCCACGGCGCCAGCGCCGACCTCTGCACGGTGGGGCTGAAGGCCCTCGACCTCCTGCTGGCGGCTTCAGGTGCTGGTGGAGTCTGAGTGTGGAACCGCAGGCGCTTCTAGCCGGCGGCCGCGCGTGCCTGGGTGTCTGTCAAGTGCGGTGACGACATGTGTTCTGTGTCAGTGATCTGAGAGCGGATCCGTTCTCGCTCCTGATTTCTTCACTTTTTCTCTCAAAAATCCCACCTGACACCACCCCCCATCTGTATCTGTAGCCCCAGCGTCGCCTCCCACCTGCTTTGGCCTGTTGGCCATTCATTTCCCTGCCTCCTGCTAAGGGCCGGCTGACAGGAGCATTCAGAGGCCAGCAGCCTCCTGAGGGACGCCCGCCGCTGCTGACGTCCTGCGAACGGTCAGGTGGCTTTGGGACGGTTCCCCAAGCTCCAGGAGAGAGGCCTCTGCTCTGCCCCTGGCGGCCGCTGGTGCCCTGGTGGAACGGGGACGTGGGGTGACGAGAGCAGGGCGGGAGGGCCGTGGTGGGCGTCTGGGGCCACGCTGACGGGGGCTGCGGTCTCTCCGCTCGCGGCCGGGCCTTTCCTTTTTTAGCCTCCGGCCATGGCAGGGCTGAGTTCCCGTCTGCAGTCCCCCGGCCCTGGGGTGAGACGGGCAGCCGGACATGGTTGGGGACTCGGAAGCGGATCTAACTCTTTCCACGAGGCCTCGGACCTCGCGCGGCAGGGGAGGTCTCCCTGCACGTCTGGAAGCTCAGCACAGACCCTCGCTGGCGGCCAGCCCGCAAGCTGCCCAGTCCCTGGCTGATGAGCTCGTGGGTCTCAGAGTCTCCACTGGGGCGTGGCCGGGACCCTCAGCAGCGCCTCGCGGAGGAGGAAATGCTGGTCCCTGCCCTGCCCAGGCTCACGTGGCCAGACGAGTAGCAGAAGTGGAAGCCCGATGTCCTCTAGCTTCAGGCCACTTGAGCCTGTTTAAAGAGCCACATGTGGTCAGTGGCTACTGAGGTGGACAGCAGGGGCAACATAAAACATGGTTAGAGGAGCCGTCCAGTGGGGAAGCTCCTTCATGGGAAGGAGAACCACGTGTGGCCAGAGGACGCCGGGTGCCCCTGCGTGGACACGTGAGCCTTCCCAGCCCAGCCTGCCCCTGCCGGAGCCTCTGCCCTGTGCCTCGACTCTCCAGTCTCTCCTCGGGGGGCCCAGGGCAGTGAAACTGGCCTGGCGCTGGTCATCTGCGGCCGGGGCTGAGCATCTGGGACCGATGAGTGTTTCAGGATGAGACGCCTCAGCTGTCCCTGTGCCTGCTGGAGAGGCCACGGCCCCGCAGGGCGGCTACTTACGGCCTGTTCTCTCGGCAGGGAGGATTGCGCTGCTGATTCTGGAGGAGGAAAGTGACGTCTTCCTGCTGGTCCTCAGCGCCATGCGCAGCTTCGCGGCCCGCAGCGAGGTCCAGCAGTTGGGCTGCCGCGCCCTGCACGTGCTGCTCGAGCGAGGTGCATGGATGCGGCCTGCCTGGTCATGGCTTGAGGGCCGGGGGGTGGGGGAGGAGCGGTCGTGGCCACGAGCCCCGGGCTGTGGAGGATGGACGGGCTGCCTGGGCAGTGACTGATTGGCGAGGCTCGTCTGCCTGGGCCCAGGCGGGGCTGGCGCGCGGTGGGCGTGGGCTCCGTGCCCTGGGCTCCTCCTGACGCAGTACGTGGGGCGCAGGACCCTGCGGGGCGCCCTTGGTCACAGCGGGTGGGGGCCTGAGGCCCACAGGGGCATCTCTTTGGAGTTGAGCCGTCCTCCTGGGCCCTGGGCAGGTCCCTTGCCTGCGCCTGTCGCTGCTCGTGGAGACGCCTCAGGGAGGGGAGATCTGAGCAGTAGTGTCAGGGCAGGATCCTGCGCCTCTGGGGGCTGTGCCCAGCGCGCCCCGCCCCGGCAGCCCCGGCCTTCTGTGTCCGACCTGGGGCAATGCTGGAGCCCCCCGTGGCTGGGCGCCCTCGCAGGGCAGGTGGAAGGAGACTGTCGTACCCACCAGGGCAGGCTGGGCCCTGTCTCTGAGCTGGTCACTGCGCCTTCGAGTCCCCCTGACAGGGTGGCCCGGGCGCTCCCTCCTTCTACCCCCACCCCCACCCACGGCCGCCCTGTTGCTCTGCCGTTTTCTTCAGAATCCCCTAAAGAAACTGTAAATTACTGCGTTCTCCCCTGAGAATCCTTCGGCCGCTGACTTGCTCATGCCCGAGCACATGGCGCGCCCGGGCAGAGCCGGGCCCTCAGCCCCAGCAGGTCTGGCCGCGCGTGTGTCTCCCCGACGGCCTCGGCTCTCAGCGGCCTCTGCCTTCCAGTCTCCGAGGAGCAGCTGGCGGAGTTCGTCGAGAACAAGGACCACGAGGTGCTGCTGGAGGCGCTGCGGCTCTTTGGCGGTGATGTGGAGGTGGTGCTGCCCGCCCTGCTGTGCCTGCACGCCCTCGCCGTGCCCTGTGAGTGTCGCGGGTGCTGCGGGGCGGGGGTGGTGCTTGGGAGCTGGCCCTGCCGAGCCCCTTTGCTGGTTCGTGGGGTGACTTACGTATTGGTCCTGCCTGCAGCTGGCTCTGGTACGCTCTGACATGTGGGGGCTGGAGCGTGTCTCCTGCTGTCTGGACCCAGGATGGGGAGACGCACAGGCCGGGGCGGCTGTGGAGCCTGGTCCTGAGCGCAGCAGAGAGCGAGTGACCAGAGATGGGGGGGCAGGGGGCAGGCGTGACCAGGGGAGCCCATGCCAGTGGGCAGGGCATGCGGGAGGGGGCTCAGGAAGGTGCGTGTGTGCGCGCAGGCATGGCTGTGTGTAGTGTGTGTGGACACCCAGGCACCTGTGCGCCCATCAGTGGCGGGAGGGGCAGCAGGGCCAGTGCTGACCCTGGAGGCCGCCAGACCCCCTGAGCAGAGGTGGCAGGGCGGAACCAGGCCGGGGTGGGGCTGCGTGGAGCGGGTGCAGCCGCCTGTGAACCAGCACAGGCCGGAGGTGCAGAGGAGCAGGCGCGCCCAAGCTGCCCGGGTTAGCCCCGCCCCAGCGGTACCGTGTGCCCTGCAGGGCGTCCCTGGCCGCACCCCTGTCCTCGCACCACCCTGTGCGGCGTCGCTGGGAGCAGATGTAGGGGCTTGGGGGCAGGTCAGCGTGTGGAGCCCAGACCGGGGAGGCTCTAAGCCGCTGCTCCCGAGGCCACATGGCGGGGCTGAGCGGTCAGGGCCGAGCGGTCAGGGCATGGCAGTCCGTGAGCCGAGAGTGCCCCTTTACGTCCTCGTCCAGCGAATCATCTGTGTCCGGATCGTTTTCCGCCACCGTTTTCCCACAGAGCGAGTGGTCTCAGGATGCAGGGGTCAAGGCGTTGGAAACAAAGGGCGTGGTGGTCAGCGGGCGCCGTGCCTGTCGCAGCTGAAAGACGCCGGCTTTTCCGTCCAGAGCAAACCATGTCTGTTGCTCTGGGTAAAACGTTTGTTCCAGGCCGTTCCCTTCGTTAGCACACAGTCCCCTGTGTCTGCGTGTTTAAGTCAGCACTATTGAGAGTGTGTTTCTGGGGAGGCCGTTCACACCAGGAGGGGACCAAGGCCCCTGTGGACGCCTCGCTGAGGCCCAGCCTTGGCTCTGGCCTGTGGCTGCCCCAGCACCCGCCGCCTGCTCCCTCCTGCTCGGAAGCCTGACTCTTCAGGAAGCCTGACTCTGCAGCCTCCAGTTCCCGAGTGACAGGCACTGGCCGCCACAGCTGGCCTGTCCTCTTTGTGGCTGCCTGACCTCCCTTCTGGGGCCGGGGAGGCACCACACAGGACTTCAGCAGGGCTGTGGGGCCTCGGAGGGTGCTGACGCACCCCGCTTGACCCTGGCTCCCCGCAGGCAGCAACGTGGAGGTGCTCATGAGCGGCAGCGTCCGGTGCTACAACGTTGTGGTGACGGCCATGGCGGCGTTCCCCGGCCACGAGGGCGTCCAGGAAGTGAGCTGCAGCCTGCTGCACCGGCTCTCGCTGGGTGAGGCCCGGCGCGTCCCCGCGGGCGTCCGTCCCGGCGCGTTCTGGCGAGTGCCAGCTCATGGCCAGCGGCCCTGGTGTCAGGTCACCAGCAGTGTCACCCGTGAGGGTGGGGTGTCGCGGTGGGGCCCCGCCGCTGGCCGCCCTGGCCTCCTGGGCGTGGGCGGCGTCAGGGCCGCAGAGGTGCAGAGGACGCACAGGGCAGGCGCTCCTGCCAGCTGCTTCCCCCTGCTTGGACACGCCGACCTGAAGGCTCTGCAGGACCCGTGACTGCGGCCGCCCAGCCCAGCTGCTGTCTCCCTCGCCTCCAGGCAACTTCCTCAACATCCTGGTGCTGAACAAGGTGCACACGTTTGTGGTGGCAGCCGTGGGGCGCTTCCCGGGGAACGCCGCCCTGCAGGTGGCCGCACTCAGCTGCCTGGCCCTGCTCAGTGAGTACCCAGGGTGGCCATGGGGGACACCACAGGGACCGGCCGTGGGGGACGCTGCGGGGACAGTGGTGGGGATGCCCCCAGGGACGGCCGTCGGGGAGCCCTGGGGCCAGCGGCTATCTGGAGAGGCCTCGCCCTCAGCACACACCGTCCCCGCGAGCTCCTTGCCTCACCTGCACTGGGAACGGGAGCAGACGAAGCGGCGCGGTGGGGAGGCCGTGCGCAGAGCTGCCTGAGCCTCTCTCATCCGGCCGTGGCTCCGTCCCCGGAGGACACGTGGGCCCCCTGCCACCAGAAGTGCGCCTCCAGCAGCCCCTGCTCAACCCCGGCCCTGGGCTCGGCCCCCTTCAGCCTGTCAGCCCCGCCCGTGCCGTCTCCCCGAGCCGCCACTTACAGACGGGACGGTGGGTGACGCCGGCGTGCTAGAAGGGCCTTCTCCTCCCCGAGGCCGCTGCCCCGAGGCCGTCGCCCCGCAGTGACGTCTCAGGGCCAAGCCTCACGTCTGGCTCGCGCGACTAACCACGTCTTTGCTTTTTCAAGCCGAGACCATTTTCTTGAACCAAGACTTAGAGGAGAAGAGTGAGGCCCCAGGCGCCACAGCGGCAGCGGAGGACGAGCGGCTCTTCTGGCTGGAGGCCTGTCACCGCGCCCTGGCCGGCCACCGCAAGGACAAGCACGTGCAGGTTGGTCTTGCCGCTGCCCGCGGGGCCTGTCCCGTGGGGGCCGGTGCTGACGGGCGTCTCCCCGCAGGAGGCCGCGTGCTGGGCGCTGGACAACCTGCTCACGCACCAGCGCAGCCTGCACCGGAGGATCGGCGACGAGGACGGCCAGTGAGTGCCCGCTGCGCGCGGGGGCCCAGCCGCCTTCCTGGCACGTCCGCGGGCCGTGCTCTGGCGGAGGGAGCTGTGCCTTCGCGTTGCCCTGAGCATGCCGGCGTGTGCGTTCTGACCCTGCCGTGGGCCGGGCCATGTGTGTCTGGGACCTGCTGTGCCCTGGGTCATGGCGAGGGCATCGTGCACCTTGGGGCTGACCCCAGATGGCGCCAGGTATCAGGTGCCCACAGGAAACTTAGCCTGGACGCTGCTGAGTGTCTGACCTGCTTTGGACGCTCCTGCTTTTTGACCGTTTTTGGTATCTCCTCACCTCGGTTGCCTTCTTCTCGTTTTGTCTCTAATCATGTCCCTCCACCTGCCGGCTCGTCTCTCCACCGCTTGCCACTTTGAAGACAGGCGTCCTATTGTATTCAAAGCGTTGGACACTCATGTCCCCTTGGAGCTGTGGGGTGCTGTCCTCTCGGTGGGCGCCGTGCTGGCGAGCAGAGGCTGGTGTGGTCATGCGAGGTCACTCACCCTGGCCCTGTGCTGGCCTCCTGACAGGTTCCCTGTGCACCGGGAGGTGATGCTGTCCATGCTGATGCACTCGTCCTGCCCGGGGGTCTGCCAGGCCGCCACCAGCGCCCTGTCATCGCTGCTGCAGCAGAACAGTAAGGGCACCCCCCCACCCCGTGACTTATGGTAGGAGCAGCACAGTGTAGTCAAGGCAGACACGGGCTGAGTCCTGCACACTCGGACAGAGCAGGCGAGGCGGAGGGTGGACACAGTACAGCTAAATACAAGCAGGTGTTTTTCTTCTGCACCTCAAAGCATTACGTGCATAGAGTGTAACCTGCATAGAGTGTTTTCTTTTTTTGCAGAAATTGTATCATTTTATACTGTTTCTTTGGTGTGAGTACAAGAACTGGGGTGTAGCCAGAGGTGCAGGGGTGAGAGAATCCCCTAGAGACAGAGCGGGGTGCAGAACAGGCAGATCCACTGAAACACACTGCTGAGGGGAGCAGCGGGGAGACAGAGAGGTCTGCTGCACCGTGCGGGCTGCTCTCTGGCCGGGGATCGCACTCAGGCGACGGTGGCTGGTGATAGCTTCATAGTGCTGAGACTTATCCCCTTGCACCACCAGGGAGGCCCTGACTTTAACTCTTTTCTAATCAAGTTTCACACTTTCTTTTTTCTGATAATAAATTTAAATCCTCGCGTCATTTTTTTCCAGCCGGTGGTTTCCCGAGAAGCTCCCGTTCTGGTCAGTGTACCAGGCCCTTGTGGGCTATAGTGGGTCTTGGGGGGATTCTTGTGCCTGCAGTAAACCACAGGTGGTCACTCCTGCCCACCTTTCTTCCTGCTGTTTTCTTAATAGCAGAGATGTTCTGGAAAGGCGCTGGCTGGATGCACAGTCACGGCTGTAGGATCTGGCCAAGTGTCCACGGGGCGTCTGCTACAGCGTCACCGATGCTGGCCGGTCGGCTCTGTGCCTTGGAGGGACAGGCACTGCCCGGGGCGGGACCCAGACGCAAACCAACTCTGTGGAAGCAGTTGTTTGTTTTAAATTTATGTGGAAATTTAACCGGTTCCCTTATTTTGACCGTTTTTCTTTTTTTAAAAAAAGATTTATTTATATAAGAGCTGGGGTACAGGCCAGAGGTGCAGGGAGTGAGGGGATTCATCAGAGAGAGCGCGGGGCGCAGCACAGGCAGACGGACCGAGAGCTCCACTGAGGGAGCAGCGGGGAGGCAGGAGAGGTCTGTGCCCTGTGGGCAGCTCCCTGGCCGGGGATTGAACCCGCGCTGCAGGGGCTGCGGACAGCTTCACAGCGCTGCGCGCAACCCGCTGCGCCACTGGGGAGGCCCTATTTTGACCATTTTTTCTGTGGTCCACTGTGTGTAAAATCCTCGAAGTGAAACCTCAGGAAAAGGTGGTAAATGAGGGTGGGAAGCAGGCCAGGCCCTGCAGAAACAGACCGGCCGGAGCTGCCAACGCCTCCTGAGCTCGGACGCTGCTCGGCTGCCCATCGCGAGCCGGGAAACCGGCTTTGTCATGTAGGTGATGGGACACGTCCTTACAGCCAATTTCAGGAAGGTCCTGCTGTCCAAAGGGATCCACCTGAACGTGCTGGAGCTGATGCAGAGGCACGCGGGCACCGCGGAGGTGGCAGCGAGCGGCTGCCGCCTGATGAACCGGCTTTTCCAAGGAAGGCAAGAGGCGTGGAGCCGCTTAGCTGGTCGGCCCTGGGGGTGGTCGGCGCGGGGCCTGCCTTGCCTCGGGGTGTTGAGCACGAGCCTGGCCCCCGCCCAGGATGGTGGCACGTAGCCTGTCCCAAGTTCTCCCCAGGAAATGCAGCGGCGCCCGCTCCTGGACTGGCGCAGCTGCATCTGTCCCACCGCTCGGCCCCTGCTGCGGCGCTGCCCGAGACCCTGCTGCCACTTGGTTTGCTTCTGGGCTGTTGCGCTGGGCTTGCGTGGCAGAGTCGGGGCGCGCTTTTAACGGGCGTTTCTGCCTTCCACAGCGACGCCTCCCTGGACACGGTGATGGCCGTGGTCCCCAAGATAATCGCGGTCATGCGCAGCCACGAGGCCGAGCTGCCGGTGCAGCTGGAGGCCACCCAGGCCATCCTGCACTTCCTGGCGCCAGGTGGGCGGCGAGTGCTGGGTCCCCTGCTGGGGAGCCCCTGCGAACCCTGTTAGCTTGGGCAGCTCCCACCGCTGGGCCCTGCTCAGGGGACGTTGTTTGTCCCGGAGCCCCTTACACCTGCCCTCCATTGGTGGGTGTGAGCGTGTGCACAGGCGGCTTATAGGCGCGTCGCTTGGAACCGGGTCTACTGGGTACGGATGTGCCTGTCCCTGCACCCTCGCCTCAGCCCCGCTGCAGCTGTGCTCGCCCCACACAGCCCGGGACGTGCTGGCCCTGCCCGCAGTGGCGCCCCAGCACCCCACCCTGGCCCACGGCCCTCAGACAGTCCGGGGACAGCTGACAGCCGGCCACAGCTGACGCTTGCAGGAGCACGAAGGGAAAGGCTGTGGCTCGCGTGGGGCCTGGGAGGCATGACTGTGAGCTGTCGGCGTAGCGTCCAGCTTCTTCTCTGCCCGGGGCTGGGCTGAACATGGGTGCTGCCAGGCACCTGGGGATGTTCAGCAAAAGGGCGTGGGGCGGGCTCCAGCCTGAGTCCATTGGTCCGGGCGTCCAGCCTCCTCGTGGCCGACCCCTCCCGCGCCCGTCCCCCGGCCTCTCTGCCGCTGCCACACAGAATCTTGAAGGCCCTGCCTGCGAAGCCTCTGGCCCCCTCCACGCCAGGAGACCCTCGCGCGTGCCTCTCGGGTCTGCGATGAGAACCGTTGCTGTGTGTGCCTCAAGTGGGGCCCCTTCCTCGAGACAGAACTGCCTCTCAGAAATCAAGCGTGTGGCTGTGGGTCAGCGCTGACCATTCTTAGCAAGTGGCAGTTTTTTAAATTTTTAAATCTTTACGAGAAAAGTGTGCATTTATCCCTCACACGCGTTTATTTGCACATTCATGTGTTTATGTGCGTTTGGGCTTAATTGCACACTTGTGCATTTCTTCACACACCGGTGCGTTTATTTCTGGTCTGTCCTGCGTGTAGGCGTGCCCGCGGAGAGCGGGGGAGGCCCGCGCCAGCTGGACGCGGCCAGAGAACAGTGCTGGAGAAGCGGCCTGCACAAGCTGGTCCTGGCGGCTCTGAGCCGGGTAGGTGCTGTGTCCCGTGTCCGCGCTGCTAGCCAGACCCTCAGATGGGGGCAGAGACTCCCAGTGCCGCTGCTGTCAGCTCCGTCCCCATGTGGACACGCAGGCATTTGCTCCCGAGATCCTGTCCAGGCTGGTTTCTGGAAGGAGAGGGGCCAGGAGACCGGCCCTGCCTGGGTCAGGAGGTGCGGCCTCCTTGGGGCTCCGAGCTGGCAGCCACTGAGACCCACCCAGAGGGGGAGCGTCCCAGGGGCCTGGGGTGGAGGCGGGTGGGAGGCTGGGAGTGGCTGCAGGGTGTGGGGCGTCCCCCACAGGCCTGGTCCTCACAGCAGGTGGCTCTGCAGTCTGGGAGGGAGGGGGTCCCGTTTTCTGTGTCTTGACTTGCCGGCTGGAGGGACTGCGGTTTTGGGGCATAGTGCCGGCCGCGGCGCCCCCCTGCACCCCCGGCCTGAGCCCGGCCTCTGCTCTGAGGTGGAGACCACATTTCTAACGGCGGCACCGCCCTCTGATTCCAGTTCCCGGGGCACCCTGGGCTCCAGCGGGGCGGCCTGCGGGTGCTGTCCACGCTGGCACTGCTGCCCGAGGCTGTGGAGGTGCTGCGCCTGGACGGTGCTGTGGACACGGTGCTGCCCAACCTGCAGGGGCACCCCCATGACGCAGGTGCGCGCCAGGGCCTGCCTGGGGGTCTCGGGCTCCGTCTCACATTTAAAGCCATTTCGCTCATTTTCTTCTGTTCCAGAAATCCAGCATCTGGGTTTAAGTCTGATAGGACATCTGGCCACGAGCACCAGCCTGAGCACCGGAAAGGGCCCCCTGCTGGCCGCAGTCCTGGTGTCCGGCCTGTGGCGGTTCGAGGGCCTGGTGGACGTGCAGATCGGGGTGCGTGGGCACGGCCGGCGGCACCTCTTGTGCACCGAGGGGTGTCCCCGAGCCCGGCGCAAAGTCTAATCCCGGCAGGCGGAGGGTGGGGAGGGTCTCTAAGCCGCTCCCGCTGCTCTCCGGAGCCCCCAGGACAGCAGGCTTGTCTTCCCCATGAAGGGCAGGACACGCGCTGAAGAAACTCCCGCTGGGCTGGGCCTGCTTCGCTTGCGTTTCAGATAAATTGCAGCAGCAGGTCTCTGTGAGGCCCGTTCTGCTTCAGCATCAGCTGTTTCCATCAAGTCGTTTTGCCTCTTGTTTTTTTTCTTTTTTCAAAATTTTTTGAAGATTTATTTATTTATGCATCCCAGAACTGGGGTGCAGGCCAGAGGTGTTTGAGGTGAGAGGGTTCCCCAGAGACAGAGTGGGGAACAGATCAGGTGGATCCACTGAAACCCACTGCTGAGGGAGCAGCGGGGAGACAGGCGGGGTCTGCTGCGCCATGTGGTTGCTCCCTGGCCAGGGATTGAACTCGTGCTGCAGAGGCTGCGGACAGCTTCATAGGTTGTGTCTTAACCCCTTGTGCTACCAGGGAGGCCCTTGTTTTTTTTTTCATGCAGTGAAACATTATTAGTATTTTTCATCAAGTAAAGTTTAAAATGTGATGTTATTCATGAATTGTCCGTATGAGAAATCCAAAATGCTAGTGCAGGGCTGAGGGGTGCCAGAAACATGCGGCAGCGCAGGATGGTGCAGGCGTCCCGAAGCCCCCTCCGCTTCCGTCAGGGGCCATGTGGCTCGGCCTTGGCCAGGGGCACAGCCAGCCGGGCCCGCCCACCGCTTGTGTGTGCACGAGGAGCCGCGTGGCCGTGCTTTAGAATCCCAGGGCTCGGGATCCCCCACCTTTGTAGATGAAAATAACTTGCAGAATCCTGCCTTCTGCGGTGCACCTGCCGGGGTAACTCAGTGGGCCGGAGCTGAGTCCAGGGGGTTGTTGGCGGGGGTGATCTGTGCATCCAGCCTGGTTGGGGGCTGGGGGCTGGGGCACTGTGGAGCCAGGGGCTGGGGACCCGGGGGCTGCCTTTGGCCTGCTAGCACTGTCTCACTTTTGGTGTTTATTGGCTTTAAATGTGAATGTGCATTTCCAGCAGGGCCGGCCTAGGCCTGGGAGCACCTGTGGACCCTCAGGAGCTGTTCTGGGCGCCAGCTCTGTTTCAGTTCATGTCAGGGCGCATCAGGACAGTGTTTAGGCTCCAGGCGTGTGACTGACGCCAGCATGTCTGTGCTTCCTCGTGTTCACAGTCAGCGGTTGAACCTGCCCCTCTCCGGGCCTCCCGTGTCCGCCTTTTCCCTCCTGCTAACCTTCACTTGGTCTCAGGCTCCAAAAGCATACTCTTGCTTTACCAGCTTGTCTGTTGGCTGGGTTCTCTGTGTCCACAAGGGAGTGGTCAGTGTCACTGATGCCACCCCGTCCATCCTGCTGTGCAGGCGCACCCACCTTCTTCAGGGCTGAGTAGTACTCCGCCATCTGCCCTTGGGCCCTGGGACTGTCCACAGCCCTTGGCGCTTAGGCACGGAGCAGTGATGACCTGGGGCGTTTAGCGCTTTCCGTGTTTGGTATTTTTCAGGGAAATACCTGGAAACTCAAAACAGCAGTTTCCGTGTTCAGGCAGTTTCACCCACACTGTGCTGAAAGGGAATAGAGGCTCCCCGCGAGCCCTGGGTCACACTCGTCCCTGGAGGCCCTGGACCTCACAGCTCCTGCCGCGTGCCGGGCTGGGATCTGGGCGTGCGGGGCGGCCGACCAGTGAGCCTGTGCTGGGGCCGGTCTCCATGAGCTTGAAGGAGCAGGGGCTGTGGTCGGTCCCGTGGGGCAGCTTTCCAGAGGAGGCACAGAAGCAGCCACGACCTCTGCTGGCTGCGGTGAGGCCAGTGGCCCCTCCGGCCCATGAGTGCGGCCTGCAGAGGGCGCGTGGCCAGCGAGGCCTACGTGCTCCCCTGGACTTGGTGCTTTAGGGCCTGGTGAACACGCCACGCAGGAGGCAATTGCCCCTCTGCGGGAGCCCCTAAACCCTGGAGCGCCCCTCCCGCCACGCGCTGGTGACGTCGCCCCTTGCAGGGCCTCCGGACGGCGCTGAGGACGCTGGAGCTGTGGGCGCCCTTCGCGGGGCTGCTGCTGCGGCACAACTTCGACGAGGTGCTCTCCCGGCGGCTGAGCGCCTGCGCCCCCGAGCTGATGGACCCGCAGGTGGGGCGGGTGGGGCTGGGGGCCCAAGGCTTGGGGGTGGGGGGGGTGGGCCGGGGATCGGCGCCGGGTGTGGGGGGCCTGGGGCTGAGCGGTGGGGCGTGTTGGGGGCTGCCACCGACCCCGCCTCCCTCCAGCTCCTGGACCTTGGCTGCAAGTGCCTGGCCAGGCTGGCCGCGGAGGACGAGGCGCGGGGCGTGCTGCTGCGACGGGCCTGCGAGCGCGACGATGGCGTCCTGGCCGAGTGTCTGCTGCTGCTGGGGGCCGACGTCAACCGCGCGCAGGCCCCGGGCGCGCCCGCTCTCATCTGCCAGGTGAGCCCCCCGCGCCCCCTGCCCCGCTCCGGAGGTCCTGCGGGGCCTTCTGGCTCGCGGGCTCCAGAGTAGCGTCAGGGGCGCGGCCTCCCCATACACCCCGTTTATCTCGTGGCCATCTCCAAGCGCTTTCTCTCTGCGGGGCCCCGTGAGCCCCTGCCAGCTCTTTTGAGGCGCTCTCCCCCCTGCAGGCTGCGGGGAGCCACCCTCAGTGGTGACCGGCACGTCCAGCGTGCGCCTTCCCTGGGGGTGGACAGAGCGCGCGTGGGACGCAGTGTCCAGCAGGCCCCGCCGCCACCTGCGTGTCCTCCGTGGGGGGTCTGGGCCTCAGGGCCGCGCGCGCTGCCCAGTGACCCTGGGGAAGCCTAGCCCCCCGCCCTCGTGCCCCCACCCTCGTGCCCCCCGCCTCCAACGCCCCGCCGCCCGCCGCAGGTGTGCGAGGAGGCACGCAGCCCTGCGCTGGTGGAGCTGCTGCTGCGCCAGGGGCCCCGCGAGCAGGACGTGCGCTCCGCACTGGCCCTCAGCGTGTCCCGGGGCGACGGGGCGGCCATCGGGCTGCTGCTGCGGAGACTCGCGCTGGACCCGGCCCACGGCAGCGCGTGCCTGGGCGGCCTCGGCCTGCGGAGGGTGGAGCCCGCCTGGCTGGCCCCGCTGTTCGCTGACCCGACGCCGAGCCCCGGGGGACAGTCGAGTGAGTGCGGGCCGCGGGGTGGGGGGTTGGGGGGGTGGGGAGTGGCTCCGGGGTCGCGGCTGAGATGGCACTTGGTTCCTGTCGCCGGCACAGGCACCACCGTTTGGGTTTTTTTCCCTCGGGTTGTAAAATGCTCAACAGTGACCCGCATCCTGCAGCTCCCGGCTCACGGGTCGGCCAAGGTGGGCACCCCAGGGCAGAGCCTCCTGCTGGAGCTCCCGGTGCTGGGGCCTGCTCGGGGATGGGTGAACCACCCACTGGTCAGCCTGGCATCGCCCTGTGCCTGAAAGGCCAGTGTCCTGCTGCCTGGCCACCTCCCTGGGTGCCTCCTCCCACCCCAGGAATCCTCCAAAGCACATCAGTAACAGGTTGGCTTGGCTGTCGCCTGCTCCCCACCCAGCCCGGCCCAGGCACGGGTGCTGTCCCTATCCCCCCTCACCCCGGGAGGTCAGCCGGGGCCCAGTGCTTCCCCAGGCGCCCCCTCCCCATTCTGATCCCTCAGCCCTGGCCCTCTGCCTCTCTGCTGCGTGGCCATCCCGCAGCGACCACCTCAGGTGGCCTGGCTCTCAGACACGGGTGTCGCTGAGGCACGGTTGGGCCCGATGTCTTGAGAGTGGACATCAGGGACGCCCCTCGGGTCCTGGCAGCCTCTGGGGCCAGGGCAGAGCCCATGAGCGCTTTCCCCCTGAGGTGTTGTGTGACGCTTCTGCGGCTGACAGGCCTGTCCAGGACAGGCCCCTGCGGCCTCGAGGGCCCGCCCTGCCCCGACAGCCACGCCCAGGCCGTGTGCCACGGGCCCGGCTGAGCGGACTCCGGCAGTCACAGGGCTGGAGGCTGGACCCCTGATTGCCGCACACACACACTGTGGCAGCCGAGGGCCCCTTCCTGCCTGTGTGAGGCAGGCGCCTGGTCCTGTGAGACCCCACGCTGGCCTTGCTGGCCTAGGGCCCAGGGCCCAGCTCTGGTTCACAAAGGCCGGCTTTGTCCTCCGCACGCAAGCTCTTGCTTTTTTTAAGATTTATTTATTTATTTATGCACACAAGAGCTGGGGTGCAGGCCAGAGGTGTGGGGGGTGAGAGGACTCCCCAGAGACAGTGGGGAGCAGAACAGGTGAACCCACTGAAACCCACTGCTGAGGGGAGCAGCGGGGAGACAGGAGAGGTCTGCTGCGCTCTGTGGGCAGCTCCCTGGCTGGGGATGGACTCAGGCAGCAGGGGCTGGGACAGCTTGAAAGCACTGAGACTTAACTCCTGTGCCCTCAGGGAGGCCCAAAGCTCTTGTGTTTTCAAGATCATTAAACGTCAGCCCTCAGCTGCCCGTGGGGGAGCCCTCAGCTGCCCGTGGGGGAGCCCTCAGCTGCCCGTGGGGGAGCGAGTGTGAGGGGATGGGAGAGGGGAGTGGGCTGCGGGCCGGTCCCTGCACTGGCCGCCCGCTCAGCCACCTCTGTCTGCAGGTGTCGGGGCCGCCCTGGCCAGGATGGTGCTGGGGCACCAGAGGAGCAGCACCGGGGCGGGGGCAGAGGCCCCCCGGGGCGAGGGCAGCCTGGCTGGAGACGCGCAGGACAGGTGCGAGGAGTGGACCCTGGTCACCGAGTTCCTTGTGGACGGCGTGTTTTCCCAGAGTGACGACCCCGACAGTGAAGGTATCTGCTTACCGTGAAGCACCGTCCGGCCTGCCTTAAAGCTCACCCCCCTGGGGGCGCGCCCGGCCTGGGGACCCAGCCCGACACCCCTCCTTTGGAGGAAGCTGCTCGGGCTGGACGTGTGGATGCCCGGGCTCCCCACGGGCTGCGCTGTCCCGAGCCCCCCGGGCGAGGGTGGGTGTGAGTCAGGTGCGCCCGGGACCGCCGTCGCCCGAGGGGCTGGCGTGCGAGGTGTCTGTCCACACGGCGGGACTGGGGAGGAGCTGCCTTTATTAAGATCAAAACTCCCACGAGCGCTTCCAACCCGGCTGTAGGTAGCTGGGGGAAGTGGGCGAGAGACGTCCACCCACGTGAGAAGCCACAGCCTGACGCTGCAGGCCCTCCGAGGACTCCAGGCCTGCGGGGCGGCGGGCGGCGGGGGGCTTTCTCGCTGTCGCAGCCTCTGCCCGCTTCTCCTCACATCCAGGCAGCGAAGGCTCCGATCCAGCGGGAAAGCTCACACGCTCGGGCAGCCCGGGGGGGTCTGGCCACCTCCTCGCCTCGCCGCACCCCTGCTACTTGCCCCGGCCCCTGCGCCCCGCCCTGCCGGTGAGGACCCCGCCCCATCACCACGTCGCCCTCACCCGGGCTGGGGCCGAGACCCGGTGCACCCCCATGGCGCGTCCCGCTGCGGCTGTGGGGACTCCATGTGCTCCTGGCTGCGGGTGCCCCCCACCGCTCAGACCCCGAGGGCTGGGGGGCTCGGACAGCCCCTGAGGCTGGGATGGCACCGGGGGTCTCTGCGGAGTCGGGTGGAGCGTCTGTCTCCCAGCAGGGCCCCATCGGGGATCAGGAGGACTCCAGGGAGGGGAGAAGGAGCGTCTTGTCCCCCGAGGACCCCCCGCGTGAGTGTGGGCCGTGGCGGTGTCGCACCCGCCTCCCCGCTGTCCCGGTCACCTTGCCCAGCCCTGCACGTCCTGCTCTTGGGCTGCGGAGATGAGACGGGGGCGGGGGCGCTGCAGAGGCTCCGTCCAGGCTGCTGAGACCCGAAGTGTGACTGGCGCCCTCCGTGCCCTCGACCCTGCGCCCTCTGCCGTGTGCCCCACCCTGCCCCGGGCAGTTCTGGACTGGCCTTCCCGCCGCGGGTCCCTGGTGGGCAGGCTGTGGACCGCCCTGGCAGACTCAGGGACCTGCCTCTTTTGGCTGGTTGTGACCCAGGGCCCTGGGGCAGCCTGTCCCCCCCGCCCCCGGAGACGGGGCGCATCACGTCCTTGGACTTGTCGGCCAACGAGCTGCAGGACATTGACGCCCTGGCCCAGAGGGGCGGGCTCAGCGCTCACCTGGAGCACCTGGAAAGGCTGGAGCTGCACCAAAACGCGCTCTCGGGCCTCCCGGCCCAGCTGTGCCAGGTGCGCCCTGCCCAGCCCCCCCCCGCTGCTGCCTGTGCCCCTCCTCGCTGCCATCCCACCGGCCCCCGGCCCCTGCCACCCTGCCCCCGCAGCCCCCTGCACCGGCCAGTTCCATCCCTGCCCCATCCCTGCCTCCCTGCCCCCCGATGTGCCACCCCCGTGCAGCCACCTCCCTGCGCTGGTGTGCCTGTGACTTCAGGCCCCGGGGGGTGCTGTCTATGTCCTGGACGTGACTCCCCTTCTCTGTTTGCTCAGAAACGCCTTGAGGGCGGCAGGAGGTGGGGGGTTCGCAGACCTCTGCCTCTGTCCGGCTGTATGAGAAGGGGCGCGGCTGCGGCGTGAGCCTGGCAGACGCTCTGTCAGATGAGCTGGGCCTGCACAGCCCCGGCCTCAGGAGACAGGTGGCCCAGCGTTGCCGTTTTGCTCAAAGCTCCTGTTTTGGGCGGGGGTGACTTTGCCTCTCGTGGTCACATCCTGTGCTGGGAGGTCAGGGGCCAGCGGGCAGCGGCCGGGGCGAGTGTCTGGGTTACTCAGCTCACGTCAAGCTGTGTGTCGAGGGTGTGAAGGATCAGACCTGCTCAGTGTAAACCTGCTGTGGCACAACGTGGCGCCCGCCCTGCCTGGGGGTGCTGGGGCAGCGTCGGGTCCTCCTCCTAGGGTGGCGTGTGCAGGGGAGAGGAAGGAAAGGGGTCCCCACGGCGCCCGTGTGCGCGGGGTCTCCTGCCCCCCAACGGGGCGGGACCCGGGTTCTCGCACTGGGTGGGTCTGTGGGTGCAGCAGCTCCTGGACCCCGCCCGGGACAGCTGCGGGCGCCCCCGCGCCCCCGGGAAGGGCGGCTGGGGCGGCGGGGTCCACCCGCGTGGCCTCCAGGGAGCTGCGTCGAGAAGCAGGGCAAGGAGAACGGGGACTTGGCCTCGGGAAAGCAGAGCCTGACGGCGCGGGCACGCCGGCCCCGGCCCGGGAGACGGACACCCGACTCGGCCTCGCCCCAGCCCTGACCCCGAGCTGTTTTGCCGCCGCTGGTAACTGAGTCTCGCTCCATGGAAATATTCCGATCAAACCTCAGGAGCTGGTGACTCACCAGCGTCTGCTCTGACCCCCGGGCAGCGCAGGGCAGGCGCTAGAGCTCTGGGGCCGGGGGCGGCCCAGGCTGCGGGTTGCCCGGCGCAGGTGGATGCACGTCTGCGGGGTGGAGAGGGGGTTGCTTTTGGTATTTTAGCTCTTTGGCAAATAATCCTGATGACAAATAATCCTGACAAACATTTAGAAGACACAGACGGGGCAGGTAAACGGGAGCTTTGCGTTTGTCGCGGTACGATCGGAATTTGCTTAAATGGGGATTTGAGATGTAACGTTCCTTGGAGAGAGCTTCTGCGCAAAGTGTGCGCCCGCAGCGTGCTCCCGTGTGTTAAGTGTGTTGGTGTGTGACATTCTAGTATTTCGAAAGCCTGACCCGAGGTTGCCGGCCCGCGAGGTCACTCTCAGGTTGCCCAGGCCTGTCCTGCTGCTCCCCAGCGTCCCACGGCCCCGCCCAGCCTGCCCATGGGGTTGCGGTGCCCGGTGGGCTCGGCCGGCTCAGGCGCGCCTCTCCCGCAGGTCCTGAGGCGCCTGACGCACCTGGACTTGCACAGCAACAAACTCACGTCCTTCCCGGCCCACGTGCTGAGCCTGAGCCGCCTGGCCTTCCTCGACGTGTCCAGGAACGACATTGGCCCCCGTGTGCTGCTGGACCCGGCGTTGTCCTGCCCGGCACTGCGGCAGCTGAGCCTGGCCCACAACCGGCTGAGCAGCGTGCCCGAGGGCCTGGGCGCCGTGGCCAGCAGGCTGCAGCAGCTGGCCCTGGAGGGGTGAGTGGGTGGCCATGGCCGCAGGCCTGGGCTGCAGGGCGGCCGTGGTCTGGCCTCCCGTGCCCTGTGGGCGCCTGCAGCACCGTGCTCTTGTTCCCCGGCAGGAACGAGATAGCTGGGACATGCCCCTGCCTGCGCTTGACGGAGCTGAGGGCCTTAAACCTGAGTAAAAACCGCATCTCGGACCTGGCGGGCGGCTTCCTGGAGGCCTGCCCCAGGCTGGAGAGCTTCAGCGCCAGCATGAACCTCCTGGGTAGGGCTCCTGGCCCAGGCCCTGGGCGCTGCGGGGAGTCAGGCACGGCCTTTTGGGGGGACGTGGCAGTGTTGAGAACCTGGCTGTTCCCGTGCAGCGTGCCGGCTGCCATGGGGTATCTGGGCATGGCCGACGTGGGGGGTGGGGGCATGGCCTGGAGGGAGCTGTGGGGGGGGTAGGGGTTGGGGACGGGGGGGGGGGGGGTCGCGGCCTGGACACACTGGACTCACAGCCCACATCTCCCCACCGTCCGCTTTGGGCCTAGGGGGCCGCAGGCCGAGCTGGGGCTCGGGCTGCACTGAGGGCGTCTGGGTGGGCAGGAAGGCGCCGCGGCGGCCACGCGCATCCTTGCCACAGGAGGGGGCCAGCAGATGCCCCAGACACTGTCTCTGCTTCCTCCAGCCACCTTGCCCACCCTGCCCCCCTCCTTGACGAGCGTGAAGCTGGCCCAGAACAGTTTCGCCTGCGTCCCGGACGCCCTGCTCAGCCTCCCGCAGTAAGTGGCTCCGGCGGGGAAGGAGCAGGTGGTGCCTGCGGGTCCAGCCCCGATGTCCTGCGCTGCGGGGCCCCTGCGCACACTAGGGCAGCAGCTGATGGACATGTTCATGTTTCTGAAGCAGAGAAATCAGGTCTCGAGTGGGTGCAGCCTGTGTGTGCCTATCGCACACCCCACATGCCCTCCACATGCCACTGACCTCAGGCAAAGGCGGGATCCCAGACCCGACCCCGGCAGCCTCACGGGAGGGTGCGGTGCAGGCACTGGGCCCTGTAGTTTGTGGGCTTCTAGCCTGCGGCCCCGTGGAAAGGGCGCTGGTGCCGGCGCCCAGTCCTGGAGTGCCACAGGGTCAGCCACGGGGTCCGCGCTGAGGTCTTGGTCTCATGGTGAAGGCGAGGGGTGAGGCGGCTGTGTGTGCTGGGCGCTCACTGGCCCTGTCCTCTCCCGGCTGTCAGCCTGCGGTCCTTGGACATGAGCAGCAACGAGATCCAGAGCCTGCCGGGCCCGGCGCACTGGAAGTCCCAGAACCTGCGGGAGCTGCTGTTTAGCCACAACCACATCAGGGTCCTGGACCTGGGCGACAAGGCCTGCACCTGGGCCCGGCTGGAGAAGCTGCACCTGGCCCACAACAGGCTGAGGGAGGTAGGCCCGGCCCCGCCCAGGGCCAGCACCAGCCTCACCTCTGCCCGTCTCAGAGCCTCGTGTCAAACCCGCTACTTGCTGTTTGCTGCTCTTTAAAGGAGTCGGGGTTGGGGGAGACCCTGGGGGAGCCTTGTGCCGCCGTCGGGGCCTAGGGGCTGTGCCAACGCGGCAAATCATAAAACCTGAAAGAACTCGCTTGTAGGAAGCAGAGACCAGAGGTGTGCGGGCGCGACCCCCGCTGTCCTGAGCCATCTGGGGCCCGCGGGGTGGGGGCAGCTGCCACGGCTCCCAGCCGAGTCGGCCCCCAAGTTTGCGTCCTCGTGCCCCTTGCCAGACGCGCTCCAGCCGCTGTCGCCTGCGCTCCTGGGCCCGGCCCGTCCCCCGCGCCCCTCCCCCTCACGCCCCCCACCCCTCTCTGCAGGCGAATCGGGGTGTCTTCTGTATGAAAGCAGCGTGCGTGCCCGGGGGGTGGGAAAGGAGACGCCCCGTGTATGCGACAGCCGTGCAGGGCATCTGCATGGGGGGGGGTGTCTGCGTGGGGGGCTGGGGTCCGGAGAAGCCGGCGGGGGGCGCCCAGGACTCCCTGGGGCGCCATGTGAGCCGCCCGCTCCCCGCTGCTGCTTCCCGGCACTGAGCGCAGCCCTGTCTCTTAAGCTGCCCCCCGAGATCGGCTGTCTGCAGAACCTGGCCTCGCTGGACGTCAGCGGCAACGCGGAGCTGCGGTCCTTCCCCAACGAGATGGGGAAGCTGAGCAAGATGTGGGACCTGCCCCTGGACGACCTGCGCCTGGATTTTGATTTCAAGCGCGTCGGCTGCAGAGCCAAGGACATCATCAGGTGAGGCCGCTCCGCCTGTCGTCTCCGCCCTTCCGCCCCCAGCTGCGTGGGCGTCGTGGTGGGAGGGGGCGAGGGGGGCCGCGGGGCGGGCCGTGGCTCCCCAGCCGGCCCTCCTGGCCCCATGGCCTCAGGATGGGCGGCGCAGCGGTGTCTGGTCAGGCGGGCCCCAGTGTGTCCCCTGCCCTGCTGCACACGGTCACTGAGGGCCTTGGGGTCAGCACCCTGCCCTCGAGGGCGACTCCTCCCGGTACCGAGACCTGCCCCCTGCTCCCCGCCACGCCTGGCTGCACCCTGCAGAGTCCGGCTGTGGTGGTGGCTCATTCCAGCCTCCGGCCCTTTCCGGCAAGCAGCTCCGAGGCCGCCCCGCCTCTGCCCGCCCCTCCCCCCGGGGCACCCTCCCCGCCCGGCCAGCTCCGTGTGGACAGGGGCCCGCACCCCCCATCCCTTCTGCCTGGTCCTCCGAGATTTCCTTGGGCCCCTTTATCCCTCCTCGGGAGGACAGCCTGGGTCTTCGTCCACCCGCTGGACGTAGTTTGCAGGGGAGGGTCGGCCTCCTGCGTCCGCGTGGCCCCGCCGTGGCCCTCCTGCTGGCGCGATGTCCGAGTGGGGCCGGCAGTCCTCACCAGATGCACTGGGGGTGGGGGTCAGCCCGCTGGCCTGTGCCCTGTGGTGCCCCATGGGGCCGCAGGCCTGCGCTCGTGCGCCCACGTGCATGTGTGAGTGTGCATGCCGGGGTGTCAAGACACAGAGCACACATGTGCACGCACACGCTGGAGCACACACACACCCACCCACAGGGGAGCGCACACGTGCACACATGCTGGAGCACAGACAGGTACACACGCTGGAGCGTACATGTATACACACGCTGGCACACACACCCACGCTGGCGCACGCACCACCTCTCTCCGGTCTCTGGCGTCCCGGGCTCTGCACTTTATATCCCGCACACGGACGCGGGCGCTGTCTGGGGCTGGCCTCGCGCGCTCCCCTCCGCACCGGCACACGCGGATGTCTTAGAGACATCGGAGGCGGGACTGAGCCTCGGCCGCAGCGTGGTGTCGGCCCACGGGCCCCGTGGCCGCCGTCACCAGCACGCTGCGTCACAGGCTGCCCGCGCCTCACAGCTGCCCCACGCCAGGTTCCTGCAGCAGCGGCTGAGGAAAGCCGTGCCCTACAGCCGGCTGAAGCTGCTGGTCGTGGGGAACGCGGGCAGCGGCAAGACCACCCTGCTGCGGCAGCTGATGAGGGCCCGGAAGGCCGAGGCCGCGGCGCCCGGCCCCACGGTGGGCATCGACGTCCGGGACTGGCCGGTGCCTGTGCGTGGCAAGGGGAAGCGCGACCTGGTGCTCAGCGTCTGGGACTTCGCAGGTGCCTCGTCCGGGGGCCCTCCTGTGCAGTCGGGGCACCCGGGGGCGGGGGGCTGGAGTCGTCCCAGAGCCACTAGTGTCTCCTCGTTTCTCCCGTCCTGGGTGGCCCGGGGCGGCCCCGGGCATCGGTGGCCTGCGGAGCCCGGCGCCTTGCGGGGGCGGCAGAACAGCCTCTCCACGTGGTGGCGCCGCCCACGGGTGGGGATGGACCCTGTGCGTGTCCCCGCAGGCCGGGAGGAGTTCTACAGCGCCCACGCCCACTTCATGACCCCCCGCGCCCTCTACCTGGCCGTGTTCGACCTCAGCAAAGGGCCGGCCGAGGTGGAGGCCATGAAGCCCTGGCTCTTCAACATAAAGGTGCTGGACTCGGACGTTCTGTGTGTGGTGTATGTGTGGTGTGTGGTGCGTGCGGGGTGTGTGTGTGTGTTGTATGTGTGTGTGTGGCGTGTGGGGTGGGCCGGGTCTGGGTGAGCAGGTGCTTCTCTCCCCTCACCCGCCCGTGGGGCTGTGTCTGGTGGGCATTGGCTGGGGTCAGCCACGCTCTGGAGGGGTCAGCCGTGCTCTGGAGGGTTCAGCCACAGTAAAGTGCAGTGATGGGGTGACGTGGGCCACCCACTGGCCCCGTGTCTCCCTGGCCTCTGTCCTGACCCCGCCTCCCGCAGGCCCGCGCCTCGGCGTCCCCCGTGGTACTCGTGGGTACGCACCTGGACATCTGCGAGGAGGGCCAGCTGCAGGCCTGTGCAGCCAGCGTGGCCCAGGAGCTGCTGGGGCGGCGGGGCTTCCCGGCCGTGCGGGGCTGCCACTTCGTCAACGCCACGCAGGACTCGGACGCCCTGGCCAAGCTGCGCACGGCCATCATCAGGGAGAGCCTCGGCTTCAAGGTGGGCCTGGCCGCGGCCTCGGGGTCTCCTGGCTGCGCGCTGGGGCACGGGACCCTTCACAGCGCTTCCCACGTGGGCCTGCGTCCTCTCACCTCCGCAGCCCTGTGGCCCCGAGTGCCGTCCCTGCATGTCCCTCCCTGCTCTGGCCCCTCTATCCCCCTTGGGCTCCTCCTTGGAGGAGCCAAGTCCTTCTTGGTCAGCCGTGCTGTCCCTTCCTTGGGGCCTGCCATCGCCCCCTCTGGGATGCCGCTGCTTGTCCGGCTTGTGGGGCTGCTGGCCTTTTGCCGGCCAGGTGGCTGGTCGGCCCCTCGGTGTCCTGGCTGTGTCCAGCTTGTGGACACGCTCTGGGCGGCCAGACAAGCTCCGCCCTCCTCTGGCGAGGTGCATCGGTCAGGGGGCGCCTGGTCACACGTGCGGAAGGCCCTGCCTGGGCTCCGGGGACTGCGCTTTAAACCGTGCCGGGCCGCCCAGCTCGGCTGCGCCCACTACGTTGTGCCCGTGGGGGGTGCTGAGAGCCGTGGCCGGCTGTGGGCCGTGGTGTTGTGTCTCGCGGGAGAAGGACGTTCACAGTCCATTTTCGTCCCTGTGGGACGGTTGGGTGCAGGGGTGAGGGGCTGGGGACCTCCCTACGGGAAGGGCTCCGGGGCCTGGCCCTCGGGGTTTACTTTACGCTCCTGGTTGAGATAGCAGGTCGAGCTCGGCGGCCCCAACCTGGTCCAGCCGGGTTGGCAGGCGGGGAGTGCAGGGTGGGGGCTCATCTCCCGAAGTTCACAGCAGGGCGGCGCCCCTCCCAGCCGGGCCTGCAGACCAGCTCTGCGCGAGGGCCTCGATGGGGCGGGCCCTGACCCTGACGCTGCCGCCATCCCGCTAGCTGTGGGGTGTGGGATGGTGGGGACAGGGAATCCTTTGCGAGTGGGGGGGTGCCCGCGGTGCCCGGGGGCTGGGGGGCTGGGGGTGCTGGGGTGGCCAGGGGTCCTGGGCGAATGTTTCCATGCCGGCTTCTGCAACGTGGGGTGTCAGTTGGGGGCTGCCCCAGGCCCTGAGATGGGCGGTCAGCTGGGTCCATCTCTGCAGATCCGGGCCGAGCCCGTGGTGGGGCAGCTGGTCCCTGCCTGCTACGTGGAGCTGGAGAGGCTCATCCTGGCGGAGCGCAAGAGCATGCCGGCCGAGTTCCCCGTGGTCAGCCGGCAGCGGCTGCTGCAGCTCGTGAGGGAGCAGCAGCTGCAGCTGGACGAGAGTGAGCTGCCCCAGGCCGTCCACTTCCTCAGCGAGTCAGGTGGGCACCCGGGCTGGAGCTTGTGCGCGCCCTTCCCGCTGCCCCAACCCTGACCCCCGCCCCTGATCCACCCGACCTGCCCCCCATCCGTCCCCTGTCCTGCCCCGCCGTGGGGTCCCACATCTGCCCCGGGGGCCTTCCCCCCACCGCAGCCGTGCTCAGCGTCCCCCCGCTGCAGGGACCCTCCTTCACTTCCAAGACCCCGCACTGCAGCTGGACGACCTGTACTTTGTGGACCCCAAGTGGCTCTGCAAGGCGGTGGCCCAGGTGGGTGTCCGGCCGCGGCCGCGGGGCAGGAGGCGCAGGCGGCCCTGGGGTCGGGCTGTGCTGGCCCCACGCGCCCACAGCCTGGCCAGCCTCGGCGGGTAAACGCCTTCCTGGACCCGCGGAGGGAGCCGGGGCGGCTCTGGGGGGACTGACGCGCGTGTCCCCCAGATCCTGACGGTGAGGACAGAGGGGTACCCGAAGCACCCCCAGGGCATCGTGTCCCGAAGAGACGTGGAGAAGTTCCTCACCAAGAGAAGGCGCTTTCCCAAGAAGCACCTGCCGCAGTACTTCAGCCTCCTGGAGAAGTTCCAGCTCGCACTGCCCCTCGGGGAGGACCTCCTGCTGGTGCCAAGCAGGTGCGCACCCCTCGGGGTGCGCCCAGAACTCTCCGCGCACGCGCCATGCTGTGCTCACAGCTCCGCAGCCCGGCCCTAGCTGCGTGGTGCGGGGTCACGCCGTGGGGCCGCAGCGCACCTGCCCCTGGAGGTGGGGATGAGGCGAGCGGAGGCCGGGGGTGGGCCCGGCGGGGTCTGGCCACCACGCAGCCTCCTTGGGGACCAAAGTGCCCCAGGCCTGATATTTCCGCACTTTTTTCTGGGCCGTGCGTCTTTCTGAGTTTTATTTGATCTCTTAATGGTCATGCGTGATCAGAGGAGCCCGGGTGAGACCCTGGGTTATGCGTCTGCAGCCCTGAGTGGTGCCGGCTGGCCCCCGGCGGGCGGCCGCTGAGCCGATGGGGGCGCAGAGGAGGGCATGCCATGACCCTGCGCCCCCGCCTCAGCCTGCCCAGCCACACGCCGGTGATCGAGCTGCCCCACTGCGAGAACTCGGAGGTCACTGTGCGGCTGTACGAGACGCCCTGCTTCCCCATGGGCTTCTGGCCGCGGCTCATCAACCGTGTCCTGGAGATCTCGCCCTACATGTTGTCCGGGAGAGGTAGGCCCGGGCGGCCAGGCCGGGGGTGGGTCCACGTGGGTCAGCTAGAGGGATGGCGGGAGGGCGCGGTGGCCGTGGGCTGGGCCTGGCACAGGTCGGAGCAGCCACCTGCACCCCGAGCTTGCAGTGTGCCCCCTCAGTGACGATGGAGCACAGATGCCATTTTCCCGAGTTCACTTCCCCGTGGGGCAGCTGAGCCGGGAGAGGGGCCGGCGGAGCCGCAGCGCGCATGAGGGAGGGTGCTGAGGGCTGGGGCAGGCGCCGCCCTGCCGTGACAGGGACCGGCTCCGTTTAGGACAGGTGCCCATTCTCGGCCCCTCAGCACCGGGGCCTGGGCCTGGTCAGGCCACTTGCTGGGCACTTGGTTTGTTTCATTGCGAATTTGGGGTAAAGAGCAAACGTCGCATCTAGCGAGCCGGCGAGAGCACCTGCGAGTGTGGCTTGCCTGGCACGGCCACTCGAGCAAGGCCACCTCCCCCCTGGGCCACGGCTGCTTGCCCAGGGCTCGCCGTGGCCCCGGCACACGAGGTCTCTCCTTCCTGCAGAGCGCGCACTGCGCCCCAACAGGATGTACTGGCGGCAGGGCGTCTACCTGAGCTGGTCCTCCGAGGCCTACTGCCTGGTGGGCGCCGAGGCCCCGGACGGCCGCCCCGAGAGCTGCCTGCGGATCACCGTCCCCTCCTGCAGGAAAGGTGGGCCTGGGAGCCGGCTGGGGCTCCTGCCGTGTGGGGTGGCTGCTGACCGCCCTCTGCGCAGGCCGCATCCTGCTGGGCCAGGCGGTGGACCACATCGATTCACTCCTGGAGGAGTGGTTCCCGGGGCTGCTGGAGACAGACGTCTGCGGGGACGGGGAGACGCTGCTCAAGAAGTGGGCGCTGTACAGCTTCCGCGATGGCGAGGAGCCCCAGAGGATCCTGCTGGACGACCTGGCCCGGGAGGCAGAGCGGGGTGGGTCTGGGCATCCCTGACCGCCGCGGCCCGTGGGGCCTGGCTGTAGGACGTGGGCGGTGCTGCGTGGCGTGGCTCACACGGCCAGGGTGGGGGCCAGTGATCAGATGTGGGCATGGGCAGCACTGGAGTCCACCCGCCACCTGGTGGACCTAGGAGTGGGCTCATTGCAGTCGATGTTGATTGAGCCTTTACTGTTGGCTCTAGCTTCCTAGAGCAGGGTGCAAGGAGTCAGGAAACATGATTATTTCTGTATGTCACAAGCACAGATTTAGCTACATCGAGGAGGGACTGAGGGGCCCAGGGGCCCGGGGTGGCATGTTGTGGGGGCCTTGGGGACACGTGTCTCAGGTGTGAACCTGCCCCTCAGCCAGAGACGGTGTCGCATGCCCGCACTACCTCTGTGAAAATCACATGGCGTAAAGGTCAGAGTCCTCATTCACCTGGGAAAGAGTTCAGTTTCCTAAAGGCGTTTTCTGTCCCCAGGAGACCTCCTGGTCAGCCCAGACGAGCCCCGGCTCACGGTGCCCATCGCCCAGATCGCGCCCGACCTGATGCTGGCTGACCTGCCCAGGAGCATCGTGTTGCGTCGTGAGGCCCTGGAGCTCCAGCAGGCGCCCGAGCTGCTCCTGGGTGAGGCTCGCGTGGGGCCGAGACTGAGCCGGGGACGTGGTGTCACGATCTAGAAAGTTCTCTTTGTCAGCCGGCACAGCCTCTGGAGCTGCTGGTCTGCTGCAGGCTGAGCTCTGAAGTGACTCGTTACAGATCCGGGGTTTGCTTGGGTGGAGGCAAGACAGGACGGGGCGAGGACAGGGCTCCAGGGCAAACACAGACCTGGAAGCAGGTCCTGGGTGGGCGGCCGAGGGAGGCTCTCAGTGCCGCCCGCCCTTCCAGCTGCAAAAAGACCAGGAGCCCCCCCCCCCCCCCCCCGAGAGAAGCAGCTGCTGGCCGCGGCGGCTGTGGCGCGTCCTATTTAAACACACACGTGAGGCCTTGGGTGGCCACTCAGCAGCTGGGGGCCCTTCCCCTTTGGGGGCTTCCCCAGCGCCGTGGAGGGAAGGGCTGTGGTGAGGTGCAGTGCTGCATCAGGGGGGCAGCGGGGTGGGCGGGGGCAGGAGGTCAGCTGACTTTCATCCGAGCCTCCCAGTGGTGGTCACAGGCACGGCTTGTTTTGTCAGGGTGCGGGGAGTCAGCGCTAATTCCCAGCAGACTGGGGCGAGCGTGCTGGGCGGCGGTGGGGAGGGCCTGAGGCAGGTAGGGCTGCGCCAGGGGCCAGCCCCCACACACAGCGCCAGCCGGCCACTGGGGCTGGGGTCACCAGGGCCCCCAGTTGGGCTCCAGGACCTTCCTCTCTGCCCAGGCGACGGCAGCTTCGGCTCCGTGTACCGCGCACGCTACGACGGGGAGGAGGTGGCCGTGAAGATCTTCAACAAGCACACGTCGCTGCGGCTGCTGCGGCAGGTGAGGCTGGCGGAGGGGCGAGGCCCTGGGCCCAGCTACAGGGCGGTGCTTGGTCCGAGCATGGCCAAGCATGGCGGCGCGCTCCGGGACTGGGACCTGCCCTGCTCCTCTCCTGCAGAGGGGCGTCCTGAGGGGCCTGGGGTCGGCGCGGCCACGGCAGAGGGAGGTGGGTGGCTGGGGCCCCAGAGCGGGTGGCCCAGACCAGCGAACACGCGCCCCGGGCTTGGAGCTGAGTGGAGTGGGCCCCCCCACCCCCAGCAACGCTGCCGAGCAGGGTGCGGTAAAGGCCCACCGCTGGGCCGGGCGTGTGGGTGGTCACTGGGGGGTAAGGCCACTGCAGGGTGGGCGTGGTCACTGGTGGGTGGAGGGAGACTTGGTGTCTGTGGAGCAGGAGCAGCACTTCCTTGGACACCCGCGGGGGCTCTGGTCTGGGGAGGACCAGAGCTCCCAGGCCATGTCTGCAGGCCCTGCCCCCTGGAGGCCAAGCTGGGGACAGTCTGGGGCCCTCTTGGTGCGCACCTGAGAGCTGCCCTCCCCGCAGGAGCTGGCCGTGTTGTGCCGCCTGCACCACCCCAGCCTGGTCTCCCTGCTGGCGGCCGGCATCCGCCCGCGCATGCTGGTCATGGAGCTGGCTGGCAGGGGCTCGCTGGACCGGCTGCTGGAGCAGGGCCCCGCCGGCCTCCCCCGCACCCTGCAGCACCGGATCGCCCTGCACGTGGCCGATGGCCTCAGGTGAGCCCTCCCTGGGGGCCGCCTGGCGCTGCCCATGGTCCCTCACCACCACCATGCCGTCCGGCTGCCCACATCCGGTTCATTCTGGCGTCCTGCCCCGAGCTGGTCCCCACAGACTAGTTCTGGGGGGGGGGCGGGGCTCAGCCCCGCTGGACGGGGTGCCCTCTCTGTGGCACCCCCTGCTCTGCAGCCCCCCAGGCAGTCGTGGACCTGGGCTGGTGGGCAGCACCACCCACACACAGCGTCAGGCTGTCACCTGCCGGAGAGGCCGGAACCAGGGAACAGCTTGGTGGGGGGGGGGGGGACGCAGATGTGGGTGGCTGCAGTCACTCTGGGCAGCAGCGGACAGGCTCCCCGTCCAGGGCGCTCTGCTCCCAGCATCCCCTGACCTCTGTGTCCCTCCAGTGTTCGTAGCCCGGCGCCCAGCGAGGTGCCCTCATCCCCAATCCCGCTGTCTGGCCTGTCCTTGCTTGGGTGAAGCGGGAGGCTTGAGGAACTCGGGTGTCCCCGGCCTCCCATGCGCTGTCCACTGTGCCATGTCTGGGCCCTCGCAGAAGACGAGGTGGCCACTGGCCTCTACCTTGAATGGGAGAGGAAAGGCCTCTCGGCAGCACGGACACTTGACAGTGATCGAGTCCCCCCCAGTTTACTTTCCTGGACTGTTTGCTGACACCTGTGGTCACCTGTGCCATCATGGCGGACCGACTTCCACTCATGGAAGCCACGCGCTGGGCTGGTGCAGGTGTGAGGCTGCGCTCAGGAGGAATAAACCCTGAAGTGGGACGTCCTGCCCCCAGGCCCTCCCGCCGACTGCCACAAGGGCAGGCCCCAGGCCCCGGGCTGGTGTCTGCGCTCTGTGGGGTGGGCGGGCCTGGCTGCAGTGGCTGTTTTCCTCCTGCCCCCGCCTGCCCTGTAGGGCAGGAGGCACTAATGGACGCTGCTGAGCCCTCAGCAAACTCCTTTCCAGTCCACCGCCCGTGTGACGGTCAGCTCATTAGTGGATGCGTCTGCATCTCAGCCCCAGGCCAGGCCAAGATGAATAGGCCCAGTGTCCGCTGGCAGCTAGGCCGCACCTCCTGCGGCAGCACTTAGCAGGTGTCCCGTCCAGGTAATGGGGTAAATATTTGTCGTAAAATGTCAGCCATGCCCTGGAGCTGCAGGCGGACACAGGAACCCGGTTTGCCTGTGTGAGGCCAGTCCAGAAGCGTCGTGGGGGTCCCTGAGGCCTGGAGGTCCGGGTGCTGGGGCCTGAGGACGGCCTGCAGGTGCTCCCGGGCACAGGCTCAGCGGGCGCCCACTAGTACCCCCTGCCCTGCTGGGCAGGGGGAGTAGGAGGGACACGGGGCAGCGCCACAGGTCATGGAGGTCAGGTGTCCCCGCCCACCCCCGCAGATACCAGGCTGGGGGCCGTCACCCACAGTCGCGTAGGACAGACCGGTGGAGATGGACACACTTGTTTATCTTGCCTGTTTTTTTTTTTTTTTAAAGATTTATTTAATTTATACAAGAGCTGGGGTGCAGGCCAGAGGTGTGGTGGGTGAGAGGATTCACCGGAGACAGAGTGGGGAGCAGAACAGGCAGACTGACGAAACACGCTGCTGAGGGGAGCAGCGGGGAGACAGCAGGGGTCTGCTGCGCCCTGTGGGGAGCTCCCTGGCCGGGGATCGAACTCGTGCTGCAGAGGCTGCGGACAGCTTCACAGCGCTGCGCTCAACCCACCGCACCACCAGGGGGGCCCCTCTTGCCTGGTTTTCACCCTTTACCGAACGACTGACCCACGTGCTGGGCCCAGCGGCCAGTCTCTGAATGGAAAAGTTTCAGGCCCCCACGCCCCCTTGAGACCTGCTCCAGCCCCAGAGTCCTTTGTCAACTTGACTTAGCGTCAGACCTGACTGACCGTAAATCCTGCTGCACGCGGTTCGGCAGTGGCGGTTGGAAAGGCTTCTGTCGTGATTATTACTGAAGAAGTGGACCGTTTGCCCCGCGTGTGGAAGCGGCTGTCGCGTCATTGTCGAGAGAGAAGTGAAGCTGTGTTCCAGGCGGGGCCGTGCTTTGCTCTGGTTTTGAGAAAGTCAAAACTGTTTAAAAGAGGGAGTTTCAGCGAAACCCCATCAGTTCTATCAGCACATCCACGGTTAAGTGCCCGCCTGCCCGCGGGGGCCTTCACAGGCCAGTTGGGGGCCTCTAGGACCCAGCGGGGGCCGCGCCTCGAAGCCCCCACCAGCCGGCATCAGGCCACCTGCCCCCGCCACCCCCTGGGCTGAGGTCCTGCCCGTCTGTGGGCCCTGCCCCCAGTCAGATGGGCCCGTGTCGCTGCCCCCACGGGGCAACTCGGGGCGGATGAGTGTCCAGCGCGCCCGACGGTGTCTCTGGCCGCAGGTACCTGCACTCGGCCATGATCATCTACCGGGACCTGAAGCCGCACAACGTGCTGCTCTTCACGCTGCACCCCAGCGCGGCCGTCATCGCCAAGATCGCCGACTACGGCATCGCCCAGTACTGCTGCCGCATGGGCATCAAGACCTCGGAGGGCACCCCAGGTGGGCCGCGCCTGGGCCCCTTCCCTGGGGTGCTCCTGCCAACTCCCCGGCACGGCCCTGCCCGGGACGCTCCTCTTCACACAGAGCCTTTATTTATTTTCTTACATCACTGCTGCCTCGTGCGGTGTTTGCTTCCTCCCTCGGGCGTGGTCCTGTGTTCTCTGCCACCCCAGCCCCCGTTACCCTCCACCATCCCTCGTGCCCGCCCTCCCCTGGCCTGCCCACCCCCCCATGCTGTGTGCCTCAGGCCCGTGGCCTCTAGTTTGCCTTTCTCCTCGTCCGGGAAACATCAGAGCAGAAAGATGGGGTCTGCGTGGGGAGGGTCTGTTCCCACGGCGGGCTGTGGTGTCCCTGCCATCCCGAGACCATCCCCTCGCCCGCCCGCCTGCTCCTCCACCCCCACATGAGTCCCTGAGTCCACCCCAGGCTCTGGACACACACACACACGCCCTTGGAACAAGGGCAAAGCCCGCCACTCCCACTGCCGAGAAAGCAAACCGCTGCCCGGGGCACGCGTGTGCTGCTGTCCTGCCCCGCACCCCTGCGGCGGCTCGTCGCCTAAGGTGGTTTCCCAGGTGTTCCGGGTACGCCGGTTCAACCCTGCTGCTGTTGTGGTCAGCTTCCTCTTGATTGTTGCTATGTTTACTGTTATTGCTTATCTTGGACCTTCTCTCACATCTTGAAGACTGAGAGCGGCCTCCCTCTGTTAGCCAATGAAAAGCTTTGCTCCCCTCTGGGGGGGTTCCGGGTTTTCGGGCGGCCCTGGGCTCGGGCTGGCTTGGCTGTGGGCCTGTTCTCACCTCTTCACGAGGGCAAGGGGTAGTCGGAGCCCTGGGGTAGGGGCCACGGCGCTTCTGGAAGCCCCTGCCCCCACCCGCGTAGATCAGGGAATGAGAAATAGGGCGTCGAGATTCCTCCTGTTGGTTCCCCCTCCCTCTAATCCCCCCTTGAGCTTTCACAGACTCACCCTCGTCCTCAGGGCCACAGGGGTCGGGTATCTGGCTGCGGAGGCGGCTCCATCCCAGGAGGGCCGGTGGGGACCGCCCGTCGCCATAGCTCCGGCCTCTCCTCGCCCCAGGGTTCCGCGCGCCGGAGGTGGCCAAGGGCAACGTGGTCTACAACCAGCGGGCGGACGTGTACTCCCTGGGGCTGCTGCTCTACGACGTCCTGACGGCCGGACGCAGGATCGCAGAGGGGCTGAAGTTTCCAAACGAGTTTGATGAGTTGGCCGTACAAGGAAAGCTGCCGGGTACGTCCGGTTTATCTGACAAGATGTTTGAATGGTGGCGGCGGCTTCGCGTGCACGTGTGTAGCGGTAGTTTCATCTTCGTTTCACGGCTGGTAATTTTTTTATTTAGCACATGAATATTCCTATTTGACGTGTTAAGAAAAGTAGCACATTTAGGCTTTTGAGAACCCTGGGTCAGTGCCGATGTACGTGGCATCACAGCGAGGACCCTGAAGGAGCCCACAGCAGGTCTGTGTCCTGACGTCCGTTTCCTGCAGTGAAACAGCCTGCGGGCGGGCCGGAGCTCGGGCTGCTCATCACAGCCTCAGCAGCAGGCGTGAGCGAGCATTTGACGGGAGCACATCTGTCCGAGGGGCACGTTTGCGCCTTCACGAAATCCAAGGACTTGGGCCTCTTTGCCTCGACTGCCCCTGCAGTTTCCTGCGTGTCTGCTCTCCCCGAGTGCCTCTCGTGTGCCTGGCGCAGGGCACGTACCTGACCGTGTCCCGGGCAGCTTCCCGCTCCCAGCCAAAGGGGACGCGTGGTTACTCGGGTGACCTGCATGCCCAGGCGGGCCTCCCTTCCCCGGCGGGGTGGGGCAGCCGGTCAGCGGCGCCTGCGCTTCCATGTTAAGGCAGAGAGAGCCCCTGTCCACGGAAGCCTGAGACGCCAGAGGCGTTTCCACGAGCTGGAGGTGCAGGTGTTGAGGGCGTGTGTCCGGCTCCGTCTCAGCCGTCTCAGTCCCACAGACCCGCAAGTGCCCCGGGGCCCGTGGAGATCAGGCGACAATCAGGCTGCGGGTCCGCGGGGCGCCGGACAGCGTGACCTTTGGCCTGTCTGAACAGAGAGGCCTGTTCTGCTTTTCTGACCGCCCCTCATGTGTTCTAGACCCAGTCAGAGAGTACGGCTGCGCCCCGTGGCCACTGGTCGAGCAGTTGATCAAGAAGTGCCTGAAGGAGAACCCTCAGGACAGGCCCACCTCTGCCCAGGTACCCAGCGGTCACCGCTCACCCCTCTGCAGAGAGGCCGGGGGCTCGGGGCCTCGGGGGCCCACGGGCACAGACTCCCCACACCCTCCCTGGGGCCCTGCATCTCCAGGATGTGGCTGCCAGGCCTCCCGGCCCCGCATGTGGGCTGCGTCCAGCACAGCGGCCGGACCCGCTGCCCGTGCCGTCCGCTCTCCGGGTGCCCAGGCCCTCCCCGCCGGTCTCAGGACGCCTGTGGGTGTTGTCCACCCCCACCTGGCGGAGGAGCCCGTTTCTGGCCAGGAGCCCCACCCCGGAGTGTGGGGTTTGGAGTGGGGCTGCGGGGTTTCCGCTCAGGGGGCGCATTTGAGGTTTTCTTTCCCTTCCAAGCCACCTGCAGACGAAAGGAGGTGTCTCAGCTCACGGGCCTGCGTTTCCCCTTGCCGCCTCTTTGGGGCCCACTTGAGGGGACGCCCCCCTCATGTCCTGGCCGGCAGCGGGGTGGGGTCAGCAGCTATGGGGGGGGGGTGCGGGGGGAGGTCAGCATCCGCGGGGTGGGGTCGGCACCCCAGGCTGCTCACGCGCCTCCTTCCCCGCCACCCCCAGGTCTTCGACAGCCTGACGGCGGCCGAGCTGGTCTGCCTCGCGAGACACGTCCCGCTGCCCGGAGACCCGCAGGCCGAGTGCGCGGCTGCCTGGAGCCTTGGCGGTGGGCGCGTGGGCGTCTGGCTGGGCTGCGGGCGGGCCAGCAGCGGGCATCTGGCCAGTCTGGACCTGCACACGGAGGCGCTCACCTCCCAGGTCCTCCCTGACCCCACAAGGCCTGGCGGCGTGGTGGGGGGGGGCACCAGTTGGCGTGGGGGCCAGGGAGGGCCTCCTGACAGCAGGGTGCGTGTGCCCCACCATGGGCGTCTCGCGTCAGGACCCCGGGCTCTGAGCTTGGGGAGTACCTCTGAGAAAGGTCAAGCAGCCTGGGGGGGAGATGGGGGGCACTTGGCAAACGTGGAGTACCTAGAGGAGAGGGGGTGCAGCTCCTTGAGGGCCTTGGCGCTGGGGCGGCTTTGTGACGGGCATGTGTACCCCGAGACCGCTCCAGTGATGGGACAGACACAGGGGCTGCCAGGCCTGACTTGGGCTGTCAGACGCACCCGGAGGGGACGGTCGTCAGCAGGGCAGGGCGGAGGGGCCGGCGGGTGGGAGGACCTCCCGGCAGAGGCCTCACGTGCATGTCTGTCCAGGAGGTGGCAGACAGCCAGGTCCTCTGCCTGGCCCTGGTGCCCCTGCCGGCTGACCAGGACGTCTGGGTTGTGTGCGGGACCCAGTCCGGGGCGCTCCTGGCTGTCAACGCCCAGGACGGGGAGAGGAGGCACGCCCTGGGGCGCATGACGGATGCCGTGACCTGCATGTGCTGCAAGGCCTTCTGCGGGCAGAGGTGCGGCCGGACGGGGCAGTCCTTGGGGGCCTTGGGGAGACTGCGGGATGGGGGGGCGGCAGGGGGCGGCAAGGGGCCACTGTGCAGGCTATGGGGGCGGGGCGGGGCCCCTGCCCACCCTCACACACCCGCTCAGCCGTGGCTTCCTACCTGTTTCCACCTGTCCTGGTGGTGGAGGCCCGGAGATCACTGTCCCTTGCCGGGGTGGCCGTGAGTGGCCATTCGTGCCCGCAGCCCCCAGCCCTGCCCTGGGGACCTCCCATCGCGCCTCCCCACACCTGGTTACAGCCCGTCTAAAGGCGCCAGTGGACTAACCCAAATGGGAGACACCCGGTGGCTGAACGAGTAACTGGTCACCTCGGTGGGCACACGCCGGGAGCCCTGGCCAGTGGCAGGTGTCCGCGCTGTCACCCCCAGGCGGCCCGGTGGAGGCTGTCCCTGCGCGCTGCTCTGATTAGGTTCAGGCCTAGAAAGCACGTAGGAAGCCCAGGTGTTTGGCAGCTGAAGCCCACGCTCCGCTGGCGATGGCGGGTGGTGTGCTTGGCTTGTTGTCAGGGAGGAACTTCACTAGAGCCAGGGCTTGGGCAAGAGAGGCCGCTGGGGACGGGGCAGGGAGGAAGGGTCTGTCCGTCCAGAGGGCAGGGCCTTGAGGTGCTGGGGCGCAGGGGCCTGAGCCCTCTGAGCAACCCACTCTCCCCCAGAGGCTGGAGCAGGGATGTCTCTGGAGGGCCACGTGGGAAAGGGTGGCCGGCCCAGGCACAGACAGGCCTGGACTGTGACACTGTCCAGGGGAGGGGGCGGGTTTCCCTCGAGGGGGCGGGGGGTGCAGCCTGTCTCTTGATTTTGCGACCCTCCGATCTCTTTCCTTCCCGCAGACAAAGCAGTTTTCTTTTGGTGGGAACGGCCGATGGCACCTTAGCGGTTTTTGAAGACCGAGCCGTCAAGGTAAAGGAGCACGCCGGTCGGTCGCGTCCTGCGGCCCTTGGTTTTCTGGGCGCCCGTCCCCAACCTGGTGTCCGGGGCCTCTGGGGCCAGAGCTGCTGCTCGCCCTTGTCCCCACCCCACGCGCCGTGAGCGCCCACGGCCCGGCGCCCCTCAGGGCTGGTCTTCTCTCTGTCCAGAGCCCAGGAGCCGCCCCTCTGCAGACAGTGACTCTGGGGGACGCCAGCACCCCCCTGCTGTGCTTGAGCGAATCCGCGAACTCAGCTGAAAGGAACCTGGTGTGGGGAGGCTGCGGGACCAGGGTCTTCTCCCTTGGCCAGGACCTCTCCGTGCAGACGCTCATCGAGACCCGCACCAGGCAGCTGTGAGCCCCCCTCCCGCTCCCCCGCCAGCCAGCTGTGAGCCCCGCTCCCGTGGGGTCTCGTGTCTGCCATCCCTGGGCGTCTCTGAGGATGCCTAGTGCGTGCTTGTGAGAGAGTAAATGTGCACTTAGAAAGCCCTGCAGCGCAGAAGCGATCGGTGGTCGCCATCCTGCCCATGTCCGGGGGAGCACGGGCACCCGCGGCAGGCTGGCGTCCGCAGCAGCGGCCAGTGTGGGGCTTGGGCCAACCGGCCCCTCAGCCATCCATGGCTCACATGGGGCAACTGCTGTTCACCTGCCTTTTCCAGTTAGCTTTTCATTAAACGTTTCTCAGCGTCGTTCACTCGGGTGAAGTGACTGTTTACAGTTGCATGAACGCAGTTTTTTCCTCATAACTTGGCTGGCCTGTGTTGATGCAAAGATCCCCGTGGCTTTAGTATCTGACGCCACTGCCTCCAGAGTGAGTCTCAACACCTTGTGTTCTAAACCACTCGAGGCGTGAGGGGCCTGGTTCTAATTTTCCAAGCGTTCTTGACATTAAGGACTTTACTGCGACTGCGTGAACTTGCAGATGTTATATCTCAGAGACACGCAGATGCCTGGGATACCTGGACAGCGTAAAGTTCTGTCAAGAACCAGATGAAACAAGTTCAGTCTAAAACCAGAAGTACACACTGGTTTTCTCTCACCCCCGAGGGGAGCCCGAAAGACCCAGGGCAGCCAGTGGCTCATGCACTGCTGGTCAGCAGGCTGGGGTGCGGCCTTGTGCGGCCGGGAGCCTGGGGCTGAGCAGGAGGCGACCAAGGACTCCCCCACCCTCCAGGTTCTCCTACGGGGCGTTCGGCGAGGCCAACGTCACAGCTGTGGTGGGGGACATGGTGCTCTACGTGGCCAAGCAGAGCAGCCCCTTCGTGGAGGTCTGGGACCAGAAGACCCGGAAGCTATGCCAGCTCGTGGACTGTGCCCACTGGTTAAGGTGCCGCCTCCGGTCTTCAAGCGTTTATGGGAAGCACATCTAGAATGGGGTGTGTGCGCCTCAGTGTGCAGCACAATTATTCTCAATCAGAACGTTGTTCACATGTACATGTGATCAATTTCCCCGTAATTCACGAATAATTTCCCTTTGTAACTGGCGCTGGTGGAATGCTTGCAAAGCCGACTTCGTCTTCTTTAAATCGGGCAAATTCCTTTACTGGATGGCAGGCTTTTTCTGAAAATTGTGTTTACCCAATTTATTTCAGAGTTTCTGAAAGTTCAGAGGCTGCTGCCTTTGATGATGTGTTCAGGCAGGAAACGTGGCCTCAGGGCCCGTGGCAGTGACGCCCTGTGTAGGATGGCGAGCCCCCCCAAACGCCCCCACCCAGCCCCTGCCTGGCGTGGGGGTCACCAGGCCGCCTTCTACTTGCAGGGAGGAGGCGGCACCAGGAAGCAAGGACTGCAGGCCCTCAGCCACCTACGTGGGGAGGGTGAAGGCGCTGTGTCTGCAGAAGAACACAGCCCTGTGGGTGGGCACCGGCGGAGGCTGCATCCTACTGCTGGACCTGTCCACGCATCGGCTCATCCGGCTCATCCGCGGTTTCTACGACTCCGTGCGGGTCATGGTGACCGCACAGCTGGGCAAGTCCCCAGGCTTCTTGCCTGGTCCCTCTCTCTTTTTAAAGATTACATGTTTACTTGTTTTTGTCTTCTTGCACAGTCGTTCATTTTTGTACAGTGACTGGTTTCTCCCCCAGGTGCGGCCCCCACGGTTTTTCCACCACCACAGCCCCCCAACTGTCACCCTGTCCCTTGAGCTCATCCCTCCTGTCTTCTGACCCCTCTCCTTCCCCTCCCCTACCATGTGCCTCAGACCTATGGTCAGCTGCCCTGGTTTGTCTTTGCCTTGACCTTTTGTTCCGTTTCTCTATATCGCACATATGGTTAAAACCATTGGTATTTATCTTTTTCCTTCTGGCTATTTCACTGAGCATCATTCCTTCCAGCTCCATCCATGTTGCTGCAAATGGCAAGAGCTTATCCTTTTTGATGGCTGCGTAGTATTCCATTTTGTGTCTATAGACCACATCATTTTGATCCAGTCGCCTCTTTTTTGGGCATTTGGGTTGTTTCCGTATCTCAGCTGCTATAAATAGTGCTGCCATGAACACAGGAGGGCAGGTGTCCTTTTGGATTAATGTGTTTGTGTCCTTTGGGCAGATGCCTAGGAGTGGAGTCGCTGGGTCATAGGGTAGCTCCATTTGCAGTAGTTTGGGGACCCTCCACACGGCTTTCCACAGTGGTTGGGCCAGTCTGCACTCCCTGTTCTCTGGAGACTCCAAGTCTGCTCTTCTAAAAATTTGTTCTCACTGTCCCATGTCCCTGGGGCTGTCTTGGCGGCTCTTGGCCTGAGCTCAGACTGGGAGCGGGTAGAGGAGTGGGTGCTCCCGTCCCCCAGGAATCAGCGGTGGAGTAGCTCTGAGCATTGGGGGGTCTTGCTTTCTCTTTCTCCTTAACACTTAAGGCACAAATGGGAACTCTATCACGTTGAGGTATTTTTGCTTTCAACAAAGAAATTACATGTTGATTCTGATCCTAGTCTAGCATCTGTCCTTATGAAAGAATCCTGTTAAATAAACTCATGGTCCTGTGGCAGCACAGCCAGCACCACAGTCCACAGATGTGGCAGTTCAGGATGTTTAACTCAGGCTGTAATGTCGTCTTTTGTCTGGTTCCTGCTTTTCGGCTGTAGTGTGAAGAAACCCTAACAGCACACAAGTATGCTTTCTGCACACGTAATTCCCATTTCCTTGTCTTTTTTGGACCAGTGGTTTGGCTTAGAGAACAGCAGTGGTCTCGACACAGAGTCGATCGATCGCACAGTAGCAGTGCAGGGCTACGTCCTGTAGTTAAAGCGTCTGTGCATTTAGAAATAAGGCGTAAATGTTTAGAGCCTGAAGAAAGTGCTGAGTCGTTTCTCCAGGCTGTGCTGCGCTCCCCACGCTGCGGCGCGGTGTGCCCTGCGGGTCCCTGGACACGGCGCGCACTCCACTGTGAGGGTGCTCCACCGTCCTCCCAGCGTCCTCCCACAGAGAGCACCCCTCAGCGCACGCCCGCCTCCCCGCTGCCTGCCCGGGCCCGATTACCCTCGAGGGCTGCTCGGCCGCCCTCTGGCCTCGCCAGCCGCAGACCGGGGAAGCTCTGGTGTCCGGCCACAGGCCCCCGCGTGAGGCCACGGCCCCGTCAGCTCCCCGTGGGTGGCACGGAGCTCGGCTGTGGGTTTCTGCCGTCCCCGCTCCTGGAGTCGCGCGGCTGGGTCCGCACGTGCCTGTCCTCTCGCAGCGGCTCCCGGCCCTGGGGGGATCGCGGGGGTCGGGGGGCTCTCTGTCTGTGCCAGCTTCCACAAACACGGCTCGTGAGTTCTGACTATGGCAGGGGGTGCTGGAAGGACGTGGACCCGTTTTGCAGAAAGGTTTTCTCAGATTTCACGCAACTAATAAAACCATAGAAGGAGACAAGAAGTTTTTAACTTAAAATGCTGGTCTTTTTGGAGGGGCTTTTTTTTTTTTACCATACACGAGATGTCTCCTGAAAGGAAGGACTTAAGTCCCCAGGATTTTATCTCTTGAAATGTGAACAACTATTTTTTTTTGTTTTAACAATTTACATTGTTTTAACAGAAAATTCCTGTTTTTTTTCATTTTTTGGGGTAAAGGAAGCTTTAAAAACGTCGTGCTGGTTTTGGGGTACACCCGGAAGAGTTCTGAGGGTTCGCAGCAGGAGAAAGGTAATGTTGACAGGACAGGCCCCTGACAGGCAGGTGTCCTGGCCACCCCGGCCCTGACGTGGGCCTCATGTCTGAAGCCTTTCTGGTTCCGGCTTCTTCACAGCACAGATAATTCAGACACTCTAGAGTTAGGTTTCAGTAATTTCAGTGTTAACGTGTTTATTTTTTTCAGAGTAGCAACATCAGCCACCATTAATAGGGGAATAAGTGCGAATTAGCCCAAATTAAAATAAATGTCCATATTTTCCTGTAAGTGACCAATACCCAGATGGTCTGATTCTGAACAGTGTCTGGGAAAACTCAGAGAATGAAATGTCTGGTTATTAAAAGGTCCACACGCCTTTTGAAGTGTTAGTATTTATTTTTCTGTAATGAGTTGTAAATGTTTCCAAATATAACCTGTTAAAAACAGCAGTAACTTAGTGCATTATTCCCTGTTTGTGCCTGCATTTGTCTAAGGCAACTGCATATAAAACAACGAAATTGAAATAAAATAAAGGTGCTTTGTCACATCTTGGAAATCAATGTCACTTTTTATTTTTCAGAGCTTCAGTCTTGCGTGTCTGTCTGGGACATCAACCTCCCTCATGAAGTGCAGAACTTAGAAAAGCACATTGAAGTGAGGAACGAACTCGCTGAAAAAATGAGAGGGATCTCTGTGGACTGAGGGCTGCCGAGTCCGGCCTGCGGAGGAGAGTCTCTTCTTTTGTAAAATTTCTTTAAAAAATGTTTACATATGAAGGGTTTCCACTCTTTGAAAAGATCGTGTGTTTATGAAGGAGTGTTAATATATTTTATTTTAAACATAAATGTCTCCAAACAGCTGCCAGCGGGAGTATATTTTAAGAGAGCTATTTATATGCAGTATTTTAGTTCCCCGTAGGTCGGATTCTTCTGCAGGTTCAGCAGTAGGATCTGAAAAGGGCTTACCTTGCAGGCCCGTCTCTGCTGCACTGTGGGCGCTTCTTGGCGCTGGCGGCGCCTTGGGGCCCGAGGCCAGCAGGGGGCGTGGGGCACAGCGTGCAGAGTGACCCTCAGAGGCAGGGGCTTCGGAGACCTGCCGGCTGTGGAGACCCTCGGTTTGGGGGCTCTTAGGTGTGTGTCGGGGTCTCCAGGTGTGGAGGCTTCAGTTTGCTGTTCGTGGTCCCGGCCTGCCTTGCACTGCAGCACCTGCTCCCCAAAGGCGGCCCCTCGGCCCTGGTGTTCAGGCAGAGACCCTCTCCCCAGACCCTGTCGGCCCCCACTGCCACCCCTCCCTGGCATGGGGATGCACCTGCGTGGGGCTCCTGGCCAGGGGGCGTCAGGCCAGGACCCTGGTGCGCGCTGACCTGTGCGGAGCCCCACCCCCTGCTGTGGGGCCCCCTGCCGTGGCCCCCCCATCCCCGCCCCTGGGCCTGCTGGGCGCATCCTCTGGAGCTGGAGAGGAGGCGGCTGCGGGTTCCTCCAACGTCCCCACTTTTCTACAAAAGACAATCATGGAGAAATCTGTAAATGAACATTGTATTTAAATGGAAAAATAAACATGTTGGAGCGTGTTTATGCATCGTGACATCGTGATGTGTCCTCGCGCTGGCCTGAGTGTCCTGGGGGAGGGGTCGGTGTCGTGGGTGACCATGGGGGGCGCTGGGGACAGGCAAGCGGGAGCTGGTTTCTGGGGTGCTGTGGGTTCTGGCGGGCCTGGCCCTGGACACTCGGGGCGCTGGGGGACGCTCCTCCGCCTCTGTTGGTTCCTGGGCCGCAGAATAAAGACAGACCCTGGAACTGCGGACTCAGCAGGCCACTTCATTTAGGATCAGACCCTGAAGTTAGCTGCAGCTTTAGAGCTTCCTGGGGAGGCCGAGGGGTTGGGGGTGTCGACAGGTGAAGAGCTGGGCCTTGTGGGGACCGGCAGACGCTGGGCCCGGGCTCAGGTGCGCTCCCCGCCGGCGCTTAGGTGCCCCCCATCCCGCTGCACCCCACTAAGGCGCCCCCGGCTTCCTGTGCTGACCCCACGTCGAGTATCAGCAGCGTTCACAGGCCGCCAGCTCGGACAGCCGTGCTCACTGTGCCTGGAGGGGACTCGGCTCTCGACGGCCCCTAGGCCCCCGGCCACCCCTTGGCCCCCGACCGCCCCCCGGCTCCCTGCTGCCCCCCACGCCCTCCCCACGCTGGTCAAGAGGGACCAGCCTGTCCCGAGCACACAGCCCCGGCGCGTCCGGGCGTCCTGGTGCGCCAGCCCCGGGGCTGTGCGCGTGGAGGCCACTGTCCCTCCCGCCCTGCTCACGGTGCTGACCCCGCACCCCGGGCCGGTCCTTGCCCTGAAGCCCCATCTGCTCTCCGGGACTGTGCCGCGGGCGCTGAAACCCCGGAGCGGACAGGCCCTGCGGCGGCTGGTGTGGCAGATGCCACCGTCCCGCTGATTTCTGGGTTCGCAGAAATGTCGGGGTGTCTGCCAAGCACGAACTGGGGTTCGGGCTTGGTCGCCTCGGCCTGTGGCCTTGAGTGGGCGGCGCGGGCAACCGGGGTGTGGTGGGGAGATGCCAGGGCCAGGACCCTAAGGCGGCGGGGGGCGCGGGGGCAGCCGCCCAGTGGGGTCTGTGGGCGTTGGCGCATTTCTCCCGCTCCCTGCCCTGCCCGGGTCCAGACGGACACAGGCAAAGTCTGACTGTGACCCCAGGACATCACTCGGGGCCGCCCAGCCTCCCGCCCCCCGGGGAGTGTGGGTGCTGCCCCCCTGGCGCCGGCCATGTGCGGCCCCCCCTCCAGGAATGACCCAGACGGCCCTGCCTGTTGAATCGGCCCCGGGTGTTTGGGGTGCTCTTCCCAAAGCTCCCCATTCCTGGGCTCTTCTGCTTTCCCCTGCTAGTGCGGGGCAGAGCCAGCCTCACAGCCAGCAGCGGCCTGATTCTGTGGGTGCCTCCCCATCCCCCCATTCACCTGCCACCCAATCCCCTAGGCCCACCCCAACACCTGACCTACCCCCGTTCCCTCCCCGCCCCCGCCCCAGACCTCTGCCCTGCCCTGTCCCCCACCCTGCACCCCTACGCCCAGATCCCCGCCCTGACACCCCGCCCCAGACCCCCTCCTCCCCACAGCCGCGTGTCCCCCAGGAGACACCCCCCCCCCCCCGTGCCCCTTCTTTGTTTCAGGACGGGGCGCCCTGCCCGGGGTGGCCGCGGGTGTGTCCCTCCATGTTTGCGCTTCTCGAGCCCGAGGACGTCCGGACTGACGGGCGCAGATGGCGCGTCCATGGCTAATCCCCTGTTTGCCGAGGGCGGGGGGCCTGGCTGCCCGCTGGCCCGGTCGGGAGGGCGCGGGGTGGGGGGAGCGGGCCTGTCACCAGGGCCATGAGGCCTATAAAGCGCTGCTGCCGCCGGGTCCCGCAGCCTGGCCGCCCTCGCCGCCATGAAGCCCGCCTGGCTGGGCCTGGCGGCCGCGCTCTGCACACTCTGCTCAGGTACCCGTGGCCGCGGCTCTGCCGCCCGTCCTCCTGCGCCGCGTCCTGCCTCCCTCGGGCCGGGCCAGAGCCGGTGTCCAGCCGCGGCCGCTGTCGGGCCGAGCACCGGGAGAGGGGCTGGGAGAGCCCGGGGAGGGCGCCGCGGCCGGGCCGCCCTGGGCCCTGTCCAGTTATGACGGCCCTGCGCGGCCTCCCCACCCGGGTCAGGGGTTTCCTGCGCCTGTTCTCGGCCGTGGCGCGGCCTGAGGGCCAGGCCAGAAAATGGCCGGTGGGAAGTCCAGGTACTGCCCCTGACGCGCTCATGCTGGGGGGCGAGTGTGAGTCTGGGGCTGTGGGACCCCCCTGGGCTGGGGGTGCCTGAGCGCGCCCCTGTCACACGGGAAGCAGCGCAGGCAACGCCGTCAGCCCAAGGGCTCTGGTGTCCTGGGATGCAGACGCGGATCCCGCTGACATCCCCCACTCACCCCTCCCAGCCCAGCCGGGTGCAGGCCCCGGAGGCTGCGCCCGCGCATCCTGCGGCCTCCCAGGAGCCATCTCCTGCCCCGGGGTGGCTGCCCTCTGGCAGAGAGTGGGGGAGCCGGTGCCCCACACACTGGATGTTGGGGGCTGCGGGCCCCGCAGGCCAGCGCAGATCAGGGAGAGGGGCTGCCCTCCGTCTTGTCCGCTGGTGTTTGCCCGGTGGAGGCGCAGCCCAGCGGCTTCCCATTGGAGCAGGACTCAGGGGACAAGCCCTGGCTCCTCGGCAAGGCGGCCACGTCCTGGGCAGGCGGCTCTGCCTCGCCCACGCAGGCCCCGGGTCTGGGGCTGGAGGAGCGCTGCCTTCCTGCACCCCGGCGGCTCCTGTGCCCCCACGCTGCCCAGACCCTGGCTGAGGAGAGTCCCCGCCGAGCGGGGTCCAGACCCCAGGATCAGGCGAGGGCGGGGAGGACCGGTCAGCAGCCTGCCCCCGTCACAGGGGCTCCTCTTCCCTCTTCCCGCAGGTGTTAATGCGGCCAGAAGCGGCTCAGGTAAGCGGCCCCGATGTCTCTCACTGTGGCAGGGAGTATGGGGCAGTGTCCCAGGCCGGCCCGGAGGGATGGATGGATCAGGGAGGATGGATCAGGCAGGGAGGATGGATCAGGGCTGCCGACACTGCGAGCTGCCCTGGCCAGCATCTCTCATTTGCCTTCCCTGCGAGGCGCTGCTCTGGGGCGCCCTGTTGGCGCAGGCAGTGGGGTTCCCGGTGCCACCTGCCCACGGCGCCCACAGCGGGCCAGGAAGGGCTGGACATGGAGGCCTGTCCGGTGCCTGCAGGCCCAAGCCGTCCTGTGGGGGCCGCTGCGCCCTGGCTCCCACTTCACTTGCCTGTCTAATCTAAACACACCCCAGTGCCTGGGCCTGCCCGCCCCTCTGGGCAGCTGAGTCCTCCTCCAGAGGGGCAGCGAGCTGGGTGTGCAGGGCTCATCCCCGTTCTTGTTCCAGCCCCACCACAGGCTCTGGTGTCGTGTCCACCCCTGTCCTCCTGGCTCATACCCAGGGGGTGCGGTTGCCAAGCGGCTGACAGGGCGAGGGTGCTGGAACGTGGCCGCCTGGCGTGGAGGACGCCCTGGCGGGTAGCCCCGGGCCGGGGCCTGCTCTGTGTGGCCTGCGTTTGGCTTCTGCCCCTGCTTTCGTGCCCTGGTCCTCCCAATGATGCTCGGAGCCCACAGGCCTCTGCACACCCAGAGGCTTCCTGGGCCGAGCTCCAGGCGGGGCTTGTCCTCTGCCCCACCGCACACGGGCATCCTGTGTCAGGGCTGGCTCTCAGTGGCTCTGTTTGCTGAGGGTCTCACAAAGCAGGGCCTTGAGGGAGCCCGCGCCTGTGGCTTGCCTGACCTGGAAAGGACCAGGCGCCTGCAGGCTCAGGCTTCCCCTACAGGGCGGGCCCAGGTTTTCCTGACGCCCCGAAGCCTTAGAGTTCCTGCCCGGCAGGAGCCGGGAAGGGTGGAGCTGGCGAGGGGCCACCGGCGGTTTCCAGGAGACAGTCGGCTCTGAGTTGTGGCCCAGCTGGTGGGGCCGTGGGTGGCAGCGGCCCCGGTGCGGCGTGGACACGGGTGCGTTCTCTGATTCTCCGTGTTTCTATCTGGTAGCAGAAGAAGCCCCCGCAGGATTTGGCGGCACAGAATTTGGTGACTCCACCTCAAATCGAGATGAAGTAGATGCAGGCCCCTCTGGCCTGAGCGGATTCGGTGTGTTGGCTGGGAGTGGAGGGGCCGCCGCTGGCCCCGCTGCTGGCAGAGCAGGTACTGGAGCCTTGGTTCCTGCTTCAGTCGGAGACGTGGGCCCTCGGCCCCGGGGAGGACGCGGTCTGTTGGCCGAGAGGCTGTCAGTCACCTGTTCTTGAAGGACCTGCTGCTTCCTGCATAGGTCGGCGAGTGAAGAGGCGGCACTGGCAGGCTGGCTGCCTGGACGCCCTCCGCCTCTGTGACTTGCCCTCTAGAGGCCCCGCTCCTGGGCTTTGTGCAGGGAGCAGCCTTGGTGCCCTGGGGGCAGTTTTGAGATGCTGACTGTGAATGTCAGCTTTCACAGTCAGCATTTTAAATTCCCCTACACTCATTTGAAAAGGTTGTCTTGAAAAGAAGGCCAGAAAGAATGGGAGGGGCCGTTTATTCAGAATTGAAATCACAAAAGCTGTCAGGGCCAGCAAGCCTCTGGGCCGGGTCTTGGGACTGGTGACCCTGAGCCCCAGGCGCTGGGGGCCTGCGGGTGAAAACGCAGGTTGTTCAATGCCTTTGTTCCTTGCTGATTAATGAACCAGCTTAGTGAGTTAAAGTGGTAACAGCTTGATTTTCCAGACTCACTTGGGTTTTGTCTTTGATTTTGGGCTTGGGACAGGAAGAAACGTGGCCCTTGGCCCTCAGCGGGGCTCTGCCTAGGGGGCCCCTGGGCGTGGCCTCAGGGCTCCAGTGGAGGGAGAAGAGGCCTCCTGTGTGCAGATCACTGGGCCCGGTGACTTGCTAAATTCAGCAGATGGTGCCAACAGCAGGGAGGCTGCGGGGCGGGGCCTCTCAAGAGCATGCGCTGGGCTGGGGCCTCAGGACACCGGGTCTGGACTGGAGAAGGTTGGGGGGAGGGTGGCGGGCTGTGGGACAGAGGGGGCCGCTGCCGGCCGGCTGGCGTCGGATCTCCAGCACACCTGACCCTGGTAAATTTGATCCTGCAGTTAAAACACTTGTGCTAGACGCACTCACAGTGAACTCGCTAACCAGAGGAGAGTAACTCAGGTCCATTTTGATGTTTCATCAGTTGGCAAATGGCCACCTGCTTGGGAATCCAGAGCAGAGGACGGAGAAGCTGCCTTGGGTTTTGGAGATGCTGCCGGGCGCGGGGGCGCGCGGTGCCCGCGACCCACACGGCTGGAGAGCAGGACTCGCAGGGGGCGCCAAGGGGTCGCTGTCCTGGGGTGGAGATATTTTTCTCACTTGTGCACAAACATTTTGAGTTGCTCGTTCTCAGCACACCCTGTGACCGGCATTTCACACCCTGCAGGCGGCGCTGGTGGGAAAGGTGGAAGTTCAGTGGTCGGTGATGGTTCGGAAAACGTGCGAAGGGATGTGGGGGCCACTGGGCATCGGGGGTCTGGACCTGCTGACGGTGGAAGGGACGGCACTGTGGGCGGTGTGGCTGCCTGGACCAGCTCCAGGGACCCTGGATCCGGGGTCCGGGCCAGCTCAGGTACTCCACTCAGCGCAGTTGCATTTTAAGTATTTCTTGTCATAATTAATAGTAATTTGAAATTTCTTAGCCGGGAGGATCTGTTTTGGACTTGAGGGAAGTATCGTGCTGCTCTGACTTGGGACAGTCTGTTCTCACTGGGCCGTGTTGGCGGCCGCCGTCCAAGGCAGTGACACGTACGAGGAAATCTAGTCAATGGCTTTGGAGTTGACATTGGCTCCTGCGTGAGCAGAGAGGACTCTCAGGACGCATGTGTCTGTGTTCTCACGGCCACAGCCTGCGTCCTGCAGGTGTTCCCAGAGCAGAAGTGGGGAGCCAGGCTTTGGGGCATAGCAGAAAGCTCGTGAGGAAATGGGTGAAAGGCCTTTGCCCTGGGCCAGCTGGGGTTCTGGTCCAGCTCGAGGCTAAGCAGGCGGATCAGAGGGCTATAACCTGTGTTCAGCTCTGACCTCGTGGAGTCTGAGCCGGTTTCGAATGTTCCTCCTTGTTTTATTAACATGTTTGCTTCTCTGCTAGTAGAAAAGTCTTGGTCATCTTATTTTGAGCCTGGAGAAAGGACAGGAGACACTGAATTTGATTTTGGAGATTCTGGTTCAAATCGATTGGATGGCAGCGGCCTTAGTGAACACGGAGCGAAAGGTACCGGAGCCCCGGGGTCCAGTGTATGATGTTGGTCGTTTCTGTGCTGGAAACACCGGTCACAGAATGCACTGAACATTGTCTGGTGAGGGTGTTGCGTGCGGGTCAACATGCTGGAGACGATTTTGGAAATTAAGGGTTTTGGGCTCGGCGCCAGTGAGGAGGCCTGGGCCAGCTGACCACAGGCAGGCCATGTCTGGGCTGGCCAGGCCCAGTGCTGGGAGCCAGGCGGCCTGCCGACCAGGTCTGGGTCCATTTGGAACGGGCTTCCAGCTCTGCCATTGTTTAAGTAATGTCCTCGTGTTCCCATTAGAGGAGAGCATCTGGCTCTCCAGCGTCGGCGTTGGAGACGGAGCTGAGTTTGAGTTTGGAGGTGCTGGTTCGCGTGGGCTCCCCGGTGCCGGCCCTGGCCGCTCAGGCCTGGCATGGAGGCGAGAGGGCGGCCCGGGAGCAGGGGCCGAGCACCCCGGCGGAGGCTCTGCAGGCGCAGCCCGTGGCGTGGGCCCGCCGGGCCTGCCGGAGCTGGGAGGCAGTGGCAGGGAGCGCCGCGGTGGATCCGCCCGGGCCGGGGGAGCGAGTCCTGTGTATCCTATCCCGGGCGCTGTTGCCAAAAGACCCAAATGATGGGCCTATTTCCTTTAATCACACTTGGTTTTCCACCAGGCGCGAAGGTGTGGTCTCCCGGTCCTGGCGGTGGAGGCAGGAAGGGCACAGTTGGACCCCACGGGCTCGGGGCCACCAGCCCGAGCAGCGCAGGTACCTGTGGCCTGGCCAGGGTTCCCGGCAGGCACCGTGTCCGGGGAACAGAGTCGTGTCTGCTGGTTAGCAAGTGAGGACCCCGAGATAAATCTTAAAGGACAGGAATCACGAACCTCCTGTTTGCAAAAGCAGCCAAGCTCGGCAGTGGTGTGCGGGGCCCCTGTGCCGGGCATGGATGGCCTGGCCCCCATGCTGGCCGTGTGGGGCTCCCCATGCCGGGCGTGGACGGCCTGGCCCCCGCAGCATGCAACCGTCACCTACTGCAGTTTTGTGTGCGCGGCTGAGGGTGCAGGCGGGACTCATGGGGTCCAGCTGTTACGCTGGGCCTGGGCCTGGCGCCTCAGCTGTTTGCAGGTTCAGGTCGTCTTCTCTGAGAACCTCCTCAAGTGGAAACACCAGGCTGTGCAGTCTTGGAGCCGAGCGTTGCTCTAATCTGATCAGCTACGCCAGGGGCCGCCCATGCCAGGCCCTGCGGGCGCCAGGCCAGAGCCAGCCTCCGGGCAGGGGTCTGGGAAACACCCTGGTTCGTGTTTCAACCCAACCTCAGGATGAAAACTCTTGTTCAGTTAAGCGTGAGCAGCAAGGCCCTGCCGGGAGTCCGTCTGCCTGAGCTGCTCAAGCTTCCGGCCACTGTCTGTCGGGTGAGGCTCGGACGGGAGAGCAAGAACCGAGCCGGGGTCACTCTCAGCCTTTGGGCATCAGCTTTGAGGTCAGCGCTTCCTGGAAGGAGGAAATCGGAAATCGCTGGTTCTTCTGGCCCTGACTTGTGGTCGAGACCGAGGCTGGAGAGCCTGGGGTCAGCCCGCTCCGGGCCGCAGGCCTGCTCTGGGCTGCTGGAGGGGACTTGCCCTCCCTGGCCAAGGGTGGCCGGGACTCCAGACGGTGTGTTCGGGCGTCAGCTCTGGGCTTCAGGACAAGCCAGGGAGGTGTCTGTGAGCCGGTGCCTGGGCCCCCGGCCCGCTCCCCGAGCCCCAGGGGACCCGGATCCCCCAGACCTGAAGCGACTCCAAGTGGGGCTGTCTGGCGGGGGTGGGTGGGGCCTGAGCTGGGTCCCCGAGAGTCGTCGGCTGTGGCTCCGCCTGGCTGGCCTGGGCCCCGCGTGAGCCGGTCCCCCAGCATCCCTTGCGGCTCTGGCCCGCCGGGCCCGCTGCCCGGCCCTCTTCATCCCGCTTTAAGATGCTTTTTCTCTTTTTCACCCCACTGAGTCACCCCCAGACAGAGCCTGATCGTTCTGTTCCGTTTTGAATGAGGTGCTGCTGGCTCCTCCCACGCAGAGCCCAGGGAGGAGCAGGGTGTTGAGGAGAGTTAGATTCTGTGTTTCTCTGAAGCCGAAGGTTCTTTTGTCTATTGATTTACTAGGACTCGACGTTACTACGTGTTTTTCATGTTAAAGTGACATGAAACAATTTGTATGCAGGAGAGGCTCAATCACATTTCAAGAGAAACAGAATAAAACAGTGCAGTTTCCTGGAGTTTCTTTTATTTTTTAAATATTTACTTATTTATGCACACAAGAGCTGGGGTGCAGGCCAGAGGTGCGGGGGGTGAGAGGAGTCACCAGAGACAAAGCAGGGAACAGAACAGGCGGATCCACTGAAACCCACTGCTGAGGGGGCCGCGGGGAGACAGACGAGTCTGCCGCGCCCTGTGGGCAGCTCCCTGGCCGGGATCGCACTCCAGCCGCTGTGGCTGGCGATGGCTTGACAGCACCCAGACTTAACCCCCGTGCCACTGGGGAGGCCTCCTTGATTGTTTTCGTTGAGCTGCTTTTAGACCAGCAACGCCTGCAGCGGGTGGCACCTGCGGACACAGCAGACAGCAGGGGAAGGTGGCTAAGGCTCCCTGGCAGCCTGGGCTTCTCTCTTGCCGCCCAGCCCGCACTCTGGGCCATTCCCGGAGTCCACCCGGCCGCTTGGCTTCACAAAGGGCCTTAAAAATGGCCAACTGTGGGAGCCAAGGCTTGGGGGCTCGCACTGTCCCTGCAATCGGGAGAATTGCATTTTCTTTGTGTGTCCATCACTGAATCATTGGTGCTCATGGAGGCACTTGGATGAAACTTGCCTCGAGCCCATGGGTGAGGCTTGGGGCGAAATGGGTTGGGAGTGCTGCTGGGGTGCAGACACTGCCCTGGAGGGGGCGAGATGGCTGTGCTGGGGCCTCTGTGGCCATGGGGCCCTGCCAAGCTGTGGGAACACAGGCACCCCTGGCCTAGCCTCCACCCTTGGGGTCTGCGGACGTGAAGCCGCCTGTGCCCACTGTGACATGGCTGTGCCTTGTGCCCCGCAGGCTCCCACATTCCAGAGGCTACTCCCAAGTACTCGGAGACAGACACCATTGTGGGTGAGTGGAGCCGTTGCCTTGCAGGGCGCGCAGACCAGGGCCGGCCCACACTGAATCCGTCAGCTGGGCCTCCTACCGCCTGGCAGTACGTCTTGCTCTGACCCTCTCCTGAGATACACCCCAGACATGTCCACATGAGGTCGGTTTGGAGGTGCTGGGTCCCGAGAGTGGCTGCAAGGTTCACTCTGGGGAAGGTCTCCCCAGAGCCCCCCTTTTGGCAGCACCAGCGAGTTCCCAGGTGACAGAGACGATGGTTGTGTCCAGAGGGCAGGTTTGTTACAAGAGGGAGGGAGAGCAAAGGGCACTTGCATGGACACAGCGGGCAGCGAGGCAGCACGAGAGGGATGGATTTGCTGAGAGAGGCCTGCGTGGTCACAGGGGGCAGCCTGGGGGAGCCTCCCCAGCTGAGGGGTCAGTGAGGAGAAGCCCCGGCATGGCCACTGGTCCCGACAGGCAGGAGGCTGCTGCCCCGTGGAGGGACAGAGTTGGCAGCGGGGGTCTGACGTGGGTCTAGGCGACCAGCGGCAGCAGCCTGTGCTAACTGCAGTGCCCTCCCACCCACAGGCGAGGCGTCCACGTGGGGCAGCGGCTCCTACAAGGCCTTCGACGGTCACATCTTCTCCTTCCAGTCCTCCTGCCCCTACACCTTCTGCCGCCACTGCGTGGAGTCGGGTGGGGACTTTGATGTGGAACTTCGGCGCAGCCCTGGCGGCGCCATTGAGAAGACGCGGGTCACCATTGATGGCAACGACATCTCCATCCTTGGAGACCTCGTCGTGGTGAACGGGGAGAGGTGAGCGTGGGCGGGCAAGGCCGGCAAGCGGGAGGGAAGGCCGAGGTCACCCTGTGCCCCGCCCCCGCGCTGGACGCTCCGCGGCTGTGACCTCCGGCTGAGGTTTGGGGCGTGGGTCCCACGCGGGCAGGGCGGCCTCTGCCAGGCTGTTTCGAGGGCCCAGATGCAGGTGGTGTGTGTCCGGCGGCGGCTCCTGCACAGAGACGATCATGCGTGTGCCAGGAAGTGCACACGGGCTACAGCGACGGGCTCGGGCCGTTGTGTTTGGAAATTGCCGCCGCGGTGGCGGGGTGGGGGGCCTCGCCGGCGACCCCAGGGCCAACGCCTTTGCTGTGGGTTTCACTTGAGATTTTTGAAGTCGTCTGATCACGTTCACCGTTTTTCTCTCATTCGTTTCTCTAAAGCCTCAAGTATTTATTCATCGCTCCTCATAAGCCTTCAGTATCAGAAAAAAGTCATTCTGCTTCTTCTTCAGAAATTATTAAAACAGGAAGCCTGGGCTGCTATCCCTCGTCAGGCCGCGCTGGCTGCGGCACGTGGGCTGGGCGCGGCTGGGCTGACCCACTGTGCTCTGCTCCGCAGAGTCCAGCTCCCCTACACCAACAAGCTGATCCACATCCGGACGCTCGGGGAGTACAAGGTCCTGAGCAGCCGCCGCGGGACCCTCACACTGATGTGGGACAGAAACAGCAAGCTCTCGGTAGGCCCAGCGCGAGGCCCGCATGTGGGGCTCGGTGCCGGTGCGTCCAGCCCCATGCGTCCAGCCCTCTGCGTCCAGCCCTGTGCATCCAGCCGTAAACACAGGAGCTGTCAGGGACACTGCGGCTGCGGCTTTGCAAAGGCCCCTGCCGCTGCCCGCTGCGCCGCTCAGCGTCCAAAGTGCCAGAAAGGCCATGCTGTTGTCAGGCTGCTGTCCAGCCGACAGGCTTGGGGTGTCGGGAGAAGGTGTGGCCCCGCCCAGCAGGAGGGCTCTGGGGACCCCCAGCCCAGAGGCAGGTGCCCCTCCGGCCTGCACCCACCCGGCCCTCTCTCTCCCCCAGCTCACTCTGCACAAGCAGTACGAGACCTGCGGCCTCTGTGGCAGCTTCGGCAGCGCGCCAGGTGAGGCTCTGGGCACTGGATGATCCACACTCGCCTGAAGAAAGAGAAACTGTGGACAGAGCCCCAGGCCAGTCTGGAGGCCGCGCAGGAGCTGGGGCCTGACCAAGCACCTCTTCCTTTCAGGGAACATCTCCGAGCACCTGGCCGCCAGCAGGATCCCTGGGGACTGCCCGGAAGCCGTGGCCAGGGCCCATGAGGTCTGCGCGGACGGGGTGCAGGTAAGGTGCCACGGGCCTGGCCGCCTCTCCGGGCCTCACACTTTGCACTGGAGCCCCGCAGACCTGGGCCCACGTGTCTCCACTCCACCCCCATGCCCGTCACATCCGGGCCTCCCAGCCTGCGCTGACCATGCAGAGACTGTGCACTGGCCCCCAAACCTCGGCCCGCACCCTAGGTGAGCAGCTGAGTTGTGTCCTGGTGACACCCTGTGGGCTCTGTGCGCCGCCGAGCTGGGGGCTGGCGCCGGGGCCTGGGGGGACGGCACCCTCCCCTCCGGCTCTGCTCAGAGCCAGCTGCCCGGGGCTTGTGGACACTGTGGGCCTGCTGGGCCCCTGGGGGCGTCACCCCAGAGCCACCTTGTTGCTCCCAGCAAAGCAGATGGAGAGGCTCCCAGGAGGCCCCTTGCCCTGAGGCCTGGCCTGCGCCCCGGGCTGGCAGGGAGACCCCCATCGGCCCCTTTGCTCCCGTCACCTGATGGAGATGAGGCCTGGGGTGACGCAGCCTCGCATCCTGGTGTGCGGTGGGCGGCATGTCCTCCTGGCTGGCTGGTTTCAGTGGCGCGGATATGTGACGGGCACCCCAGGGCCCTGCTGAGCCCAGAGCCTATGCCCTGGCCAGAGGCCCCGGCCTGCCCGCTAGGGCCAGCACCTGTGTGGACAGCTGTGGGGCTCGGAGAGCAGGGTCCTTGGGTCCTCCCTGAGCTCCCCATTCCGTGGTGCCAGTGGGGTCCAGCTCTGTTCAGGAGAATGGGCTCCCGCAGGGGCGCTGGCCCCACCCCACGGCGGGGAGAGCTGCAGCGGCCCTGTGTCCCGTCGTCATGGGGGCTCGTCCTGCACCGCTGGCTTCTGTTGACTGACCAGGGGGTTCCGAGGCCCCCGAGGCCCCTGCCGTCTGGGCTTCGAATGATGCGGGGTGACAGCTCGGTGGGCGGTGCCGACGGAGGGATTTCTCCCCTGGCGTGGCAGAGTGGGACTTTGGGGCCACGCGGGGAACTGGCTTGACTTGCTCAGTAGGGCCTGAGGCTTCGCGGGCCCTGGGTCTCCTGTGCGCTGGGTCCCTCCCGTCGCTGCTCCTCCCCGGAGCGTCCCCCCTCCCCCGCTTCCTGCGGGGCTGACGTGCCTGCTTTGCCCGCAGCACTGTGACAAGATGATCCGCGACTACTTCGAGCAGTGCGGGAAGGTGGGCCCGCTGGCCCGGGACTACCAGGCGGTCTGCGTGGACGAGTACTGCCGGGCCCAGGGCCGCGCCTCCGCCTGCGCCACCTTCTCCGAGCTGTCCCGGCTGTGCGCGGCCGACGGCCCCGGCACCTTCGAGGCCTGGCGCGAGGACCCCGAGGTGTTCTGCGGTAGGTCCCGAGGGCGCGCTTCTCTCAGACACGGTCCTGCCGTGAGGGGGGAGGAAGCCAGGCCCTGGGGTGGGGGGCGGCCCCAGTCGGGTGGGAGCTCAGCAGGGCGGAGCCCCCACCCCCCCCCCCCCCCCACACCAGAGCAGCAGAACGCCGAGAAGCCTCCACAGGAACGTGGAGGAGCCCCTGGCGTGGTGACGAGGACTGAGCTAGTCCTTCCCAAGCTGAGTCGGCACTGGGTGTGAGCTCCACGCAGTGCAGAGCCCTGGCCCTGGCATGTTCCGTGCGCGGTCCCCACATCCCAGGCCAGGGGACGTCGTGGCGCCTGCATCCTCCACGCTGCTGTGAGGGCGGCCGCGGGGCTCAGCAGGAGGGCGGTGCAGTTGCCTGAGGAGCCCCCCCCAACCCCTCACCCCTGCTCCCATGTCCCTGCCCCGTGCCTCTGCCCCTGACCCCGTGCCCCTGCGTCTCTGTTTCTGCAGAAAAGCCCCTCTGCCCCGAGGGACACGTCTACAGGGAGTGTGTGCCGGCGAACCCTGCCACCTGCTCCAACGTGGCCCCCTTCCAGGACAGCGAGTGCGTGAGTGGCTGCACCTGCCCGGAAGGTACTGCATCTTGGCTCTTCCCAGGAATCGCACGGCCCCTGGGACGGCCCCAATCACATGCGTGGGCGCCCCCTGCTGTCCCATGGTCCCGCTGGACACTGCCTGTCCCCCCGGGAAGGGACTGAGGCACCCCCGGGCCAGGGCAGGCGTTGACCACGGTGCCACCCGCAGGTTACCTGCTGGATGACGTTGGAGACAAGGGCGGCTGCGTGCTGAAGGCAGAGTGTCCTTGCGAGGCCGGCGGGAAGGTGTACCAGACAGGGGATGTCCGTGAGGGGCCCTGCGGCTCCCAGTGGTACGTGGGTGGCCTGTCTGCCATCCCCCGGCAGCTCTGTGGCCTGGTCATGCTGTTCTTTCTCTCGCTTGATTTACTTCCTCCATCCACCCTGCGGCTCAGGAGTCAGAGCAGCCTCGTCACGGTTTCTGCCGACCTTCCATCCCAGGTGTCCTTGCACAGGACGCCAGCTTCATGTGTCCTGACGGGCACCAGACGCGGTCACCAGCCAGCCCTGGGCCTGGGAGGACAGGCAGCAGCTAGAGAGCCGGGGCCGCAGGGCAGCTGCCCAGCGAGTGGTCACACGTGGCCCAGCTCTCTGCGCCCCCCACCTGGCCGTTGGCCCTAGTGCAGGCGGTGGCAACTGCCTCAGGGTGGTCCTGGGGTGCCCGTGGCCTGCTGAGTCAGAGCAGTGTCTTCCTCCCTCTGTGCCCTGCACCGTCGCAGTGGCCGCACCTGGCTCCCCCGAGACACTGCGTCTGCAAGGAGGGTCTCTAGGCAGCCGCTGTGTGCTCCTCCCCACACGCTGGGATGGTCAGTGGGGACAGGAGGTCAGTCACAAGCCGAGGAATGGCTGCCATGACCTGTGGGGTACGGCGCCGCCTGCAGAGGCTGGCCCAGGCTGGATGCAGCTGCAGGTACCAGAGGCTGCACGCAGGGACTCGTTCTCTAAGAAGGCGAAAGTCAGAGCCGCGGAATCCGTGCTGACCGCGTCTCCTGGGTCACTCCCGCTCTCTGGCCCTCGTCCTGCTGCGCAGTGCCAGTGTGCAGGTCCATGCGAGATTTCACGGTGACTCTTCTAGGTGCCTTTTGGCGTCTGGGACGTGGTGTTTGAAACCGCAGCCCCCGCTGACCTGAGGCCTTGTACAGAGCTGGTGAGCGGCGGGGACAGCCGTCCAGCAGAGTGTCAGGACTCGCTCCGTCCAGCCTCTGGCTCCTGTGCTCAGGCTATTTACTTCGCGCCAGGAAGAGCCTGCCTGGCCCCCTAATGTAGCCGTTGTGTCTCCCCAGCACCTGCCAGGAAGCCAAGTGGTCGTGCACTGAGGCACGGTGCCCCGGGAGGTGCAAGGTGGAAGGAAGCTCGCTCACCACCTTCGATGGGGTCAAGTACAGCCACCCGGGGAACTGCCACTTCCTGGCCATCCACGTGCGTAGCCGCCCCCTTCGCGCTTCCCGCAGGCCCAGTCCTTGCCATTAGCACCTGCTTTAAAAACGGGTCACAAACAGCCCCTCATTCCTAGCACACGTGTGGCGAGCCCTGCCGGCGCGTCCTGCTGTGCCTGAGCTGCCCAGCGGGCAGAACACACAGCCCCGCGTCCACTGGGGAGTCTCCCGCGTCGCATGCTTGCCTGCTCCCCAGCCCCTCTTCCCCTCACAAGGCGCCCCCACCCACCGGCGCCCCCTTATGTCTGTGTCCAGCTCTGAGGATGCAGATGGGCATCCGTGGGGCCTCGCCTTCCTGTGAGACTCTTTTCAGAAAAAAGAGAGACCCCTCAATACTGCCAGCCTGGCCACAGGCCCACCCTGTAACCTGGGTGGCGGCTTCCCCGGGCGGTGCTTGGCCCTTGGCCGGGACTGTCCATCTCCCCTCCTGGCAGGAACCCAGCGCGTAGGGTTGCCCATCCTCGTGCTGGTCAGCGTCCAGTGCCTAAGAGTCCGGCCACTGCCAGCACGTTCTCGTGTTCCTCTTGGCTTCTCAGGCGGCTGGTGCCGGGCATGTGGCCCGCAGGAGGGCAACCCAGCTTGTGGGGAGAGTGGGTGGGCAGTGGCGGGTGCAGGGCAGTGCTCGCCTGAGCCGCGCAGACGCTGGCCTGGAGCAGGAGCGGCAGCGCCTCGGCCCGCAGTCCACGGCAAAGCGCCTTTCCCAGGCGGAGAAGCCGAGATGGGAGGGAGGTGGTGCTGAGGAGCCTCCTCTGAGGGTTCCCTGCAGGGGTCGCGCCGCCCAGATGCCCTGCGGCCCCATCCCTCCCACCCCCCACTGGACCAGCGGACCTGCATCCAGTTCCAGAAGCACTGGCTACCCCGCATGCACGAGTCGCACTTGGGGTGTGGCGCAGTGTCTGCCGTCACTGAGCCCTCAGCCAAGTGCAATGCGTGTCCCTGACAGGACGAGGACTGGTCCGTCACCGTGGAGCTCCGCCCATGCCCCAGCGGCCAGTCTGGGACCTGCCTGACCAGCGTGGCGCTGCTCTTGAACTCGGTGAGTGACCAGCCGCTGTGCTGCTCAGACCATGCCCAGCCGGGGCTGCTCAGACTCAGAACCCCGGTGGTGGAGACAGCCGGTCTGGGTGAGGCCTGGGTGCGAGTGACGCTGCCGGGTCCGCCGGATGCTCGGCACGTGCAGGGTGCCAGAGGCCTCAGCGCACCGCCCCCTGCACCCCCTGGCCGGGCAGAGGCGACTTCGCTTGCTTATACTTTCTGCAGTTGGAACGGACACCGCAGCCAGAAAAGGCCTGCGTGGGGCGGTTAGCCGTGCCGGCCGGGAGCTTTCGGGTCTCGAGTTCCCTGTCTGCAAATCAGGGCTAAAGATTCCTTTGGGGTCTTCTCCAAAGCACTGTGCTGGGAAGCAAGTACAGCAAAAGCTTTAGGAATGTTCTGCGTTGCGGACATTTGTACGTGAACTGAATAAAACTGTGCATCTCTGGCACACCAGCTTGGGCCCACGTCGCACTAAGGGGAGTTCGCTTCCCACATTCAGGTGAATTAACCATGTGCTTTAAATATTAGTCCGTTTCAGTCGACAAATACGTATTCAATAATGATGGGACCGTCACGAATGACAACATCAGAAATCAAAGTTACTACTATTCAGGTAGGTTTGGTAATGACACTAAAAGTAGATGTCATTTGTTTTTATTTTTATTTAGTTTTAAAGATTTTATGCATGCAAGAACTAGGGTGCAGGTCAGAGGTGTGTGTGGGGGAGAGGACTCCCCAGAGACAGAGTGGGGAGCAGAACGGGGGGGTCCACTGAAATCCACTGCTGAGGGGAGCAGCGGGGAGACAGGAGAGGTCTGCTGCGCCCTGTGGGTCACTCCCTGGCTGGGGAGCAAACTCAGGCTGTAGTGGCTGGTGATGGCTTCATAGTGCTGAGACTTAGCCACTGCGCCCCCAGGGAGGCCCAATTTGCTCAATTTTTAAAGGTATTAAGTGTCTCTGTTATTAGCAGATTGCATTGAAGCATTTTAAGAAGTTAAAAGCTGTTTCGTCTGTTAATCACTGCTCTTAATGTGGCACTTTTGCAGACAAATTACAGATCTTCAGAGTGTCTTCCTCGTACCTGCAAGTGGAGACACACTTCCACGTGAAGATGCAGATCCAGACGGTCCCCGTCATGCAGCTCTACCTGTCCATGCCCCCCGGCCGGTTCACGGACACAGTCGGTGGGTGCCGCCCTCCCCGCCCCGGCCCGGCCCGTGGTCACTGCATGTCAGCCATAAAAGTACTCCTGTAACCTCCCGAACATGCGGTGGCCACGTCACTCCAACCTGCTTTCTATTGGAAAAAGTTCTATTGCAAAAAATGGTCTTCAACACTTTACACCTTGTGAGATTTTTCAATCAGGGTATTTAGTGAGTTGGGATTTATGTTGTATATCACGTAGCTAAGGCTTTGTGCTTAGCACAAAAAGGGCTAAGATGCACTTTTTTTTTAAAGATTTATCTTTTATTTATTTATACAAGCACTGGGTACAGTCAGAAGGGCGGGAGGGTGAGAGGATCCACCAGAGCCAGAGCGGGGAGCAGAGCAGGCAGAAGGACCGAAGTCCACTGCTGAGGGGAGCAGCGGGCGGCAGGAGAGGTCTGCGCGCCATGTGGGACCCTCCTCCGGTGGCCGGGGAGCAGCCAGGGATCGAACCGGCGCTGCAGAGGCTGCGGGCAGCTTCGCAACCCAGCGCTCAACTGCTGCGCCACCGGGGAGGCCCCTAAGATGCACTTTTATTTAAAAGCCTTGTTGTCAGTCCCAGCCATGTCACTGCTCATCTTCTGGGCCCTCTGGTGTGAGGTGGCTGCCATAGAAATCAGTTCTCATGGCTGCTGCTGGGCGTCGTGCCAACAAAGCAACCACAGCAGCCGGAGGCGACCAAGCCTTTGCAGCAACCCACCACCTGGGAAGGTGACTTGTATGCTCCCAGGGATGAGCATGACTCAGGGCAGGAGGGCGCAGATAAGGGCCCACTGAGCGCAGGGCATGTGGTCACATAAATGCCGTCATCAGCCTCTCCTCCTTGGAGCAGGTGTGGATATAGCAGAGACAGGAGCAGCACAGGCTGGGGCCAGGGATGTGAAAAAAAAAATGGGCATTAATTCGTGGTGTCAGGAAACAGCACTTTATGTGTAAAGAGTGACCAGCGCATGCTCTGGGGCCGCTTCCTCGGGCTTTGATTGGATCAAAGATCCGGGGGGCTGGACACCCCCTCAGCGCCGAGGCACCACTGAGCGCCGTGTGCTCCTCAGGGCTCTGCGGCTCCTACAACAACAGAGCCGAGGACGACTTCATGTCCAGCCAGAACATTCTGGAGAAGATGTCCCAGGCCTTTGCTGACTCCTGGGAAATGATGCCCTGCCAGAGAGCAAGCCCTGCCTCCTGCATCAGCATAGAGAAAGGTATGGCCAAGGGCGCTGGTCGGGCACTCTGGGGTCGAGGCTTGCATGGTGACAACGTGGGCATGCCTGGTCCTGCTGGCTGGTCTCCCAGCTCCGCCGGTGTTCGAGGAAACAGCAGAGACACAGTCGGGCTGGCTGAGGCCAGGAAATACGTCGGCCATAGGGAAGCAGGTTGACTAGTTACCCAATTCTTGGCATCATCTTTCCCTCCTTACCGAGTCTCCCTGCAGTTGCAGCATTTCAGGGTGAGAGCAGACGGCACAGATCACTTGTGCGTTACTCGTCCCTGTCACTTGGTTGTGCAAGTGATTAGAGCAGAAATAGGCGCACCCCAGTGCCTGAGCTGCTGGTGCCTCCTGTGCACTAGACATACCAGCCTAGCAAAGTGGCTTGTCAGGCGCCTCTGAGCTGTTGTGATCCAGCTTGTGTTGCACCTGAGTTCTCCACGAATCCAACTCAGTTTATCCACAGAGACTCTCGAGGACCCTATGAGGGTGTTGCCCCTCAGCGTGCTGTGGCTGGGGCTGGTCTCCTGACAGCGGACATCAAGCCGTGACCCCAGGGTGCAGGTGCAGGTCTTGCCCTGGTTGTCACCTGCTCTTTCACAAGGAATGCAAGCGACTAAAATACATGTTGATACATAAGTTTCTGAAATAATGTGCATATTCAAGAAGACCGCATAGCTTGGGACGATATTTAAAAATTTCTAAGGCAATTCCTTTTGAAAATTTTGGTGCTTGTTTTGATTTCAAAAACGTTAATGTGTCAAGTAGAAGCATTGAGGTCAACATAGCACAAGATGCTGGATGTTCACAATGCTTGTAGGTAGCACAAGTGGAAACAGAAGAGGTAAAAAAAAATGTGTATCTTATAAGAAATCAAGGCAATTGATGACAAACTGAACTGTGAATGATTTGAGCTAGAAAAATTAACATTTAGGAAGTGTTAGCAGAGCTTGTCCTTCTGGGTCACCAAGCATTTGCCTCTTGGATGCTTTTCTGGTGACTTTTCCTTTCTGTTAATTTGGAAACTGGGTTATTTATAAACCAACCACATGTCAACTGGGCACCTGAACGCTGACACTCGTGTTTGGGTGAGTGGTATTGGTTATCTCAGGAAAGCTGAAGGGACCCTCTGGGATGGCTAAGACGCGATGGGGTGGTGCAGTGCTGGCTTCTACCATCCTACTATAATTTAGACATAAACCTATGTTTTAGATTAAAGGCACCTAAATAAATAATCTCCCTTTGTTCCATTTTTATAGACAGTGCATATCAGAAAAATCTTAGTGGCTTTAATTACAAGAGTCCGAAGCTGATAAAGATTCTGCTTAGCTTGAGCATTTCTGATTTGTGGTGTGCTGTTTTTCATACAATAATAGCAAATTAGTTTTATCGTAGCAAATGTATTGAAGCTTAATTGTTTTAATTAAGTCAAAACTGTTAAAATTTATACTTTTTCTTCCAGTTACAATCATGACCCTGTTGGTAGTAACTTGGGAAGTGTTCGTTTCTTCCAGAGAGGTTTGCGGAAAGGCACTGCGGGATTCTCCTCGACACCAGGGGACCCTTCGCCTCCTGCCACCTGGTGGTGAACCCCAAGCCCTACCACGAGGTATGCCCGGGACAGCAACCACGCCCCGCAGCTGCACACACGTTGAGGGCCTCCCTGGCGCCTGGGGGGGTCTCGGGCTGTGGCCCCCACGGCCTGAGTTCGATCCCGGTGGGGAGCGGCCCGCAGGGCGCAGCAGACTCGCGCTCTCCGCGCTGCTCCCTCCGCGGGTGTGGCAGCCCGGCCCGCCCCGCTCCCCGCGCTGTCTCTGGGGAGTCCTCCCACCCCCACCTCTGGCCGCACCCCAGCTCTGCTGCGCAGAGTTAAGTAAAGTCTAAGAAACGGGGAGAAGCCCCGACGTGGGCCGGCGTCACGGTCCGCGCCGAGGCCCGCGGCTCCCCTCTCGCCCGGAGCCCGCCCGGCCGCCCAGCCGGGGCCGCGAGACGCCCGGGCGGGCCCGTCCCGGGCTGGGAGGCCGCGCGGTGCTTCGCGTTTCGGGGGGAGTCCGCGGAGCTCCAGGGAGCCCCGGGCGGCCCCGTCTCACGCCCCCCCCCCCGCCCCCCAGGAATGCAAGCGCTTCACCTGCACGTGCGAGCGCGGCCGCGACTGCCTGTGCGCGCTCCTGGGCAACTACGTCAAGGCCTGCGCCGAGCGGGGCACGCTGCTGGCCGGCTGGCGCGACGGCCGCTGCGGTGAGGGGCGGGGCGGGGGCGGGGCGGGGGCGGGGCGGGCGAGGCTGCTGGCCGGCTGGCTCGACGGCCGCTGCGGTGAGGGGCGGGGCGGGGGCGGGGCGGGGGCGGGGCGGGCGAGGCTGCTGGCCGGCTGGCGCGACGGCCGCTGCGGTGAGGGGCGGGGCGGGGGCGGGGCGGGGGCGGGCGAGGCTGCTGGCCGGCTGGCTCGACGGCCGCTGCGGTGAGGGGCGGGGCCGGTGGGGCGGGGCCGACGTCGCCCCGCCCCCTTAGCCCCACCTTGTGCGCCCGGACGCCGGGGCCTATCGAGATGACGTCATGACGTCCTGCCACAGAAGCTGCCTCCGAGCCGTCCCTGCGCTTTGCTTCCTGCTTTGTCTTCCTCAGCGCGTCCGCGTTCGCGCCGGGGCGCGCGGGTGTGTGTGGCGGCCGCGTCTGTCGCTGCCGGAGGCGGCGTTCGTGCGGGCTCTGTGCGGTGACGTGGTCGTGGCGGGGCCGTCGCTCCGCCCGGCTCCGCGCCCGCCTTCGGCTGCGCGGCTGCGGCCTTCCCGGACGTCCTCTCGGGCGCCCTCCCGGCTCCTCGGGGAAGCCCGAGCCGTCCTCAGAACCAGACGGTCCCAGGACCCGCCCCTGAGTCCCGCGGCCCGGCCCGCTAGCGGAGCACGGCCCGGCGGGCTCCCCGCGGGTTCTGTCCCCGCCGTGCTCTCGGAGGACCCCCCTCCTCGCGGGTGCAGCCCCAGGCGTCCCGGGCAGCCGTCCTCCCTCCCCAGCACTGCGCGAGGCCGGCACCGCCCCGGGGGCAGGGCTCTGCCTGGAACCGCCCGCGAGCGTGGGCCAGGACAGCCTTGGGAAAAGCGGAAAAAATAATTTCATTCTTCTTGGTCCGCGTGTCCCGCTGGGTGCCCGTGATGCCCTGGGCTCGCGCCACCATCTGCACCTGCGCCCACAGAGCACTCCTGTCCAAGCGGCCTCGTCTTCAAGTACAACGTCAAAGCCTGCAACAGCTCCTGCCGGTCCCTGTCGGAGAGAGACAGGAGCTGTGACGTGGAGGATGTGCCAGTGGATGGCTGCACCTGCCCCACCGGCACCTTCCAGAACAGCGAGGGGCGCTGCGTGCCCAAGTCCCAGTGCGACTGCTACCTGGACGGCCAGGTCCTGCAACCTGGCAGGCTCATCCACCTCGATGACAACAAATGGTAGGACTGGCGCCGCAGCCCGCGGCCTGGGCTTTGCTAGCTACGTTCCCTACCGAGGCTGGCACCACCCCTCTAACCTGGAGTGCCCTGCCCCACTGAGGCTGGAAGTGGCTCATCCTACTCTGGAAAAATCCCTGTCAGCCCCCACGTGCAGACACCGTCCCAGCTGCCTCTCAGCTTGGGGTGCTTGCTGGGCCAGGTTGAGCAAGACACCCCTCAGGACATGCTTGGAAGTTGGCACCACACAGCTGCCGCAGCACTGGGCCAGCCTGGAGTCGCTGGCTGGTCAGAGGCAGGGCTGAGAGATGGCAGCTGGGAGCAGTGGCTCAGGCCTAGTGTCTGTGGGATGACTTGCCCACACCCTCCCTCAGAGATGGGTCATTCTTGGCGGTGTAGCTGCAGGAAGCTGCTCTGAGACACGCAGGATGCACTGCCCTCGTGTCTGTGGTCCCCGAAGCCGGTCTGTGTCAAGGAACAGCTTTGCATGACCACTTAAAGGCGAGCATGCAAATGTGGCTGGGTGTGCCCAGTCTGCCTCTGTGGATGCTGGACATCCACTAGCTCCACTTAGTGAAAGCCAGGCCCCCAGAGTGGCTTCTGTCTCACCCCCACCGAGCTCCGAGGGGCTGGGCGCTCTACCTGCCGCCTGGGTCTTGCTGCCTACCTGCTATGAGGAGGCCTGGCCTGAGCTCTGTGTGACGCACCCACAGCCCAGACCTGTGTGTGCTCTTGGACCCTGCAAGGCTGTCCCCACTCAGCTCTCCTGCTCGCCAGCGGGCCTCGCCCCCAGCAAGGGCCAGACATGGCCGCCCTCCGGGGGCTGTGGATCCTCCTGCCCTGCTGCGCCCCCAGCCTCCGCGTGGGGGCTGGTACCCAGGCCCTGGTCAGGGCCGGGCATGCCTGCTTGGGTCCCCTTCGCGCATCATCTGGGGTCTGTGTCTCACTCAGTGGACTAATAGGATGGAGCAGATGGCTCACGAGCAAGGGGGCGGGGGTGCTGTGGAAGTTCGTCGAGAGGCGTCTGTGAAATCTGAGGTCTGATGTGTCACTTTCCTTCATGCCCAGTGTCTGCCGGGACGGGCTCCTGCTTTGCCAGACACCCATTGACTTAATGCTGCGTAAGTGTGGGGTCAGGTGCTGAGGCGCTGCTGGGGGATGCACAGCCCAGGCCAGAGGCCCTGCTCACCGGACTCCCTTGCTCTGCAGAGAACTGCTCTGGGGGCGCCGAGTATGTGGACTGCAGGGACCCGAAGGCGCAGAGGCGGGTGGATAGCACCTGCAGCACCCGGAACATCCCCACCTTTGATGTGAGTCACGCATCTGACCAGCTGTCCCGGCAGGAGGAGATGCGGGGAGAGGCGGCGAGCAGGCCCACAGCCTGATGCCTTTGGCCTCTGCGGTTGCTCAGCTGTTGCGCCGTGGCCACGGCCTCTGGGGTCTCACTTGGGCCTCTTCCCGCAGGAGAACTTGCCTTGCAAGCGCGGCTGCTACTGCCCGGTCGGGATGGTGAGGGACTCGAGGGGGAAGTGCGTCCTTCCCGATGACTGTCCCTGCTCCTTTGGCGGCCGGGAGTACGAGCAGGGCAGCGTCACCGCGGTCGGCTGCAATAAGTGGTGCGTGGGGTCCACCGTGTGCCCTCTGGGGTGGGTGCAGCCGCCCTGTCTTTATGGGCAGGGTCGTCCTTCCAGCTGTGCCAGAAAGTCATGGCCAAGGCGGGTTAGAGGAGAAGCAGCTTTGTGGCAGCCACTGCCCGTCCTGTGCTGAGCATCCGCGGGTCCCAGGTTTGCCCCGCTCACACCCACGCAGACCACGCTTGGGTGTCTGATTCCCATGTGAGGCGCTGATGCCCCCTGTCCCCCCAGCACCTGTGTGAAGGGCTCATGGAACTGCACTCAGCACGAATGTCAGAGCACCTGCCACATCTATGGGGAGGGCCACGTGCGGACCTTCGATGGGCGGAGCTATAGCTTCGACGGCCTCTGCCAATACTCGTTCCTGGAGGTGAGTACCTGTCTCCCGAGGCTCCCTCCTTCACCTGTCGAAAGTTGGGGTGCCGGGGCAGCACTGTGCATCCAAAGGCATCAAGTCAATCATTCATTATTTGGGAAGGGGTTTGCGCATCCTCAGACCTCGGAATAACTGACCAATCATGCCAGACACACCGGGAGTGCAGGCTCGCACCAGGGACACGCGGGAGGGGGGCAGGAGGGGCAGCGTCCACTACTGAGGACCTGTGCAGGCGCCTCTACCCCTGCCCCACCTCCGGACGGCTGCCGCAACGCCAGCCTACAAGGTCTCCACTGTCTGTCATCAGAGCAAAAACCCTCTTCAGGTTTTAGCGGAAACAGGTGCTGATGTGGGTCCTGGGGAAAGCAGAGTGGGGTGATGGGATCTTAGAGAAGAGGGGCACCCTCCCCCCAGTAGTGGCCCATGTCCCTGGAGGGTCTTCCTCTCCCAGCCTGACAGTCAGAGCCCTGTGGGCGTTTCTCCACCGCAGCAGGACTGCGCAGTGACCCTCAGAGCCGGCGCGTTCTCTGACTTGTGACTCGCGGGCTGCCCTGGGCTCTGCTGGCAGAGGCCAGAGCCAGGCAGCAGCGGCAAGCACGGTGCCAGGGTCTCGCTGTCTCCAGGCTGGGGCGCCAGCCCGTCACTTCTTGGCTGAGCGTGCTCATGTGCCGTCACCCGGGCGCTGCAACACTGGAGCTGGCACCGCCCCACGACAGATGCGCAGCTGAGTGGGAGCGGCGAGGCCAGCTGGCAGAGGCCAGGGTGCCCTGGTGCGCCCTGTTGCCTGCTGGAGCCTGCTCCTTGCCTCCCGCAGCTTCCCAGGTTTCAGAGAGAAGGCGGACACGCACTGCTTGGGATCTACAATTTACTTTTGAATATCAGGTCCATGTAAATCGCCGAAGGGGAGTAAGAAAGGCCCCTCCCCTAGCTACTCAGGGAGCCCAGTGCACCTGTGTGGTGGCGGGAGCGAGCCCCGGGAACTGGGCCGCACAGCACACGCCATCCGGCGGTGGTGGAGGATGTGTGATGCCTGCTGGGGAGGTGCTGGTGCTGATAGCCCCCCCCCCCCCACCGCCTGCCAGGATTACTGCGGAGGCGAGAACGGCACGTTCCGGATGTTGACAGAGAGCGTCCCGTGCTGCGAGGACGGGCTCACGTGCTCGCGGAAGATCGTTGTGGCTTTCCAGGTAGGCGCGGGCACGGCGACTGGGGCTTCTGGGTGCGGCTGGCGCGGGAGGCAACCTGAGCCCATCTGCTTCCAGGACCAGAACGTCGTGCTGCATGACGGCAAGGTGACGGCTGTGAGGACTGCCGAGAGCAAGGAGTGCGAGCTGCGCGCCAACGCCTACTCTGTGCACACTGTGGGCCTCTACCTGATTGTCAAGTTCAAAAGTGGGATGACCGTGATCTGGGACAAAAACACGAGAGTGTCCGTGATCCTGGACCCACACTGGCATGTACGTGGGTCACCAGGGCTGCGGCGGGCACTGGCTGGGCTGGGCCTGGGGGTGCGAGAGGGGCGGGCAGCCTCGAGCGCTCAGCCTTCGACGACTGTGGACCCGAGCAGAGTCGGTGGGAAGTCAGGGCATCCCCAGGCTGCTGGATCCCACGCAGTGGCTCTGCTGCTGACGTGAGGCACAGTCGGTGTGTACGTGGATGTGCACGTCTGAGAACCCACGTTTCCGTGTGTGTGGCTCAGGCTAGTGAGTAGCAGTAATTTCTTGTCCTTGATCATCTTAGTTGATGTGCAGTTGTGTCCCACTCCTGGATGAACGGGAACAGTGTGCTGTCCACAATTCCTGGTTTCCTTCCCAAATTTGGGGCTGAGAGTAGACCCGGGACCGCTGTGCCCTGCAGATGCCCCCCGCGGGCTGTCCCCTTCACCGCCCCGGGGGCATCTTGAGCCTGCGTGACCCCATCTGGCTGTGCAGGGCAGAGTGTGCGGCCTCTGTGGGAACAACAACGGTGACCTCAAGGACGACTTCACCACACGGCATTCCTCGGTGGCGGCTGGCGCATTGGAGTTTGGGAACAGCTGGAAAACGAGCCAGGAGTGTGCGGACACAGTGGCGCAGGTGTTCCCGTGCGACTCCAACCCGTACTGCAAGGCCTGGGCCGTGCGCAAGTGTGAGATCATCCGGGACAGCACCTTCCGGGACTGCCACAGCAAGGTGGGCAGGGCCGCAGCAGGTGCACGGAGCAGGTGGTTGGGGCCACGGAAGGAGGGCCAGGGGCAGGTGCCGCATCCAGGTGGGCAGGGCCTCGGCTGTGTGCTCAGTGCTGGCCCGACCCATGCCCCCAGGTGGACCCCAGTGCCTACTACGACGCCTGCATCGAGGAGGCCTGCGCCTGCGACATGGAGGGCAAGTACCAGGGCTTCTGCACGTCGGTGGCCATGTATGCTGAGGCCTGCAGCGCTGTGGGTGTCTGCGTGACCTGGAGGCGGCCAGATCTCTGCCGTAAGTGGCGTCAGGGTGGGCGGCCTGAAAACGGGTGTGGTGGAGGCCCCTGTAGCGCAGCCAGCCCCCCTCCCGCACTTCCTGCCACAGTCACACAGCCTTGCCTGGCAAGGCTGGGGCCTGGCGATGCGCCCGTCTGGGGTGGGGGGCGGTGCCTGTTTTAAAATCCAGCACCTGGCACGCCCGTCACTCGCTCAGTTCCAAGAGGTCCCTGTGCGCAGGCCGGGGACGCCTCCATGCTCCGATGAGCGGGGGCTGTCTTGTCTGTCTAGCATCCCCGGTGCCCCTCAGCGCCCCCACCCGCGTGTTAGTTTTGGTTAAAAATGTGAGCTTGGACACGAAAATCGTGAATCTGGATTATGACCTAAATTATCTCAAAATGGGAAAATTCGCGTTTGCCTTTCCATTTCAAACGACTGTTCATGCCTGATTTAAAGGAAAACGCATTTGGACGCTGAGTGTTACCCCTTTGCCGGGAGCTAGTTTCCGTCACACAGCACATGGGCAAAGGCCACCTTGCTCAGGCTGTTCCAGACACCCCCTCCCCCTGGAGCCGTGGGCAGGTGGGGGCGGGTCCCGTGGCAGGCGGCGCGCCGCCTTGGGCCTGACGAGCTATCTTGCAGCCGTGTACTGCGACTACTACAACTCCCCTGGGGAGTGCAGCTGGCACTACGCGCCGTGTGGGACAGTGACCGCCAAGACCTGCAAGGACCACGTCATCGGCCAGAAGTTCTCTGCACTCCTGGAAGGTAAGACAGCTCAGTGCCAACCACAGAGTGGTGAGAGAGAATTAGGCTAACAACTTAAGGCTAGAAAAATGTGAGTTTTGGCCAATTCAGTCTCTTCTGTTTTGTAGTTTAGTGAAGAGTTACTTCCCTCTGTTATGCTCGTCCTGTTTCTAGACTAGGGACGTTTTCTCTATAAACCCCCCTTGATAGCAGCTCGTGAGGATGCCATGGGGTGGCCCCAGGGTCTGTCCCTCCGCCTTCCCACAGGCGACCTTGTCTGGAATCAGTGCCTGGCCGGGCCCATCTCTGTGCTGGGTGCTGGGCTGGGCCCTGGGGTGCAGTGTCCGTCCCTGTGCATGCAGGCTGCTACGCCCAGTGCCCTGACGCTGCCCCCTACCTGGACGAGAACACCATGAAGTGTGTGACCTTGTCTGAGTGCAGCTGCTTCTACAACGATGTGATCCCCGCGGGGGGTGTAGTGCAGGACGACTGTGGGAGGACGTGGTGAGTCCCCCGACGCCCGTGGCGGTTCTGACTCTCGGCTCCCGGGAGAAGCAGGGTGCTGTTCCCCTCTGTCCCCACGAGGGACCGCTTGGCGTTGTTGTATGTACCTGTGCCTGTGGTTTCTGTAAGTCCCCAAACCTGCCGGTGTTTTGCTCCCCCTGCACTAAGCAATGCAGGCAGCATCACCAGGCAGCACCAGGTGAGGAGGAAGCTCTGATGGAAATGTCAGGCTGAGTTCAAGGCTCCAGACAGAGCCTCGGAGGCCAATATGGGGTCTCCACTAGTGCGTGGGGGCCTCCCAGAGCCACAGGAGCCTGGGAGGCAGGGCTCACAGCCGTGTCCTCTGGCCCAGATCTGCGGTGAAGTGACTGGGCCCCGGCAGTCAGAAGCAGCCAGTGGCCGGCCTATGCCTGGGGGCTGCCCCCCAGTAGGAGCTCTCCTGCTGAACTCCATGGCGACTATCACAGACACTTTGACTTTAAGCTTGGGAGGTGCTTGTGATTAGGAGTTGAGATCTCAGATTCATTCTTTAATCTTCCAGCTACTGCATCGCGGGGGAGCTGGAGTGCAGTGGTGAGTGTGTCCCCTGCCCCGTGGTCAGCACAGAGCTGGCCCACACCTCTCCGGCCTGTGGCAGCCATCCTGGGGCTGGCTCAGCTCCTATGCTGCCTGGGCCCTTGGAGTCCCCCGCAGAGGGTGGGGCCGGTGAGACTGACAGAGACAGGGTTAGGTGATCGGGGCTGCTCATAAGCCACACACACCCCAGAATAATCCCATTGAGCTTGGTGAGAACATGCTGTGTGCAGGGGAGAGGTGACGCAGGTGCCCCTGCAATCTAGGACTTTGTTCTACGTTTTTATTCCTGTAAATAATACTAATTTACGGTTGTTTCAGAAAAGGACACTAATTCAACATTTAGAGGTAAGATCATATTCGTGCTTTAGATGTGTGTTTTGGATTTCTCTTTGTGGTTAATCCTTTGTGTTTCTGTGTGAACCTGGGCCAATAGAGTTTGCTGGTAAATCTGCTGATACCAGAATCGTACAGTGAACAGTTATCAGAACATGTCAGAATGTTGCTTGGCTATACTCTGAGCCAAGGTAAGGAGGCAATCAGATCTATGTGCTTATTAAACAGCATCTTCCGAAGCTTGGCGTGTTTAGACAACAAATGGGACAATAGCTGTGTCAGAACGCACAGGCGGCGCCAGATAGGGGCGACTTGCGTCCCCTCCAACCCTGGCTCTGCCATGCACCCCATGGCATCTCGGCTCAGTCCGCTCAAGGGTGTGCTGGCAGAACGCAGCCACTGTTGTCTGGGACAGTTCACTTCCCATGCAGCTAAGTGTTCCTGCACCATGGTGGTGGCCGAGCCCTGTGTGTGGGGTGGCCCTGTGGGGGTGGAGTGGTCCCAGGTATGTGGTCCAAAGAGGGGTTTCATTTCTGTTGAATGTATTTGGGGTCATGTCAGCCACTGGGGAGCCAGGGCTTAGCTGTGGGTGACACACTGAAGCTATTTAAAGCTCAGTTATTACTGTTCACTCACCTGGAGACAAGGTGTCCACATCAGTTTCTGAACCCAATTCCGTCCCCACGAGTCTTTGACTGAGTGATGACAACAGACAAAAGTTCCTGGTTTGGGATGGGAATAGTTACCATATGATGTGATTAACTTACATAAAAATGTGTTTTGTCTGCGTACAATCTTGGAAAATTTTGCTTAATTTATGGAAACTAGTTTCTTGAACTAAATTTCCCAGTAAAAATTATTCAGGTAATGCGTTTTCACACACTGTGTCTTTCCCAAATAGTCTCCACCTCGACAGTGACATCCATGCCCAGCACTGAAGCAGGTAAGATGCACCTGTTAGCTTTTGCTTCTCAATTAGCAGCGAAAGGAATTTACGACACCGTCATTGTGCCCCTTTTTTTTGGATCTGTCATTCCGCGCTGACTCATTCCCTAAAGGCCAGGCAGCAGGTCCCATGTCCAGTGTGACACGACCAAGCAATAACTTTCCTCCAAATTAGCATGTCCTCAAGACACTTCACGCACCGTGGTTGTGGAGAAAGTGCCTGCTACACAAAAGTACATGTTGAATTCCTCGTAGCTCACTTATAGTTTCTCTTTTGCTCAGACCAAGGAATTTTACCTTACTTGGCAGGGGCAGGAGAGTACAAAAGTACACTGAAAAGTGTTAGCGTTTGATAAGTACACGTAGCCGTTACACGTAATCACATGCTGGCAATCTAGAGGTATCCAAACGGCTCTCAGTAAATGCTCTGTAACCTTGTCCTTCAATGCCGTTGAACACACATTTCCACTCACACCTCTCGGGCCCGGTCACAGCAGTTGTGCTGGTTGCAGCACCGGTCGGCCGCCCCTCCCCCACGATTCTGTCATCCTGGCACAGCTGCTTTTGCAGTGATAACATTTTGGGGGGAAATGTTACTTCAATCACTTCAACTCTAAAGGGGCTTTTAGAGGAAGCTTTTGATGAATACACGATGCAAAGTGATAGTTCTTTGACCTCTTACTTGTGGCCTATAGATTTGTAAAGTTTAATTTCACATTTAACAGCCGTTTACCTATGTGGTCTAGTTTCTCTGAAACTTAATCTCAGGTTGATCAACTTGAAAATGACCTCAGGGGTTCTCTGGAACCTGACTTTCCTCTCCTTGGAACTCATGTCTGTGTTGTTTTCTCAAAAAATAGCAGCATCCACTCGTGGAATCACAGCGTCAGGCGGTAAGTCTCCAGGTGGGTGAATCTATAGCCTTTCAAATGCCGACAAGATGTAGGAAATTTTCTCAGCTTATGTATCAGAACCAACATAGCCACTGCCTATACATAGGGTCTGTTTCCTAGCCGAGCACTGCCTGTCGTCTGCTCATTCCTCCTCTTTGAAATAGCAAGTGCCTTGAAGCTACAAGGCTCACCATCCTCCTGCTCCCCACGACAAGGTCCCAAACCGCAGTGCTGCACTTAACCACACACTTGTATGATGCACGCACGGCACTTCTGTTTCCTGGCCCAAACTTTCTAATGCAGGTTTTGAGTATTGGCACAGAATATTTGGTGAGAGAAAGACTGTTAATATTAGGTATACAAGGTGATATATTTGATAATGAGATGTTTGGCCACTGGAGCTGACTCCCCTTCTCCAGAATACAGAGACAACGTAACCTCCAGACTCTGGGGATTACAATGATCTTTCATGTTTTAGAATCACTATGGTCACTTTAGGTACCTTTATAATTCTAAATGTTTTCTGATTATCCGGGAATTAACACAGTCCTCCTAAGCAAAGCACAGGTTGGGACTGCTCTGGCAGAAATTGCTGATAGAAAATACAAGGTAGGGAATGAAAGGCATGACATAAGATGGTGTTTATCACGTGAAAGAAAGAAAAATTAAAGGGGGAGAAGGTAGAATGAGTGCTAGGGTAAAACATGGAGAGAGAAAGCATTAAAGTATCATTGCACATATACTGTATGATTTCATAAGCATGAGAGGACTAACTGTGCTGAAATAAGTGACAACTGCACAATCATTTGTAGAAAAGTAACAAGATCATCTGTTGCAGAAACTGAAAGCAGGAGACCACAATATGAAACAAAAGGGACAACTGTATCATACCCCACATATTCAGAAGTGACTGAAACAAACTTAGAAGGATCAAGGACAAGAGAATCATCACCAAAGGAATCAAGGACAACTGACAAAATAGTTGATACCTCACAAACAACTGGACTATCAGGCAAGGGGACAGAGCCAACAGGTGTATCATCTAAAAGCCCAGGAATTACAAAACCATCAAAGGCTAATTCAGGAACATCTGAATCAGGATGGAGTGGGGTAGCGAACACTTTGTCATCGTCCACACTTAAAGAAAGTGGTAGAATTACTGGTAAAAATACACACACAACTGTAGAATCTGGCACGGAGACAGGGAACACGAAAACATCCCAGGAAAAATCAGAGACAGCAAGAACCGATGGCTCATCTAGCACTGCTGAGCCATCATCTGAAGAAAGAGGGACAACAAGACCCTCGGGTGCCAGGACTGCCACCACGGGACCCGGAGCCGAAGGTTCTGGAACTGCTGGATCCTCGCCCAATGGTCCGGGAACGACTGGCTCTTCGCCGAACGGATCCAGGACGACTGGGCCATCTGCGGGAGGCTCCGAAACCACGAGGTCACCGTCAAAAGGACAGGAGACCACGGGCTCACCCACTGGGGGGTCTGGCACGACGGGCGCTTCGGGTGCAGGTGCTGGGGCCACTGGGTCGTCCCCAAAACCGCCACAGACAACTGAGTCGTCACCGAGGGAGTCGGCCACAAGCGGACATTCCTCTCGTGAGACCGGCAAGACTACCCACAGGCATCACGGCGCAGGTGGGACGGGAGCCACAGCTGATAGCCGAGAGACAACTGCGTCCCGAGAATCGTCGACAAGTGGCCACTCCGGTGAGGGCTCTGCCACAACAGGACCTTCCGGTGTAGGGTCCCGCACCACCCAGACACACGGTGGAAGTCCAGACGCAACGGGTCCATCTGGCGTGGAGTCCGGCAACACCCAAAGCCCTGGTGGCACATCGGGAGCCCCCCGGCCCTCGGGCACAGCACCTGCCGCCCATGGGTCATCATCCTCCGAAGAAAGCGGGACAACAGGGTCCTTGGGTCCTGGGTCGGCCACCACTGCACCCGCTACCGTAGGTTCTGGTACTGCGGGAACCTCGCCCATAGGTTCGGGAACAACTAGCTCTTCTCCCAGCGCATCCAGGACGACTGGGCCATCTGCGGGAGGCTCCGGCACCACGAGGTCATCCTCAAAAGGACCGGAGACCACGGGCTCGCCCGCTGGGGGGTCTGGCACGACGGGCGCTTCGGGTGCAGGTGCTGGGGCCACTGGGTCGTCCCCAAAACCGCCACGGACAACTGAGTCGTCACCGAGGGAGTCGGCCACAAGCGGACATTCCTCTCGTGAGACCGGCAAGACTACCCACAGGCATCACGGCGCAGGTGGGACGGGAGCCACAGCTGATAGCCGAGAGACAACTGGACATGCGTCCCGAGAATCGTCGACAAGTAGCCAATCCGGTGAGGGCTCTGGCACAACAGGACCATCTGGTGTAGGGTCCCGCACCACCCGGACACACGGTGGAAGTCCAGGCGCAACGGGTGCATCTGGCGTGGAGTCTGGCAATACCCAAGGCCCCGGTGGCGCATCGAGAGCCCCCCGGCCCTCGGGCACAGCACCTGGCGCCCATGGGTCATCACCATCCTCTGAAGAAAGGGGGACTACAGGGTCCTCGGGTCCTGGTTCAGTCACCACTGGACCCATTGCCGAAGGGTCTGGAACTGCTGGATCCTCTCCAAGTGGTCTGGGAATGACTGGCTCTTTTCCTCGAGGATCCAGGACGATGGGGCCATCTGCGGGAGGCTCCGGCACCACGAGGTCACCGTCAAAAGGACAGGAGACCACAGGCTCACCCGCTGGGGGGTCTGGCACGACGGGCGCTTCGGGTGCAGGTGCTGGGGCCACTGGGTCATCACCGAAACAGCCACGGACAACTGAGTCTTCACCGTGGGAGTCGGCCACAAGCGGACATTCCTCTCGTGAGACCGGCAAGACTACCCACAGGCATCACGGCGCAGGTGGGACGGGAGCCACAGCTGATGGCCGAGAGACAACTGGACATGCGTCCCGAGAATCGTCGACAAGTGGCCACTCTGGTGAGGGCTCTGGCACAACAGGACCTTCCGGTGTAGGGTCTCACACCACCCGGACACACGGTGGAGGTCCAGGCGCAACGGGTGCATCTGGCGTGGAGTCTGGCAGCACCCAAAGCCCTGGTGGCGCATCGGGAGCTCCCCGGCCCTCAGGCACAGCACCTGCCGCCCATGGGTCATCATCCTCCGAAGAAAGCGGGACAACAGGGTCCTTGGGTCCTGGGTCGGCCAACACTGCACCCGCTACCGTAGGTTCTGGTACGGCTGGAACCTCGCCCATAGGATCGGGAACGACTGGCTCTTCTCTGAGCGGATCCAGGACGACTGGGCCATCTGCGGGAGGCTCCGGCACCACGAGGTCACCGTCAAAAGGACCGGAGACCACGGGCTCACCAGCTGGGGGGTCTGGCACGACGGGAGCTTCTGGTGCAGGTGCTGGGGCCACTGGGTCATCCCCCAAACCGCCACGGACAACTGAGTCACCACCGAGGGAGTCGGCCACAAGTGGACATTCCTCTCGTGAGACTGGCAAGACTACCCACAGGCATCACGGCGCAGGTGGGACGGGAGCCACAGCTGATAGCCGAGAGACAACTGGACATGCGTCCCGAGAATCGTCGACAAGTGGCCAATCTGGTGAGGGCTCTGCCACAACAGGACCATCTGGTGTAGGGTCCCGCACCACCCGGACACACGGTGGAAGTCCAGGCGCAACGGGTGCATCTGGCGTGGAGTCCGGCAACACCCAAGGCCCCGGTGGAGCATCGGGAGCCCCCCGGCCCTCGGGCACAGCACCTGGCGCCCATGCGTCATCACCATCCTCTGAAGAAAGGGGGACTACAGGGTCCTCGGGTCCTGGTTCGGCCACCACTGGAACCGGTGCTGAAGGGTCTCGAACTGCTGGATCCTCTCCAAGTGGTCCGGGAACGACTGGCTCATCTCCGAGCGGATCCAGGACGACTGGGCCATCTGCGGGAGGCTCCGGCACCACGAGGTCACCGTCAAAAGGACCGGAGACCACGGGCTCACCAGCTGGGGGGTCTGGCACGACCGGCGCTTCTGGTGCAGGTTCTGGGGCCACTGGTTCGTCCCCAAAACCGCCACGGACAACTGAGTCGTCACCGAGGGAGTCGGCGACAAGCGGACATTCCTCTCGTGAGACCGGCAAGACTACCCACAGGCATCACGGCGCAGGTGGGACGGGAGCCACAGTTGATGGCCGAGAGACAACTGGACATGCGTCCCGAGAATCGTCGACAAGTGGCCAAACTGGTGAGGGCTCTGGCACAACAGGACCATCTGTTGTAGTGTCCCGCACCACCCGGACACACGGTGGAAGTCCAGGCGCAACGGGTCCATCTGGCGTGGAGTCCGGCAGCACCCAAGGTCCCGGTGGCTCATCGGGAGCCACCCGGCCCTTGGGCACAGCACCTGGTGCCCCTGGGTCATCACCATCCTCTGAAGAAAGTGGGACAACAGTGCTCTCGGGTCCTGGGTCGGCCACTACTGCACCCGCTACCGTAGGTTCTGGAAGTGCTGGAACCTCGCCAAATGGTCCGGGAACGACTGGCTCTTCTCCGAGCGGATCCAGGACGACTGGGCCATCTGCGGGAGGCTCCGGCACCACGAGGTCACCGTCAAAAGTTCAGGAGACCACGGACTCACCCGCTGGGGGGTCTGGCACAACGGGCGCTTCGGGTGCAGGTGCTGGGGCCACTGGGTCATCCCCCAAACCGCCACGGACAACTGAGTCATCACCGAGGGAGTCGGCGACAAGCGGACATTCCTCTCGTGAGACCGGCAAGACTACCCACAGGCATCACGGCGCAGGTGGGACGGGAGCCACAGCTGATAGCCGAGAGACAACTGGACATTCGTCCCGAGAATCGTCGACAAATGTCCACTCTGGTGAGGGCTCTGGCACAACAGGACCTTCTGGTGTAGGGTCCCGCACCACCCGGACACACGGTGGACGTCCAGGCGCAACGGGTCCATCTGGCGTGGAGTCCGGCAACACCCAAGGCCCCGGTGGCGCATCGGGAGCTCCCCGGCCCTCGGGCACAGCACCTGCCGCCCATGGGTCATCATCCTCCGAAGAAAGCGGGACAACAGGGTCCTCGGTTCCTGGGTCGGCCACCACTGCACCCGCTACCGTAGGTTCTGGTACTGCGGGAACCTCGCCCAATCCTTCGGGAACGACTGGCTCTACTCCCAGCGCATCCAGGAGGACTGAGCCATCTGCGGGAGGCTCCGGCACCACGAGGTCACCGTCAAAAGGACCGGAGACCACGGGCTCGCCCGCTGGGGGGTCTGGCACGACCGGCGCTTCTGGTGCAGGTTCTGGGGCCACTGGTTCGTCCCCAAAACCGCCACGGACAACTGAGTCGTCACCGAGGGAGTCGGCGACAAGCGGACATTCCTCTCGTGAGACCGGCAAGACTACCCACAGGCATCACGGCGCAGGTGGGACAGGAGCCACAGTTGATGGCCGAGAGACAACTGGACATGCGTCCCGAGAATCGTCGACAAGTGGCCAAACTGGTGAGGGCTCTGGCACAACAGGACCATCTGGTGTAGGGTCCCGCACCACCCGGACACACGGTGCAAGTCCAGGCGCAACGGGTCCATTTGGCGTGGAGTCTGGCAGCACCCAAGGCCCCGGTGGCTCATCGGGAGCCAGCCGGCCCTTGGGCACAGCACCTGGTGCCCCTGGGTCATCACCATCCTCTGAAGAAAGTGGGACAACAGGGTCCTCGGACCCAGGGTCGGCCACCACTGCACCCGCTACCGTAGGTTCTGGAAGTGCTGGAACCTCGCCAAATGGTCCGGGAACGACTGGCTCTTCTCCCAGCGCATCCAGGACGACTGGGCCATCTGCGGGAGGCTCCGGCACCACGAGGTCACCGTCAAAAGGACAGGAGACCACGGGCTCGCCCGCTGGGGGGTCTGGCACGACGGGCGCTTCGGGTGCAGGTGCTGGGGCCACTGGTTCGTCCCCAAAACCGCCACGGACAACTGAGTCGTCACCGAGGGAGTCGGCCACAAGCGGACATTCCTCTCGTGAGACCGGCAAGACTACACACAGGCATCACGGCGCAGGTGGGACGGGAGCCACAGCTGATAGCCGAGAGACAACTGGACATGCGTCCCGAGAATCGTCGACAAGTGGCCACTCTGGTGAGGGCTCTGGCACAAAAGGACCATCTGGTGTAGGGTCCCGCACCACCCGGACACACGGTGGAGGTCCAGGCGCAACGGGTGCATCTGGCGTGGAGTCTGGCAGCACCCAAAGCCCTGGTGGCGCATCGGGAGCTCCCCGGCCCTCAGGCACAGCACCTGCCGCCCATGGGTCATCATCCTCCGAAGAAAGCGGGACAACAGGGTCCTTGGGTCCTGGGTCGGCCAACACTGCACCCGCTACCGTAGGTTCTGGTACGGCTGGAACCTCGCCCATAGGATCGGGAACGACTGGCTCTTCTCTGAGCGGATCCAGGACGACTGGGCCATCTGCGGGAGGCTCCGGCACCACGAGGTCACCGTCAAAAGGACCGGAGACCACGGGCTCACCTGCTGGGGGGTCTGGCACGACGGGCGCTTCGGGTGCAGGTGCTGGGGCCACTGGGTCGTCCCCCAAACCGCCACGGACAACTGAGTCACCACCGAGGGAGTCGGCCACAAGCGGACATTCCTCTCGTGAGACCGGCAAGACTACCCACAGGCATCACGGCGCAGGTGGGACGGGAGCCACAGCTGATAGCCGAGAGACAACTGGACATGTGTCCCGAGAATCGTCAACAAGTGGTCACTCCGGTGAGGGCTCTGCCACAACAGGACCATCTGCTGTAGGGTCCCGCACCACCCAGACACACGGTGGAAGTCCAGGCGCAACGGGTGCATCTGGCGTGGAGTCTGGCAACACCCAAGGCCCCGGTGGAGCATCGGGAGCCCCCCGGCCCTCGGGCACAGCACCTGGCGCCCATGCGTCATCACCATCCTCTGAAGAAAGGGGGACTACAGGGTCCTCGGGTCCTGGTTCGGCCACCACTGGAACCGTTGCTGAAGGGTCTCGAACTGCTGGATCCTCTCCAAGTGGTCCGGGAACGACTGGCTCATCTCCGAGCGGATCCAGGACGACTGGGCCATCTGCGGGAGGCTCCGGCACCACGAGGTCACCGTCAAAAGGACAGGAGACCACGGGCTCGCCCGCTGGGGGGTCTGGCACGACGGGCGCTTCGGGTGCAGGTGCTGGGGCCACTGGTTCGTCCCCAAAACCGCCACGGACAACTGAGTCGTCACCGAGGGAGTCGGCCACAAGCGGACATTCCTCTCGTGAGACCGGCAAGACTACCCACAGGCATCACGGCGCAGGTGGGACGGGAGCCACAGCTGATAGCCGAGAGACAACTGGACATGCGTCCCGAGAATCGTTGACAAGTGGCCATTCTGGTGACGGCTCTGGCACAACAGGACCATCTGTTGTAGTGTCCCGCACCACCCGGACACACGGTGGAAGTCCAGGCGCAACGGGTCCATCTGGCGTGGAGTCCGGCAGCACCCAAGGTCCCGGTGGCTCATCGGGAGCCACCCGGCCCTTGGGCACAGCACCTGGTGCCACTGGGTCATCACCATCCTCTGAAGAAAGTGGGACAACAGGGCTCTCGGGTCCTGGGTCGGCCACTACTGCACCCGCTACCGTAGGTTCTGGAAGTGCTGGAACCTCGCCAAATGGTCCGGGAACGACTGGCTCTTCTCCGAGCGGATCCAGGACGACTGGGCCATCTGCGGGAGGCTCCGGCACCACGAGGTCACCGTCAAAAGGACAGGAGACCACGGACTCACCCGCTGGGGGGTCTGGCACAACGGGCGCTTCGGGTGCAGGTGCTGGGGCCACTGGGTCATCCCCCAAACCGCCACGGACAACTGAGTCATCACCGAGGGAGTCGGCCACAAGCGGACATTCCTCTCATGAGACCGGCAAGACTACCCACAGGCATCACGGCGCAGGTGGGACGGGAGCCACAGCTGATAGCCGAGAGACAACTGGACATTCGTCCCGAGAATCGTCGACAAGTGGCCACTCTGGTGAGGGCTCTGGCACAACAGGACCTTCTGGTGTAGGGTCCCGCACCACCCGGACACACGGTGGACGTCCAGGCGCAACGGGTCCATCTGGCGTGGAGTCCGGCAACACCCAAAGCCCTGGTGGCGCATCGGGAGCCCCCCGGCCCTCGGGCACAGCACCTGCCGCCCATGGGTCATCATCCTCCGAAGAAAGCGGGACAACAGGGTCCTCGGGTCCTGGGTCGGCCACCACTGCACCCGCTACCGTAGGTTCTGGTACTGCTGGAACCTCGCCCAATCCTTCGGGAACGACTGGCTCTACTCCCAGCGCATCCAGGACGACTGGGCCATCTGCGGGAGGCTCCGGCACCACGAGGTCACCGTCAAAAGGACAGGAGACCACGGGCTCGCCCGCTCGGGGGTCTGGCACGACGGGCGCTTCTGGTGCAGGTGCTGGGGCCACTGGGTCGTCCCCCAAACCGCCACAGACAACTGAGTCATCACCGAGGGAGTCGGCGACAAGCGGACATTCCTCTCGTGAGACCGGCAAGACTACCCACAGGCATCACGGCGCAGGTGGGACGGGAGCCACAGCTGATAGCCGAGAGACAACTGCGTCCCGAGAATCGTCGACAAGTGGCCACTCCGGTGAGGGCTCTGCCACAACAGGACCTTCCGGTGTAGGGTCCCGCACCACCCAGACACACGGTGGAAGTCCAGACGCAACGGGTCCATCTGGCGTGGAGTCCGGCAACACCCAAAGCCCTGGTGGCACATCGGGAGCCCCCCGGCCCTCGGGCACAGCACCTGCCGCCCATGGGTCATCATCCTCCGAAGAAAGCGGGACAACAGGGTCCTTGGGTCCTGGGTCGGCCACCACTGCACCCGCTACCGTAGGTTCTGGTACTGCGGGAACCTCGCCCATAGGTTCGGGAACAACTAGCTCTTCTCCCAGCGCATCCAGGACGACTGGGCCATCTGCGGGAGGCTCCGGCACCACGAGGTCATCCTCAAAAGGACCGGAGACCACGGGCTCGCCCGCTGGGGGGTCTGGCACGACGGGCGCTTCGGGTGCAGGTGCTGGGGCCACTGGGTCGTCCCCAAAACCGCCACGGACAACTGAGTCGTCACCGAGGGAGTCGGCCACAAGCGGACATTCCTCTCGTGAGACCGGCAAGACTACCCACAGGCATCACGGCGCAGGTGGGACGGGAGCCACAGTTGATGGCCGAGAGACAACTGGACATGCGTCCCGAGAATCGTCGACAAGTGGCCAAACTGGTGAGGGCTCTGGCACAACAGGACCATCTGGTGTAGGGTCCCGCACCACCCGGACACACGGTGCAAGTCCAGGCGCAACGGGTCCATCTGGCGTGGAGTCTGGCAGCACCCAAGGCCCCGGTGGCTCATCGGGAGCCCCCCGGCCCTCGGGCACAGCACCTGGTGCCCCTGGGTCATCACCATCCTCTGAAGAAAGTGGGACAACAGGGTCCTCGGACCCTGGGTCGGCCACCACTGCACCCGCTACCGTAGGTTCTGGAAGTGCTGGAACCTCGCCAAATGGTCCGGGAATGACTGGCTCTTCTCCCAGCGCATCCAGGACGACTGGGCCATCTGCGGGAGGCTCCGGCACCACGAGGTCACCGTCAAAAGGACAGGAGACCACGGGCTCGCCCGCTGGGGGGTCTGGCACGACGGGCGCTTCGGGTGCAGGTGCTGGGGCCACTGGGTCGTCCGCAAAACCGCCACGGACAACTGAGTCGTCACCGAGGGAGTCGGCGACAAGCGGACATTCCTCTCGTGAGACCGGCAAGACTACCCACAGGCATCACGGCGCAGGTGGGACGGGAGCCACAGCTGATAGCCGAGAGAAAACTGGACATGCGTCCCGAGAATCGTCGACAAGTGGCCACTCTGGTGAGGGCTCTGGCACAACAGGACCATCTGGTGTAGGGTCCCGCACCACCCGGACACACGGTGGAGGTCCAGGCGCAACGGGTGCATCTGGCGTGGAGTCTGGCAGCACCCAAAGCCCTGGTGGCGCATCGGGAGCTCCCCGGCCCTCAGGCACAGCACCTGCCGCCCATGGGTCATCATCCTCCGAAGAAAGCGGGACAACAGGGTCCTTGGGTCCTGGGTCGGCCAACACTGCACCCGCTACCGTAATTTCTGGTACGGCTGGAACCTCGCCCATAGGATCGGGAACGACTGGCTCTTCTCTGAGCGGATCCAGGACGACTGGGCCATCTGCGGGAGGCTCCGGCACCACGAGGTCACCGTCAAAAGGACCGGAGACCACGGGCTCACCAGCTGGGGGGTCTGGCACGACGGGCGCTTCGGGTGCAGGTGCTGGGGCTACTGGGTCGTCCCCCAAACCGCCACGGACAACTGAGTCACCACCGAGGGAGTCGGCCACAAGCGGACATTCCTCTCGTGAGACCGGCAAGACTACCCACAGGCATCACGGCGCAGGTGGGACGGGAGCCACAGCTGATAGCCGAGAGACAACTGAACATTCGTCCCGAGAATCGTCAACAAGTGGTCACTCCGGTGAGGGCTCTGCCACAACAGGACCATCTGGTGTAGGGTCCCGCACCACCCGGACACACGGTGGAAGTCCAGGCGCAACGGGTGCATCTGGCGTGGAGTCTGGCAACACCCAAGGCCCCGGTGGAGCATCGGGAGCCCCCCGGCCCTCGGGCACAGCACCTGGCGCCCATGCGTCATCACCATCCTCTGAAGAAAGGGGGACTACAGGGTCCTCGGGTCCTGGTTCGGCCACCACTGGAACCGGTGCTGAAGGGTCTCGAACTGCTGGATCCTCTCCAAGTGGTCCGGGAACGACTGGTTCATCTCCGAGCGGATCCAGGACGACTGGGCCATCTGCGGGAGGCTCCGGCACCACGAGGTCACCGTCAAAAGGACCGGAGACCACGGGCTCACCAGCTGGGGGGTCTGGCACGACCGGCGCTTCGGGTGCAGGTGCTGGGGCCACTGGTTCGTCCCCAAAACCGCCACGGACAACTGAGTCGTCCCCGAGGGAGTCGGCCACAAGCGGACATTCCTCTCGTGAGACCGGCAAGACTACCCACAGGCATCACGGCGCAGGTGGGACGGGAGCCACAGCTGATAGCCGAGAGACAACTGGACATTCGTCCCGAGAATCGTCGACAAATGGCCACTCCGGTGAGGGCTCTGGCACAACAGGACCTTCTGGTGTAGGGTCCCGCACCACCCGGACACACGGTGGACGTCCAGGCGCAACGGGTCCATCTGGCGTGGAGTCCAGCAACACCCAAGGCCCCGGTGGCGCATCGGGAGCTCCCCGGCCCTCGGGCACAGCACCTGCCGCCCATGGGTCATCATCCTCCGAAGAAAGCGGGACAACAGGGTCCTCGGGTCCTGGGTCGGCCACCACTGCACCCGCTACCGTAGGTTCTGGTACTGCTGGAACCTCGCCCAATCTTTCGGGAACGACTGGCTCTACTCCCAGCGCATCCAGGAGGACTGAGCCATCTGCGGGAGGCTCCGGCACCACGAGGTCACCGTCAAAAGGACCGGAGACCACGGGCTCTCCCGCTGGGGGGTCTGGCACGACCGGCGCTTCGGGTGCAGGTGCTGGGGCCACTGGTTCGTCCCCAAAACCGCCACGGACAACTGAGTCGTCACCGAGGGAGTCGGCCACAAGCGGACATTCCTCTCGTGAGACCGGCAAGACTACCCACAGGCATCACGGCGCAGGTGGGACGGGAGCCACAGCTGATAGCCGAGAGACTACTGGACATGCGTCCCGAGAATCGGCGACAAGTGGCCAATCCGGTGAGGGCTCTGGCACAACAGGACCTTCTGGTGTAGGGTCCCGCACCACCCGGACACACGGTGGAAGTCCAGGCGCAACGGGTGCATCTGGCGTGGAGTCTGGCAATACCCAAGGCCCCGGTGGCTCATCGGGAGCCACCCGGCCCTTGGGCACAGCACCTGGTGCCCCTGGGTCATCACCATCCTCTGAAGAAAGTGGGACAACAGGGTCCTCGGACCCTGGGTCGGCCACCACTGCACCCACTACCGTAGGTTCTGGAAGTGCTGGAACCTCGCCAAATGGTCCGGGAACGACTGGCTCTTCTCCGAGCGGATCCAGGACGACTGGGCCATCTGCGGGAGGCTCCGGCACCACGAGGTCACCGTCAAAAGGACAGGAGACCACGGGCTCACCTGCTGGGGGGTTTGGCACGACGGTCGCTTCTGGTGCAGGTGCTGGGGCCACTGGTTCGTCCCCAAAACCGCCACGGACCACTGAGTCGTCACCGAGGGAGTCGGCCACAAGCGGACATTCCTCTCGTGAGACCGGCAAGACTACCCACAGGCATCACGGCGCAGGTGGGACGGGAGCCACAGCTGATAGCCGAGAGACAACTGGATATGTGTCCCGAGAATCGTCGACAAGTGGCCAATCCGGTGAGGGCTCTGCCACAACAGGACCATCTGGTGTAGGGTCCCGCACCACCCGGACACACGGTGGAAGTCCAGGCGCAACGGGCGCATCTGGCGTGGAGTCTGGCAATACCCAAGGCCCCGGTGGCGCATCGAGAGCCCCCCGGCCCTCGGGCACAGCACCTGCCGCCCATGGGTCATCACCATCCTCTGAAGAAAGGGGGACTACAGGGTCCTCGGGTCCTGGTTCAGTCACCACTGGACCCGTTGCCGAAGGGTCTGGAACTGCTGGATCCTCTCCAAGTGGTCTGGGAATGACTGGCTCTTTTCCTCGAGGATCCAGGACGACGGGGCCATCTGCGGGAGGCTCCGGCACCACGAGGTCACCGTCTAAAGGACAGGAGACCACAGGCTCACCCGCTGGGGGGTCTGGCACGACGGGCGCTTCGGGTGCAGGTGCTGGGGCCACTGGGTCATCACCGAAACAGCCACGGACAACTGAGTCTTCACCGAGGGAGTCGGCGACAAGCGGACATTCCTCTCGTGAGACCGGCAAGACTACCCACAGGCATCACGGCGCAGGTGGGACGGGAGCCACAGCTGATGGCCGAGAGACAACTGGACATGCGTCCCGAGAATCGTCGACAAGTGGCCACTCTGGTGAGGGCTCTGGCACAACAGGACCTTCCGGTGTAGGGTCCCGCACCTCCCGGACACACGGTGGAGGTCCAGGCGCAACGGGTGCATCTGGCGTGGAGTCTGGCAGCACCCAAAGCCCTGGTGGCGCATCGGGAGCTCCCCGGCCCTCGGGCACAGCACCTGCCGCCCATGGGTCATCATCCTCCGAAGAAAGCGGGACAACAGGGTCCTTGGGTCCTGGGTCAGCCAACACTGCACCCGCTACCGTAGGTTCTGGTACGGCTGGAACCTCGCCCATAGGATCGGGAACGACTGGCTCTTCTCTGAGCGGATCCAGGACGACTGGGCCATCTGCGGGAGGCTCCGGCACCACGAGGTCACCGTCAAAAGGACCGGAGACCACGGGCTCACCTGCTGGGGGGTCTGGCACGACGGGCGCTTCGGGTGCAGGTGCTGGGGCCACTGGGTCGTCCCCCAAACCGCCACGGACAACTGAGTCACCACCGAGGGAGTCGGCCACAAGCGGACATTCCTCTCGTGAGACCGGCAAGACTACCCACAGGCATCACGGCGCAGGTGGGACGGGAGCCACAGCTGATGGCCGAGAGACAACTGGACATTCGTCCCGAGAATCGTCAACAAGTGGTCACTCCGGTGAGGGCTCTGCCACAACAGGACCATCTGGTGTAGGGTCCCGCACCACCCGGACACACGGTGGAAGTCCAGGCGCAACGGGTGCATCTGGCGTGGAGTCCGGCAACACCCAAGGCCCCGGTGGCGCATCGGGAGCCCCCCGGCCCTCGGGCACAGCACCTGGCGCCCATGCGTCATCACCATCCTCTGAAGAAAGGGGGACTACAGGGTCCTCGGGTCCTGGTTCGGCCACCACTGGAACCGGTGCTGAAGGGTCTCGAACTGCTGGATCCTCTCCAAGTGGTCCGGGAACGACTGGCTCATCTCCGAGCGGATCCAGGACGACTGGGCCATCTGCGGGAGGCTCCGGCACCACGAGGTCACCGTCAAAAGGACAGGAGACCACGGGCTCGCCCGCTGGGGGGTCTGGCACGACGGGCGCTTCGGGTGCAGGTGCTGGGGCCACTGGGTCGTCCGCAAAACCGCCACGGACAACTGAGTCGTCACCGAGGGAGTCGGCCACAAGCGGACATTCCTCTCGTGAGACCGGCAAGACTACCCACAGGCATCACGGCGCAGGTGGGACGGGATCCACAGCTGATAGCCGAGAGACAACTGGACATGCGTCCCGAGAATCGTCGACAAGTGGCCAATCTGGTGAGGGCTCTGCCACAACAGGACCGTCTGGTGTAGGGTCCCGCACCACCCGGACACACGGTGGAAGTCCAGGCACAACGGGTGCATCTGGCGTGGAGTCCGGTAGCACCCAAGGCCCCGGTGGCGCATCGGGAGCCCCCCGGCCCTCAGGCACAGCACCTGCCGCCCATGGGTCATCATCCTCCGAAGAAAGCGGGACAACAGGGTCCTCGGGTCCTGGGTCGGCCACCACTGCACCCGCTACCGTAGGTTCTGGTACTGCTGGAACCTCGCCCAATGGTTCGGGAACGATTGGCTCTTCTCCCAGTGCATCCAGGACGACTGAGCCATCTGTGGGAGGCTCCGGCACCACGAGGTCACCGTCAAAAGGACCGGAGACCACGGGCTCACCCGCTGGGGGGTCTGGCACGACGGGCGCTTTGGGTGCAGGTGCTGGGGCCACTGGGTCGTCCCCCAAACCGCCACGGACAACTGAGTCGTCACCGAGGGAGTCGGCCACAAGCGGACATTCCTCTCGTGAGACCGGCAAGACTACCCACAGGCATCACGGCGCAGGTGGGACAGGAGCCACAGCTGATGGCCGAGAGACAACTGGACATGCGTCCCGAGAATCGTCCACAAGTGGTCACTCCGGTGAGGGCTCTGCCACAACCGGACCGTCTGGTGTAGGGTCCCGCACCACCCGGACACACGGTGGAAGTCCAGGCACAACGGGTGCATCTGGCGTGGAGTCCGGTAGCACCCAAGGCCCCGGTGGCGCATCGGGAGCCCCCCGGCCCTCGGGCACAGCACCTGCCGCCCATGGGTCATCACCATCCTCTGAAGAAAGTGGGACAACAGGGTCCTCGGGTCCTGGGTCGGCCACCACTGGATCTGGTGGCGAAGGGTCTGGAACTGCTGGATCTTCTCCCAATGGTCCGGGAACGACTGGCTCTTCTCCCAGCGCATCCAGGACGACTGGGCCATCTGCGGGAGGCTCTGGCACCACGAGGTCACCGTCAAAAGGACCGGAGACCACGGGCTCACCCGCTGGGGGGTCTGGCACGACGGGCGCTTCTGATGCAGGTGATGGGGCCACTGGGTCGTCCCCCAAACCGCCACGGACAACTGAGTCTTCACCGAGGGAGTCGGCGACAAGCAGACATTCCTCTCGTGAGACCGGCAAGACTACCCACAGGCATCACGGCGCAGGTGGGACGGGAGCCACAGCTGATAGCCGAGAGACAACTGGACATGCGTCCCGAGAATCGTCGACAAGTGGCCAATCCGGTGAGGGCTCTGGTACAACAGGCCCATCTAGTGTAGGGTCCCGCACCACCCGGACACACGGTGGAAGTCCAGGCGCAACGGGTGCATCTGGCGTGGAGTCCGGCAGCACCGAAGGCCCTGGTGGCGCATCGGGAGCCCCCCGGCCTTCGGTCACAGCACCTGGCGCCTCTGGGTCATCACCATCCTCTGAAGAAAGCCGGACAACAGGGTACTCGGTTTCCGGTTCCGCCACCACTGCACCCGGTGCCGAAGGGTCTGGAACTGCTGGATCCTCACCCAATGGTCCGGGAACTACTGGCTCTTCGCCGAGCGGATCGTGGACAACTGGGCCATCAGCTGTACCCTCAGACTCCCCCGTTGATTTTTCAAATGTGATAACCACCTCTTCTTGGTCTTCTATTGGGGAGCTTGTAAACATGGTAACCCTGTCTGCAGGTGAGTTATGTTTCTGAACCTTAGTTAATGAACAAATTTTCTTTTTCTGTTTTGTTTTTTAAATATTTATTTTTTTTTCTTAATTGAAATTTATGGGCTAATTCACTCAGTTTGGTAATCATAATTTATTTTATTTTAATCCTTTGATCTTTAGAAAAATTTGTTCTTTATCCTTGTATTGTATTTTCCATTTGACAACTTGCAGTAGATGGGACTTGAGAGCTTTCTCGTATTTGTGCGCGAATCTCCACTGTAGCTTCCGTCGCTGGTCCTGCCCTGCTGGGAGCCAGGTTCAGTTCTCCTGTATGGAGTAATAGAAGTAGAGCGTGATTGAGACCCATTTGGGAACTGAGTTTTGGGCAGTTATCAAAGGACCAACTTTTGGGAAAGGGTGATTCGAGATATGTTATACTGGTACCATGTGAACTTGAAATTTATTAATGACCTTAAGTTTTGTATTTTAATCATGAATCATGTCTAGATAACAATTACCTCTTTAACTAGTGACAACTGAAGAACCCAATGGAGAAGCCTCAGTAGCAGGTCAGCGCACAGCCAGCTTCACCACACCTGTAATGTCAGGTGAGTGCGGAGGTGAACTGTCCATGCAGGTTGGAGCTCAATGTAAGCTTCTCTGAAATATCAATACTGAATTGTGCCATTTTTTTGGTGCATGTTTTTGCTGTTGTGTCTCAATGGAAGAATAGAAAACTGCCTTCCCAGCGCCCCTTCTGTCACTAGATAGATCTTAAACTACGATGTCAGAAACAAGCCTTCTAAAGCAACAGCTACGAACACTCACTATGCAATATACTCTTCTATTATGAACATGTGATTTTGTCAGCAGCTGGGAGCTGCATAGTATTTTTATCCACAATTTTAGATGATTTAGACCGAGATATTTAGTCAGCAGATGCAAGTGACGGTGCTTGGCACTGCAGCCTGACCCTCACCTCATGCTCTCTTCAGCAGCAGTGGTATAAGCAGGTTAGAGGACAGAGTAAACCATGTTTTCTTCTTGGCAAGAAAATATGCTGAGTATGGAGTGACTTGATTATTGTGTTTTTAATGAATACAGAGGCACTTGATCTATTTTGTGACTTCCTATGATTAGTCAGGTGAATGGCCATTTACACTCTCTCTCCCAAGCCATCTCTACCGACTTGAATCAGTGAGATAAGCCCTTCTCAGAATGACACACCTGCGCTTTTTTTTTTTTTTAAATAGAGGCATGTTTTATTTATTTATTTGTTTGTTTGTTTGTTTTGTTTATACAAGCACTGGGCACAGTCAGAAGGGCGGGAGGGTGAGAGGATTCACCAGAGCCAGAGCGGGGAGCAGAGCAGGCAGAAGGACCGAAGGACACTGCTGAGGGGAGCAGCGGGCGGCAGGAGAGGTCTGCGCGCCATGTGGGACCCTCCTCCGGTGACCCTCCTCCGGTGGCCGGGGAGCAGCCGGGGATCGAACCGGCGCTGCAGAGGCCGCGGGCAGCTTCGCAACCCAGAGCTCAACCGCTGCGCCACCGGGGAGGCCCAGACACACTTGTGCTTTGAAATAACACCTTATAGACCAGGGCAGCTGTCACACTGATGTGACTATATAAGATGAATTAAAACAAATTCTCTCTGAAAACCTGAATGTGCTCTCTCCTTAACAGGCTCAGAGAGCGGAGTCCCTCCAGATCTCATTGTCGGTGAGTAGGGCTTGATGGCCGTGAACATGCCCTGTGCAGTGCAGCTAGGAATGCCTGTTTCATGCCAACCCTGACCCAGATCTAAGGGGCTGTGGTATTTTCCCCAAAATACGATCTCATGTGAGCAAATCTTTATGAATGGAGACAAACCAGAAGTGAATATTTGTAAATATATCTGTGTTTTTAAATTTCAGAGCCATCAAGACAGCCTGAGGTAACAGGTGAGGAAACAGGAGACAATAAGTGTTTGATGGAAAAATGGGGTCAGAGTAACTACAACTAAAAACAAAACAGCAGAAGGCTCAGAGGTCTAGTAAGAGGCGTGGGCATCAGGTTGCACCAGCAAGGGCTACCCCTTCTGATGTCATAACAAAGGCTTACATGTGATGAAATTCTACACTTGTGTGCAAATGCACAAGTACATAAATACAAAAACAACTCCAGAATTCTCCCTCTTGATCAGGAAAGAAAGGACCTTATTTCTCACACATGGGTGTCCCTTGCCAGTGCTGTTTCCAGAGGGTGGGAGTGGGAGGGGACAGCTTTATTGGAGACTGGTGTCTTTTTATTTTTAGAAAATATTTATTTATTTAGGCATACAAGAACCGGGGTGCAGATCAGAGGTGCGGGTGGTGAGAGGACGCCCCAGAGACAGACTGGGGAGCAGAACAGGCAGATCCACTGAAATCCACTGCTCTGAGGGGAGCAGCGGGGAGACGGGAGAGGTCTGGGGCACCCTGTGGGTATCTCCCTGGCTGGGGATGCACTCAGCCTGCAGCAGTGACAGCCTGAGAATTCGACCCCTAGGCCGCGGGGAGGCCCCGATGGGTGTGCTTTTAAACTTCATTTTAAAAGAGAAGCAACACGAGCGTGTCTGGAGCGTCCCCCTGCCTCCTGGCCCCTGGCGTCCTGTCACGACCCAGCCCAGGGAGGCGTCGCCTGTCTATGCACAGCCCCCATGGGTGGGGCAAGATCCCAGGCCGCCCATCCTCTGGATGCAGAGCAGGCTCCGGGGTGGCAGGCCTGGGCTGGGAGCTGGCCAGGGCGGACGCTGCCTCTGGGGGGTCGGGCGGTGGGGGAGCAACCACGGCTCAGCCTTGCGTCCTGGCCCTCGGCCAGCTCGGGGTCTGCCATGGCCCTGCCCCCGGCAGCGGTCAGGAGCCCAAGGGCCGAGATTGGCGGGTATGGGGCCAGCCTCGAGGGGTGCCCGGGCAGGGGGTCCCTGGAGCCCGTGCAGGCCAGAGTCACGTCCCCTGCCTCCCTCTGCATTGCGGGTGCCTCCGCGGGAGCTCCCGGAGCAGCCGCTGCTGCTGGTGTCTCTGCCGCAGGTAACCAGGCAGCTCGGAGCCGCCGACCTTGGCGCCCCAGGCTGCTGCCCACGCCTGAGGTGGCCTCTGGGAGAGAAGCGCCAGTGAGGGGCTGCGGGCCGGCTGGGCTCCGGGAGCTGCGTGGGGCACCGCTGTGGGCGTGCCTTGGCTCTGGACTTTGCTGGCGGCTCTGGGGCGGGCGGGCCTGTGGCCTCGTGTCCATCTCCCCGTGCTCCCGGGAGTGGGCCTGGCCGAGACCCCGTGGGCCTGTCCCCGCCTCGCGCCGGGACACGCCCCTGGGAAGACGTGGGCATGACCGTCCGCTTCTTTCTTCTCAGAAACCCCCGGAGAAGCAACGGAAAACCAAGGACACACGACGGGTCAGTATGGGGAGCCTGGCCCCGGGCGCTGGCTGCGTGTGGGCGTCTGTGGCCCCGAAGCCACAGGCTCCACGGGCGCAAGGCCATCCAGGCAGGCGCCCCCTCCAGCACGTTCCCCCCCAGCCCGAGGACTCGCGTGGCGGGGTGCAGGGAGGTGGTGGGGTGCAGGGAGGTGGCGGGGTGCAGGAAGGTGGTAGGGTGCGGGCTGGGCGCAGGCTGGGTGCGGGGAGCTGGCTGGGCGCGGGGAGCTGGCTGGGCGCGGGGAGCTGGCTGGGCATGGTGCTGAGGCTGGCCCACAAGGAGGGGCTGTGTCGGGGGCAGAGGTGGGCACGCGGAGGCTGTCCAGGCTCCCCAGACCCGGGGTTCTGAAGCAGAGTCTGCCGCACTGGGGTGTCCCGGCCGCCGGCCTTGGTACGGGCTGCAGCTCCTCCAGGAAAGGTGGCTCCGGACCTGCGTCTCAGCTGGTTCCTCCGGGCGCCGTGGCTGCCGGTTCTTCCCTGCCTGCAGGAGCCACGGGCCCGCGGAGGTGCTGCTGCTCCTGTGCAGCCTTGCTCTTTATTTACTCTGAGCTTGGCAGGGACAGAACAGGGACCCGGTGTTTGGCTTGGAATCCGGGTTTGACTTCGGGTGCCCGGCCGTGGCTTGCGGAGCCGCTCCTGGGCGGGGGTGGGGGGCACAGCATGAGGCAGGGTGTGGCACACAGGGACATGTGCCCTGTGGCCGGGCCTGCCCCCAGAGCCACCTCAGAACTGCCGTGGGAGCCGCGCACCTGCAAGCTGGGGCGGCGCCTGGTCCTGGTCCCCACCAGAGCCAGACGTGAGGCAGAGCGCGTCTGTGGAGACTCTGCTGTGGCCATCATGGTCAGCACAGGCCACCCTGGCCACACTTCCCTGGGCCGAGAGACTAACGTGCTTTTCTCCACACAGGCTGCCCCACGCCCCTGCCGCCACCTCCAGGTATGCCCCGCCAGCTCTGCAGCGCCCCGCGCCCCTGCTTCTGGCTGTACCTTAGCGTTGTGGCCGGGCGGGCAGCAGCCAGGGCCTCCCAGCCGCGCTGCGCCCCCACCCTGGGAAGTGGTCTGAGCTGCCTGCCTGGCCAGACATGTGTCCTGGGGCCATGGGCCTGTGAGGGCCCCGGGTCACCAGTGCCGGGAGATGCGTCGCCGTGGGGGCTTCTTGGACCGGCAGCTCCAGGCGTTTCTGTTCTGAGGACAAAGCAAGAAAGATCTGGGTTAGGTGGATCCTGTAAATGTGGGGTACTCAGCCCCGCTAGTCTCCAGCCAGTTGGCTGATGGCAGCGAAAGGCCCCCTGTCGTTCACCCTCTTCACCCCTGATGGGCGACGGGGCTTGCCGAGAAACGCAGGTGACCCCAGATGCAGCTGAGACAGGCCTCACTGGAGAGTTGGGAGCAGGTCTCAGCCGCTCGCACGGCCACACACCCACACGTCCGTGTTCCCTCTTAGCCTCAAAAGGTTTACTGGTCTAAATGCCACAAGGATGGGTCCAATTAATACGAAAGTTTGAGGACGAAATTTCCATCATTTCCATTCCAGTAACAGGCACCGACGCCTGTTAAGAGACCCCGCACTGGAGCATCCAGCCGTGGCCTCACGTAGCAGGCCCGGAATCTGTCCCTGCACAGATGGACGTCCCCTAAATGGGAGTGCTCAGGGCCCTTCAGGGCCCTGTGTGTCGGGGAGGCCTGGGTGCTCCCTCCGGGGAGCGGGATCTGGGCGTGTCACCGGCAGGCCCTGGGGAGCAGTGGGCTCAGGGTAGGTAGTAGGGTGTCCATAGCCGGACACCCTCAGTCAGGGGCTTTTCTTGCAAGCTGATGGGGGATGCCCCGCATTCCCAGGCAAGCAGACTGAGGTCCCAACTGTAGGTGGGCTGCTTGGGGGGAGGGGCTGGACCTGACACGTGGCCTGAGCTCCTGTCAGTGGGTGTCGGCTGCCCACTGGGGACCCGCCAGGAGCAGAGGGCTCCGTTTTGCCTGATCTAATCACTAATGCCCCCCGTTTCATGCTGACAGTGTGCCACGGCCCCCTGGGAGAGGAGAAATCGGTAAGTCCACTGCTCGCTGCCCTGCCCATGCTGGCCACCTGTCCTGGCTGGCCAGGAGTCTAACCCTAGCATCGCGCCCACAGCCTGGAGACACCTGGACAGTCAGCTGCCACAGGTGCACCTGCTCCAAGGCCCGGTCTGTGGCCTGCAGGCCACTGGAGTGCCTGCCCCTGCCCACCTGTGGGCCTGGCGAGAGGCTGGTGACGTTCAAGGCCAATGAAACCTGCTGTGAGATCGGCCACTGTGGTGCGTACATGGCACGACCCCGGGTGGAGTGAGCCGCCTCCTCACCCAGGACTGAGAGGCTCTCGCTGGGCAGGGTGGATGGTCACCCAGACAGGGCCCCTCTCCTGGGGGAGACCCAGCCAGGGCAGCCGAGACTGTGAAGGCCGATCCATGGAAATGGGGCTATGGAAGGGCTGGTCGCTGGTATGACCTCACACACGTGTTCTGCAGTGTTTATGTAAGATCGCAGTGTTTATGTAGGATCGAACCATACATATGTTTTTCAGAGCCGAGAACATGCCTGTTCAACAATGTTGACTATGAGGTGAGGCCATGTCACTTTGCAGTGTTTTTAGTAACAGAGTCATTAATAAGTAGGGGCTGTCGCGGCTCACAGGAGGAAACTGACGGGCCATTCTGCCTTCCTCCCTCCCTCCTCCAGGTCGGCGCCTCCTTCGAGGACCCCAGCAATCCCTGCGTCTCCTATGCCTGCCAGGACACGGGACTCTCAGCGCGGGTGCAGACCTGCCCCAAGCAGAGGTGGTGTGCAGAGGTGCGTGCCCAGTGGGGCGCAGACAGCCAGGGGCCCCAGCTTCCATGCCAGAGATACTGCCTGTCATTACTAGGCATGATTTCCATATCAAAGGGCATTTTTCCAGGTTCTGGAAAGTAGGAAAGTAGTCCATTGCTCTTCTAGAAGAACTTTATTCTAGAAGAATAGAAAGCATGTTGCTATTTCATTATTATTCTAAAAGATTTATTCATGCATCCAAGAACTGGGGAGCAGAACAGGTCGATCTACTGAAACCCACTGCTGAGGGGAGCAGCAGGAAAACAGGAGAGGTCTACTGTGCCATGTGGGTCAGCTCCCTGGCCGGGATTGAACTCAGGCCGCAGAGCCTGGCAATAGCTTGATAGCACTGAGACTTTAACCCCTGCACCACCAGGGAGGCTTCACATTGCTGTTTTTAAACAACAAAAACAAGTCCCAGGGTCAGTGAGATAATCATTTTCTATGAAAATACAGATTTTCATATAATCACAAATATGTCTGCTACTCAGGCAAGGCAGCTGGATTAATTAGTGCTGACATCTAAGTCACAGAGGAAGGCTTGCACTTAACTCGGTCTCTTTCCGAGGAGATAACTGGTCAGAGGGTCCAGGCTGTGCTGTGGTTTGGGTTTCTGAGTTGGTGGATTTTTGCACTGTGTGGTGCTGGCAGGTGTGCGATGAGGTGCTGTCTGAGAAACAGCCTGTCGGGGCACCGCTCTTCAGTGACATTATTTTGAAAATATTTTTCAATTAAATGAAATGAAGAGTCCTGTATTATTTTAAGAGAACTTAGTCTGTGTCATGTCCCTTTCCTGCCAGAGCTGAAAACCTATGGTCTCGCTACGCTGGCCGAGCCCCCAGCTGCCGCAGGCCGCCTGCACCTCTTACCCCCCGGCGGCCGCAGCAGCCCTGTCCCACGCGACGTCGCTAAGGAGGCGTTATCTGTGGATGCGTACAGAGGTTTTTAATCTTTCTTTTTTTCTTATTTCTTTAGGAAGACAGAGTCTATGATTCAAACAAATGCTGCTACACATGTAAGTAAACCCCAGCCCCGGCGGAGGTGATGCCAGTGGTGATGAAATATGTTTCTTCAGGGGCAGCTAATGACCAGGGTGTTCCTGGTTCCGTCACCCGAGGCTGTGTCTGCTCCGTGTATTCCAGTCACTCGCCCATCTTGGTCGCCATGTTCTTAGACACCACTGGTGTCTAAGGGGGACACTTAACCTCTGCCCCACTCCCCTTGGTCCCACCCACCCCCTCCCCCTAGTCCCAGGCGCTCATCTCAGAGCATCAGTGGCTTTAGTGAGTATCCAGCAGCCACCCAGCTGAGCGTGGAGAGAGTAGACCCGACTCCACGGCTGCCCTCACCGCCTGTCAGGAGGCTGAGGCTGAGCTGTGGAGCCCCCTCTGACGCTTCATCCTGCCCTAGGCAAGCCGAGCTGTAGGGCTGCCCCGGTGAACGTGACCGTGCAGTTCGGAGGCTGCAGGAGGCGGGTGGAGATGGCGCTGTGCAAAGGAGACTGCCGGAGGACCCCACGGTGAGTCCACCGCCCAGGCTGGGAGCCCTGAAACAGCGCGGAAACACTTCGCATAAGAGCTGTGACCAGAGCCTGATAAAACAAATACCTGAAGTATTGAGAGAACACTGAAAAGCACAGCATTTCAAAAAGTGCTGAATCAATTTCAGCGCTTCTCTTGAGTATATCACAGAACATGGCCGGGCCTGTGTTTTCATATAGCAACAGCAGAGAGCTCACTCTTGGTAGGGTGTTTTTAACCTGAATTTCAGGCATACACACGATTTTCCTTTCATGTGTAGATTGGTACATGGAGAATAATAATTTGGTATTATAATAATTTGGTATTAAGATGCTTATTTTTTAATATATTCATTTATTTTTTTTGCATAGAACTGAGCTGTAGGCCAGAGATGCAGGGGTGGGGTGAGAGGATTCTCCAGAGACAGAGTGGGGAGCAGAGCAGGCAGATCCACTGAAATCCACTGCTGAGCAGCAAGGAGACAGGAGAGGTCTGCTGTGCCCTGTGGGTCAGCTCCCTGGGGGGATCACAATCAGGCTGCAGGGGTGACAGCCTGACACTCAGCCTCAAGGCGCCAGGGAGGCCCTAAGATGTGCATTGAAAGATGCACTTTGCTTTGTCTCTTGCACCTTTGTGCTGTAAATATGAGACCCTGAGCCCCACTTTGGGTGTCTTTTGTTCTTACACAGGAGTTACCCTGAGCCACTTGAGTTTAGGGAGGGGCAGCAAGCTGGAGGCTGCTGGGCTGGCTGGAAACTTGCCACATCACCTGGACAGTTAGAACTGGAGCATTGACCTCAACGTGTTGCAAAATACATTCCAAAAATACCCGTAACCTTTTTCCTTTCAGGTACAATTATGACATGTTCCAGTTAGAAAATTCGTGCCACTGCTGCCAGGCTGAGGCCTACGAGCTGAGAGACATCGCTTTGGACTGTCCAGACGGCAGCACCAAGGCCTACACATACAGGCACGTCACGGGCTGCTCCTGCAGGGACCCGTGCCAGGCGGCCCTCGCCCAGCAGGCCCTGGCCCCGCCGGCCCTGGCCCCTGGCAGGTCGCGGTGACCCGCAGCTGTGGGCGGCGGCTCTTCATTTCCTGAGCGAGCGAGCCCGACGCTGCAGAGTGACAACAGCGATCCCTCGGGCGCCGAGGGGTGACTCTCACGGTGCTTATTTCCCTCGGTGACTGGATCTGAAAATAAAGAGTGTGGCAGCAGCGGGGCCTCCGTGCTCACTGCGGGTCCGGCGTCGCGCGTCCGGGAGCGGCGGCTGGGCCGGCTGCCCTGCCCGCCCAGCCCGGCCGCCACCCCGCGGCCTCCCCACCCCGGGGCCGGGCCCCGCGTCTCCAGCTCCCCGCAGGGCCGCCGCCGCCCCTCCCGCTTCCCTCCGCACCCGCGGGCGCCACGTGACCGCGGCCGTCACGTGTACTCGGCGCGGGCGCCACGGGGGCGCCGGGCCCCGCGGGAGCGGCTGAAGCCGCTTCAGTCCTGTCGTGACCCCGGGCGGCCCTCAGGACGCGCGGGCCGACCCAGACTGACGGGTGCCCGGGGCCGCGGCGGCGCCCCCGGGTGGAAGCCTGGGCCACCCGCAGGCCGCCCGTCTGCTGGAGCCGCGCACCTCGCGGGCCGGGCCTCCCGGGGCCGGGGTTCGCGAGATGGCGCCGGCCGGGCCCGCGGGCGGGGGTCCTGTGTGTTCTCCGCGGGGCGGCTGGCGGGCGTCCCTGCCGCCATTTCGCCGGCCGGGGAGGGGCCCCTGCGCAGCGCCGGAGGGGGCCTCCGGGCAGGGGAAGGGCTGAGGGGACGGGGAGCCGAGCGAGGAGCGGAGCCCGACTCTGCTTCCCACGCTTCCCGGCGCGGGGCAGGTTCCCACAGCGGCCGCGGCGCCGGCCCTGACCGCCCCCAGCCCTGCCTGGAGGGGACGCGGCGGCCACGTGTCCCGATGCGGGTGCCACGTGACCGAGGCCTGTCGCTCGCGGGTCGCAGACATGTGACCAAACTGTGTGGGGCGGGAGCCACGCGGCCCCTGTCACGTGTGCTGGGCGCGGGTGCCATGTGACCTCCGCCGCCGCGTGCCCGGCCAGGAGTTGAGATTCCTCCGCGCGCGAAGGAGAAGCTGCGCCTGCGCAGGGCGCGCCGGCGGCGCGGGGGAGAAACGGGCCGTGTCCGCGTGGCGCGTCCGGCCGCCCCTCGCGCCGGGCTTGGCCTCTGAGGGCGGCGGCGCCGGGAGAGCCGGTGCTGGCGACGTTCTCAAGGAGACGCCCTGAAGCTCACGCGTGGTTCGTCCCTCAGGCCCCCCCTTCAGCTGCGCCCCGACACCCGCAGCCGCTGACCCCGGGGCCGGCGCCTGGGCCTTCCCTGGGCCCGTGTTTCCTGCCGCGGGGTGACTGCACGTGGGTCCCGCCGCCCCCCGCCCCCCGCCCCCGCCCCGCCCCCGCGACAGGCGCCGGGCCTGGGCGCCCTCTGGGCTTCAGCGGCTTCATCATTCTGAGCGCCCCCCTCCGCCCCCTTCCCTCCCCCCCCCCACCCCTGCCCGCCGTCCCCCTCCCCCCACACCCCCTCCCTCTCCCCCGACCTCGCCTCGCCGGTCAGCGCCTGCGCTCGCGCGTCTGAGCGAAGCCATCGCCCACGCAGCCGCCGCGCCTTCCCCGCACGGTGACTCTCTTCGTGTCCTTGTCCAAGCCGTGCGCGGGTTTCCTCGCTCCCCCCGAAAGTGAAAAACACGATTTATTTGGAGATAAGTCAAGCCGAGGGATCCGCGGTGTCCGGCGGGAGGAGGAGCCCGGGCCCGGGAGGCCCTCGGCGCGGCGCGGCCCCGCCCTGCGAAGGAACCACGGACTGTCGGACTTTCGGCGTCTGGTCTGGCGTCCCCGCGCCGGCCCTGGCGCCCGGCGGGGCCTCGGGACACACCCGGGACATGAGGACGTGGGGAAAGGCCTGGCCTGGCCGGCGCCCGGCGGGTCAGGAGTTGAGGGGTCTGAAGCCCCCGCGCTCCGGATGGCCCCGGGCTGCAGCCCGCGCGGTCCTCAGCAAGAACGAGCCCCGGGGCGGCCGGGCACGGTGACCAGCCGGCGCGCCCGCCCTGGGGCCTCCACGTCAGAAACCGAGCGCTCCGGCTGTTCCTGGCCCGGCCGCTGGCGCACAGCAGGTCCTCCCGAAGCCGCCCCCGCACCCGAATGCAAGTGCCCCCCGGCATCCGCCCGGGAGTCGCCGAAGGGCAGGGACAACGCACAGATGCGTCCTCCCGGGGCCGCGGACGCCATCTAGGTCTCCGCGCACACGGGGCCCCGGGATGCTGCGCTGGACCGTTGAGCTGGACGCGCCCAGGCCGGAGCCCAGGGTCGCAACCGCGCGGCCCAGCTCCTCCCTCTGGCCCGGTTTCCCGCGCCTGGCTGCGCACACAGGGGTGCTCAGGAGGCGCCAGCGGGGTGGCTGCACGGGTGAAACGAGACCCCGGTTTCCAGGGGCGGATTGCACTGAGGCGAGAGCCGGGCCTCCCCCGCGGGACGCCGGCGCCCCTCCCGGGGCGGGAAGCGGCTTCTCTTCCCCGGGGCCCCTCACCAGCTTCCGCGCGAAGCTCCTTCTGGGGGTTTCCTCCGTGGGCGCCCGCGGGTCTGCGCCGGTCTCCCCGGGGGACACGCGCCGCCACGGCCGGCACGCGGCGGCCACGGCGCCCTTTCTCCCCCCGGCCTGTCACCGCCCGCGGGGCCGCGGACCCTCCGGCCGGCCCCCCGCCCGGCGCCGCGGGCTCCTGCGCCTCCGCCCCGGTGCTGGGCCGGGCCGCGCGCGCCTGCCCCCCCCCCCCGCCCCTGAGCCCGCGGGCAGGCCCTGGGGGAGCCGCCCCGGACCGTGCGCGCCGTCCCAGGCCGGCGTCAGAGGGGTCCCGGCACCCCCAGCCCAGCGCAGCGGGCGCCGGCGGGAGCGCGGGGCGCGGGGGGCGGCCCGCGCAGGCGGAGCCACCGGGAGGGCTCGAGGCCACCGCCCGGCAGGAGGCCGGACCGGGCAACCCCTGCGCCCCCAGCCCCCGGCGGGCGCGGACACCCGCTCCCCAATCCCGGCCGACGGGGAAGGGGCTCCCCGCCGCCCGGCTCCCTAGCCCGGGCCACTGGGTCGCGTCCTCGCGGGGCTCGTGCTGGCGCGCGCCAACCCCCCTCGCCTCGGCCGCCCGACCCGCCAGAGCCGCGCGCGGGGCGGAGCCCGTGGGCGCCCCCTGGCGGCCGCGTAGACGGCGCCTCGGCCGCACCGCGGGGGGGCGGGGCGGGCTGTGCGCGGGCATCGGACCGGGAGGGCGGGCGCGGGGCTACGGGGGCGGGGCTGCGGCTGCGCGGGCCGCCCGTCTCCCGCGGGTCCGCGCCTCCTCCCGCCGCCCGCCGGGACCCCCGGTAGCCCCGCAGCCGGCGGAGCCCGGGACCCTCCGCACGGGGCGCCTGGTTCTCCGGATGCCCGGCCCGCCGCAGCCCGGGGCGCCCGCCCGCCCGCGGTGCCAGGCCCGGTCCAGATGCTGGTGTCCAGACCCGGCGCCCGCGGACGGCGCCCCCACCTTGTGCTCTCCCCGAATGCGCGAGAACCCCTGGGTCAGCGGGTTGTTGCCTCACGTCATTCCATCTCCCCATCCGCCTCGGCCGCACCGCCCCTCCGCGCCACCAGGCGGCGCGCGCCGCTGCTCCGGCCCTGGTTTCCCCCGCGAGCCTCTCCTTCCTCGGCCTCGCCCCGCCCCTGCGTGTTGACGTCATGGCACTGCGCGCTGACGCGGGAGCGGCAGCCCGGGGCGGAAGTGGCAGAAACGCGGAGGCCAGGAGCGCCCGCCCCGGCGGAGCGGGCCCGCGGGCCGAGGAAGGAGAAGCCGCGGGGTCAGCGCGCAGGCGTGAGGGGAGCGCGCGCCGCCTGGTGGCGAGGCGGGGAAACGCGGCCTCGCGGGGAATCCTGGGGAGGCCCCGGGGCGGGCGGGGCCGGGGCGGGCGGCGCGGGACGCCCCCTCTCTCACTGTGGGGGGTGCAGCCGGTTTGGGGGGCCCTCTGTGGCCGCAGGTCAGTGTTCCCCAGCGTGGTTTTTTTTTTTAAGATTTATTTATTTATACAAGCACTGGATACAGTCGGAAGCGCGGGAGGGCGAGAGGATTCACCAGAGGGGGAGCGGGGAGCAGAGCAGCAGAAGGACCGAAGGACACGCTGAGGGGAGCAGCGGCGGCAGGAGAGGTCTGCGCGCCATGCGGGACCCTCGCCCGGCGGCCGGGGATCGAACCGGCGCTGCAGAGGCTGCGGCAGCTTCGCAGCCCGGCGCCCAACCGCTGCGCCCCGGCGAGGCCTCCCCAGCCTGTTTGACGCACGAGGACGCGACCTGCTGTTTCCACGGCTGCGGGAATGTCAGGGTCGCAGCATTTTCAGAGACGTGGGCGCTTCGCCTCCGTTTCCGTCTGATTTTCTAAACTTCAGCTGCAGCAGGACGGGCGGGGGCGCCCCCGTGAGCACCCCGGGGCCTTCCTCTCACAACCTCAACCCCCCCCCCCGCCCCTGCATCCCCGCCCCGCCCCTGCACCTGCAGCCCCACCCCTGCTCCTGCAGCCCCACCCTCTGCACCTGCATCCCCTCCCCTGCTGCAGCTCCTCCCCTGCACCTGCAGCTCCTCCCCTGCTCCTGCAGCCCCTCCCCTGCACCTGCAGTCCCTCCCCTGCTCCTGAAGACCCTCCCCTGCAGCCCCTCCCCTGCACCTGCAGACCCTCTCCTGCTCCTGCAGACCCTCCCCTGCTCCTGCAGCCCTTCCCCTGCAGCCCCTCCCCTGCACCTGCAGACTCTCCCCTGCTCCTGCAGCCCCGCCCTGCCCCAACGCTGGCATCTGTCTCCCCAGTGGCCGGGCTCGCTTTGGCACTTGCTTCTCCAGACTTGGGGTGAAGTCCTTGCCTGCGGGAACCCGGTTTCTTCAGGAACCACCCCAGAGGGAGTGGAGGGTGAGGACATCTCCTTGCCCGTGGCTGACTGCAGAGCGGTGAGTGGCTGGGCAGCCTGGCTGTGGAGAGCTTTGCGCGGGTCATTTTGGGTCCTGGAGGAACATGGGGGTCAGGACGTTCCTGAGTGTGACCCTGTGGGTGTCCAGCGCCCCTGAATGAAAGCGCATCCCCCGTGTTTGCTCCCGGCTCCTCCCTGCTGCACTGATAAATCCCTGGATTGGTTTTCTGGCTCTCCATTCTGTTCCATTGATGTGTGTGTGTTTATTTCTGTGGACTTAGAATATAATTTGGGGAATGTATTGTAAACTTTTCTGGGGCTGACATCCCCCTCCCCATGCCAGGTCTAGCAGGCAGGAGGGCAGAGTCGAGTCCCAGTCTCCCGGGGTGCAGGTTCTGACCCAGTGGGTTGCATGGTGCCTGGGGCTCTGCATTTCTCATGGGGTCTGAGATGCTGCCCGTGCTGGGCCTGGGCCCACGTCTGGGGGCCGAGGTGTCACTACCTGTTGTGCAGGTGATGTGGCCATTCAGAGCCTTGAAGGGGGTTTGACCCTGGAAACTGCCTCATGAGGCGATTTTACAATAACCCTTGAATAGAATCCAGACTTTCTTGAGCCTTGAGTGACCAGGAGCCACACGGCCTGCCATACTCTGGCTACAAGTCTTTGGTTTTCTAAAATGGGTTATTATTAACCGATTCAGTGTCAGTGCATTGAAAGCAGTGGCCCTCTCTGCATCACTGAAGGACTGACCCGAGAAACCCCACAGCAGTGACAGCTGGGTGCTGTCACCAGTTGGGGTGGAAAGTTTCTTCATGGGGAATATGTGAGACACTGAAGGGCCCTTTTCCAAGCTCTTGAGATCTTTTCTCTATAGATGGTGCTAAGAGGATTCCTCCTATTTCAGGGATTGCATAAACCACTCTGACTCATATGGGAACTGGACATTTTGGAGATAATTCACTTTATCTTTTTTATTTTTAAAGCTTTTGTTTATTTTTTTAATAGAAGAACTGGGGTGCAGACCAGAGGTGTGGGAGGGTGAGAGGATTCACCAGAGACACAGTAGGGAGTAGAACAGGCAGATCTACCAAGAATCACTGCTGAGGGGAGCATCAGGTGAGACAGGAGAGGTCTGCTGCACCAGGTGGGTAGCTCCCCAGCCAGGCTTGAACGCAGACCATTGTGGTGACAGCACTGAGATTTAACCCCTAGGCCACTGGGGAGGAGGAGGCTGCACTTTGCCTTTTAATGTGTTAAACTGATGTTACCTCCTTCCTTGCCAATCCCTCTGTTATGCTCACTTTGGAGAGCAGTTGAATTTCTCTGGAAAGGAGAAAAGAATCAGCATTTATTGAGCACCTGCTGGAGCAACAAGTTCATCGCTTTAGTTCTGTCATCTCCATTAATGACGCTGTAGAGATATTATTCCTACCATGTAGTCGTGGACACTGAGGTCCAAAAGGGATCCGTGACTTCTCTGAGATCAAAAAATAAGCACAAGGGCCAGATATAGTTGGACTCCCAAATCTTTGTATTTTGTACTGAACCGGAGGTTTTAAAATGAGGGTAAATTGTAACCCTCTTGAAGGCCAGGGGGAGGGAAGGCGTGTAGGCGCCCCCACCCATCCTCAGAACAGGTCCTTGGGTGTTGGGTGTCCTCCATAAGGAAGGAGCTTTGGCCTAAAACAAGACAGAACAAAACTTTCACGTTGCATTGCACTGCGTGAAGATGCTGACGTTAATATTGAACGTGAATGACTTCATAGTTTTAGAATGGCTCTCATCCCAAACATGGTTGCTACTCATAAGAGACTGCAGTTAAAAACAGCCTTTTTCTTTTTTTTTAAAATTAATAAATTTTATTTTTATATTCCCCATACAATTGCAATACCCCCATTCTGAACCCAATCCCTCCCCTCCCACCCCCCACCCCCCAAAAAGTGTCTCTGGTTCATAGTTTTTGTTGATTTTGATTTTCACTTTCTTATAGTTATTCATTTTCCTGGTCCCTTATTTAAGTTTTCTAGATTCCTGCTATGAGTGAGACCATCCGGTATTTTTCTTTTTCTTTTTGGCTTATTTCACTGAGCATGATCCCTTCCAGCGCCATCCATGTTGCTGCAAATTGCATGTGTTTATCTTTTTTGAATGCTGAGTAATATTCCATGGTATATATGTACCACATATTCTTGATCCAGTCATCTATTTTTGGGCATTTGGGCTGTTTCCAAAGCTTAGCTATTGTAAATAGTGCTGCTATAAACATAGGGGTGCAGGTGTTCTTTGGAATTGATGTTTCTGTGTCCTTTGGGTAAATACCTAGGAGTGGAATTGCTGGATCCTGTGGAAGCTCTATGTTTAGTAGGTCCAGAAATCTCCACACAGCTCTCCATAGTGGTTGGACCAGTTTGTGCACCCACCAACAGTGCAGAAGAGTTCCTTTTTCTCCACATCCTCGCCAACATTTGTTGTTGCTAGTTTTTTTAATATGTGCCATTCTCACTGGTGTAAGATGGTATCTCATGGTAGTTTTGATTTGCATTTCCCTGATTGCAAGTGATGTTGAACATTTTTTCATATGCCTGTTGGCCATTCGCATTTCCTCTTCAGAGAAGTTTCTTTTAAGCTCTTCTGCCCATTTTTTGACTGGATTATTTTCTTTGTTGTTGTTGAGTCTCATCAGCTCTTTGCAGATTTTTGTGATCAGTCCTTTATCATTAGTGTTGTGTGCAAAAATTTTCTCCCAGTTTGTGGGGCTTCTCTTTGTTTTGGTTATTGTCTCTTTTGCTGTGCAGAAGCTCTTTAATTTGATGTAGTCCCAGCTGTTGATCTTTGCCTTCACTATCACTGCTTTGGGTGATGTGTCTGTAAAGATGTCTTTGATGTGCAAATCACGTAGTGTTTCGCCTATATTTCCTTCTATGTATTTTATGGTTTCAGGTCTTATGTCTAGTTCTTTAATCCATTTTGAGTTGATTTTTGTGTATGGTGTGAGGTAGTGGTCAAGCTTCATTCTTTTGCATGTAGCGACCCAGTTTTCCCAGCACCATTTATTGAACAAACTTTCTTTGCTCCAATGCATAGTCTTTGCTCCTTTGTCAAATATTAGTTGACCATAAATCTGTGGATTTTCTATTCGAGTCCATTGGTCTGTGTGTCTGTTCTTGTTCCAATACCATGCAGTTTTGATGATTATGGCTTTGTAGTAGAGTTTGAAGTCTGGGAGTGTGATGCCTCCATTCCCTTCTTTTTTTTTCAGGAGAGCTTTGGCTATTCGGGGTTTTTTGTGATTCCATATGAATTTCATCAATAATTGTTCTATTTCTTTGAAGAATGACATTGAAATTTTGATTGGAATAGCATTGAATCTGTATATTGCTTTTGGTAGGATGGCCATTTTAATAATGTTTATTCTCCCAGTCAGAGCAGGGGATGTTTTTCCATTTCTTTGTGTCTTCTTCTATTTCTTTTAACAGTGTTTTATAGTTTTCTTTGTATAGGTCCTTTACCTCTTTTGTTAGATTTATTCCCAAATATTTGATTTTTTTGTTTCAATAATAAAAGGGATGTTTTTTTTGATTTCTTCTTCTTCAGATTTATTGTTTGTATATAGGAAGGCTACTGACTTTTGGGTGTTGATTTTGTATCTGCCATTTTACTGAACTGATTGATGAGTTGAATTAGTTTTTCTGTGGAGTTTTTGGGGTTCTCTATGTATATTATCATATCATCTGCAAATAGTGATAGTTTGACTTCTTCTTTTCCTATTTAGATTCCTTGGATGTCTTTCTTTTGTCTTATTGCTCTGGCTAGGACTTCCAGTATTATATTGAAAAGCAGTGGTGAAAGTGGACATCCTTGTCTTGTTCCAGATCTTAATGGAATTGCTTTCAGCTTTTCACCATTGAGAATGATACTGGCTGTTGGCTTGTCATATATGGCCTTTATGATGTTGAGGTACGTTCCTTGTATCCCAAGAATTTCAAGGGCTTTTATCATGAATGGGTGTTGCACTTTGTTGAAAGCTTTCTCAGCATCTATTGATATTATCATATGGTTTTTATATTTCTTTTTGTTGATGTGTTGGATAACGTTGATTGATTTTCGGATGTTAAACCATCCTTGTGTCCCTGGAATGAATCCTACTTGGTCGTGGTGAATTACCTTATGGATACACTGTTGGATTCTGATAGCTAAAATTTTATTGAGGATTTTTGCATCAGTGTTCATTAGGGAGATTGGCCTATAGTTTTCTTTTTTGTGTTGTCCTTGTTCAGTTTTGGTATTAGTGTAATGTTGGCTTCATAGAACGTGTTAGGTATTATACCTTCCTTCTCAATTTTTTGGAAGAGTTTGTGAAGGATAGGCACCAATTCGTCTCTGAATGTTTGGTAAAATTCATTTGTAAATCCATCAGGTCCTGGGCTTTTGTTTTTGATTAACATTTCAATTTCGCTGCTTGTAATTGGTCTGTTTAGGTGTTCTATTTCTTCTTTATCTAGCTTTGGGTGATTGTAGAGTTGTAGGAATTTGTCCATCTCCTCTAGATTTTTGAACTTGTTTCCATATAACTGTTCATAGTAGTTATTAATTATTCTTTTGATTTCTGCTGTGTCCGTTGTGATTTCTCCTCTTTCATTTATTATCCTATTTATTTGTGCTTTCTCCCTTTTTGCCCTGTGAGCCTGGCTAGGGGTTTATCTATTTTATTTATTTTTTCGAAGAACCAGCTCTTGGTTTCATTGATCTTTTGGATTGTTTTTTTAGTTTCGATTTCATTTATTTCTGCTTTGGTTTTTATTATTTCTTTTCTTCTACTGGTTTTGGGGTTTTTTTGTTGTTCTTTTTCTAGATCTTTGAGCTTCGAGATTAGGTTGTTTCTTTGAGTTCTTTCTTGTTTCTTGATGTGAGCATCTATTGCTATATATTTTCCTCTTATTACTGCTTTTGCTGCATCCCATACATTTAGGAAATTGGTGTCCTCCTTGTCATTCAATTCAAAGAATTTTTTAATTTCTTCTTTTATCTCCTCATTAGTGCAGTGGACTTCCAGTAGTGTGGGTTTCAATCTCCACGAGGTAGGAGAGTACCTTGCCTTCTTTTTATGGTTTATTTCTAGCTTGATGCCTTCATGGTCAGAAAAGATGGTTGGTATGATTTCAATCTTGGTGTATCTGGTGATGTTTGTCTTGTGCCCCAGTATATGATCGATCCTAGAGAATGATCCGTGTGCGCTTGAGAAAAATGTATACTCAGATTTTTTTGGGTTTAGTGTTCTATATATGTCTGTTAAGCCCAAGCACTCTAGATCCTTATTTAGAGCTTTAGTGTCTTTACTTATTTTTTGTCTTGTTGATCTATCCATTGTTGTTAGTGGTGTGTTGAAGTCTCCCACTACGTATGTGTTTTCTCTGATGTCTGTTTTCAGAGATGCCAGTAGTTGTCTGATATATTTTGGTGCTCCTTCGTTTGGTGAATATATGTTAATGAGTGTTATTTCTTCTTGAAGTATTGTCCCCTTGATCATAATGTAATGACCACTGGGGTCTCTTTTTATCTTTTTAAGTTCGAAATCTGTTTTATCTGATATGAGTATAGCTGTTCCTGCCTTCTTTTTTGGTCCCTTTGCTTGTAGAATTGTTTTCCATCCTTTAACTTTGAGTCTATTTTTATCTTTTGCAGCTAAATGTGTTTCCTGGAGACAGCAAAAGGTTGGGTTTTGTTTCTTAATCCAGCCTGCAACTCTGTGTCTTTTTATTGGAGAGTTTAGTCCATTTACATTTAGAGTTAGTATTGATATGTTAGCATCTGTATTTGCCATTGTGTTTGTCTTTCCTTTGATTTTATTTATTTATTCTTTTAATAACTTTCTTTGGCCTTCTTTTGTTGTTAGTCGTCCCTCTGAGGTTCTGGCTTTAGGACTCCTTGTAGTATTTTTTGGAGTGGGGGTTTAGTCGTTATAAAATTACAGAGTTTCAGTTTGTCTGGGAAGGTCCTTATTCTTTCTTCAAAGAGGAAGGAGAGCTTTGCGGGATAGAGTATTCTTGGTTGGCATCTGTTTTCTTGGAGTCTGTTGACTATGTCCCTCCACTCTCTCCTTGCCTGTAGTGTTTCTTCAGAGAAGTCTGATGTCAGTCTGATTGGTTTCCCTTTGAATGTTATCTGTTTCTTCCCTCTTGTTAGTTTCATTATTTTTCCTTGTCTTGGATTCTTGGGAGCTTTATTTATGTGTCTTGCTCTATTTTTCCTTTTGTCATGGAAGTTTGGTGTTCTTCTTGCTTCTTGTATATCAATTTTCAGCTCCTTCTTCGCGTTTGGGAAGTTCTCTTCAATTATATCCATGAATATTTTCTCTGTTCCTACATCTCTCTCCTCTCCTTCTGGGATTCCTATAACTCTTATATTTCCTTTCCTCATGGAGTCAGATAGTTCCCAAAGTCTTTCTTTGGTCTTTTTCCTTCATACTTCTCCTTCCTTTTCTGTTCTTTTTATTTCTGTGTCTTCAAGAGTACTTATTCGTTCTTCCATTTCATCTATTCTGCTTTCATTGCTTTTCCCAGAGTTCTTTAGCGTCTCCATTAACTCTTTGATCTCCTGCATTTCTTTTACTTCCCTCTTTAGGGACTCATTTCATTCTTCTGGGCATTCAGTATTTTCCCCTTATCATTGTTTTCCTTTATGACTTCTGTCAGTTTTTTAATCACAGCAATTTTAAATTCTCTATCTGGAAGGCTCAGAAGTTCTTCCAAGTTACTGTCGTTGCAATCTGGTAGATGGTTTTCTTTTTGCAGTGTGCTTTTTTGCTGAGGAGTTGCTGGGTTGCATGTGGTTTTTCTCCTCCCTACTGCCTGTTTTCTAATTTGCCGTATTCCTTGTGAGACTGTGTTGCTGGTACTGGCCGGCATCTTGGGCGACCTTCCCAGCTCACCACTGGCTCCTCTGGGGAACTTCTGCTGGGTTCACAAGTCTCCAGCAAAGAAAGGTCCCTGCTGCAAAATGGCGATGCGGGAACGTGCTCCCCTGCATGCCCGGTCTGCCCCAGCAGTGGGTGCTGCTCTCCTCTGGGCTGGAACTGCAGGCTAGAAGGTGCCCAGCATGGGCAAGCCTCCCAGCTTACCTCTGTCTCCTCGGTGAGCCTTCTGCTAGGTTTACACAGTCTCCAGCAAAGAAAGGTCCCTGCTGCAAAATGGCGATGCGGGAACGCGCTCCCCTGCACGCCCGGTCTGCCCCAGTGGTGGGTGCTGCTCCCCTCTGGGCTGGAACTGCAGGCTAGAAGGTGCCTGGCATGGGCAAGCCTCCCAGCTTACCTCTGTCTCCTCGGTGAGCCTTCTGCTGGGTTCACACAGTCTCCAGCAAGAAGGGTCCCTGCTGCAAAATGCTGGTGCCGGGGACGCGCTCCCCTGCACGCCCCAAAAACAGCCTTTTTCTAATGATTCCCACACAGCAGGCTTAATTGCTGCACCTGCCAGAGAAAATTCCTGGAGATCTAGAACAATTGTTGAGGAGGGGATGCGTTGGCAGTGCCTGCAACATTGTTCAGGATGAGACCCCCTTTAGGAGCCTTTATTTATATTGTCTTAGAGTCTTCCCTTTCCTTAAAGACCATCTCTTTTTTCCTTTCTTTTTTTTTTAAAGATTTATTTATTTATTTGTTTGTTTGTTTGTTTATTTATACAAGAACTGCGGTATAGGCCAGATGCTCGGGAGGGTGAGAGTGTTACAGGGCAGGGAGAGGGGCAGCCCAAACCCCACAAACCTGCCTATTCAAAATGGGTTCTGCCATCCGCCGCATCAACACAAAACATATGAGACTTTAATGAAAAGGAACTTTAATAGAATTTGGAAACAATACAGGAAAGGCAAAGAATCTAGTTTCTAAATCAACACCCAAAGTTACCCATCCCCTTGTGGGTAAAACTCCATCCAAATGGGATTGGCCCAGAGCAAGGCCCCAAATCCTGCCACAAGTCTAAAGCATCTTCCAGTGGGGACCCACAGAAAAGGGTCAGAAACAACCAGACAAGCCTGGAAGGAAAAGAGCAAAATCAAAATCAAGATAAAAGCTGCCATTGTCTCCTCCCCATGGGTCTCACCCACGACTGTGTCACCTAGTCCACGACCAAAAGACAAGCGCAGTTTCTTCATGTGTCTCTAGGCTCCATGCACCTCCTCCAGGTCTCCTTCTGGCTCCATCCTGCTTCCTTCCTCAGTCTCCTCTGCAGCTTCTTCTCTCCCTGCTCAGCTCCACCCTCCATTGGGTGGGGCAGGAAACCTGGAACCTCCCCATTTCCTGGGGACCCCCCTGTTACAAGAGGAGTCACCAGAGACAGAGCAGGGAGCAGAACAGTCAGATTGACTGAAATACACTGCTGAGGGGAGCAGCGGGGAAGACAGGAGAGGTCTGCTGCACCATGTGAGCATCTCTGTGGCCAGTGGGGATCGAACCAGCACTGCAGAGGCTGCGGACAGCTTCACAGTGCTGCGCTCAACTGCCTGCGCCACCAGGAAGGCCCTTGTGTTCTTTTCTTACATAGTTGTTCATTTCTGTCTAGTTATTGGTTTCTCCCCTCAGGGGTGGTCCCCATAGTTCTCCCACCACCATAGCACCCATGACCCATCACCTAGTGCTCTTCCCTCCCCTCTGTTTACCCCCCTCCCCCTCCCTGCTGAATGCCTCAGGTCTTGGTCAGCCTGCTAGGGTTGTCTTTTTCTTTACCTTTTGTTCTGTTTCTCTATATTTCACATGTAAGTGAAACCATCTGATGTTTATCTTTCTCCTGCCTTATTGTGGCTGACATCATCCCTTCCAGCTCCATCCATATAACCACAAGCATCATGAATTTGTCTTTTTTGATTGCAGAGTAATATTCCGTGGTGTAATTATACCACAAAGTTTTGGTCCATTCATCTATTTTCTGGCATTTGAGTTGTTTCCATGTCATGGCTACTGTAAATAGTGCTGCAATAAACACAGGAGTTCAGGTTTCCTGTTTTGTTTTTGTCTCTTAGGTAGATAGATTCCTAGGAGTGGAACACTGGATCATGCGTAGACCCATTTTCAGTGTTCTGTGGAACCTCCACACAGCTGCCCATAGAGGCTGGACCAGTTTGTGCTCCCACCAGCGGGGTCAGAGTCTCCTTTCTATCCTCTGCTTCTCCAGCATTTGTTGTTTCCAGTTTTTCTTTTTTAATGTGGAGCCTTCTCAGTGGAGTGAGGTGGTAGCTCATTGTGGTTTTGATTTGCATTTTCCTGAGATCAGTGATGCTGAACGTCTTTCTATGCCTGCTGGCCATTTGCATTTCTTCTTTGGCAAAGTGTCTTTTTACTTCTGGCATTTTTTTTTGACTGGGCTGTTTTTGTTGAGTCATGTAAGCTCTTTGTAAATCTTTGATATCAGTCCCTTAGCTGTCATGCGGTGTGCTGATATTTACCCCCATTTGGCAGGTGTCTCTGTGTTGACCATCTCTTGCTGGTTAGCCCCAGCTGTCTACATTCTCTCTGGTTTCCTTGCTTCTGGAGAAGAAACCTCAAAGACGTTTCTGGGGATAGTGTCATTGAGTGTTGGCCTGTGTTCCCTTCTGTGTATTCTATGGTGCCAGGTTTCACATGCAAGTCTTTCATCCACTTGAGTTGGTTTGTGTATGGTGTGAGGTAGTGGTCTAGTTTCATTCTTTTGCATGTTGCAATCAAGTTTCCCCAGCACCATTTATGGAAGAGGCTATTCTTGTTCCAATGTATATTCTTTGTTCCTGTGTCATAGTGTTATAGGGCAACCCCAATACAAAATGGGTTGCCTGACTGTGGGTCCTCACCTGTGCATTTAAAAGGACTTATCAATACTCTACTGCAGGCACACACGAAAGGTTAATAAAAGGTTTATTTACAAGGGAAGGGCAAATGAGGAAATGTACAACTCAGGGAGAAAAATGGGAGACAAAGTTTTAAATGCATCCTACCCAATCCTCCAATATGGAATCCCAAATGGTACTCTGAGAGCTGGCCGCGAGCCAGGAGCTGTGAAGCCAGGAGGCGAGCGAGAAAGCGAGCCCCCCCAAGGCCCATGTGTTTGGTTTTTATACTCAACCCTGGCTGCTTAACTCCTCCCTCAGGTCCCTGCCACCTTCCCTTTGGTGGTGACAGGATTTGTCTTTCCCAATGTCCTGATGGCTTTGGTCTGGAGTGGGGGTGGAGTCCACAAAGCCTGTATGGGATTAGCTCAGGATATCCTTTCCCCCTAACAATTGGTTAGTTCACCATTGGTCTCTGTGTCTGTTTTTGTTCTAATACTGTTTTCATTATAACAGCTTTGTAGTATTCTTTGATGGCTAGGAGTGTAATACCTTGTGGGTCTGCCACTCCTAAGTGGATTGTTTGGCCACCATTTTGTCACCTATAGTTCTAAGCAAGGTCAAGATGGCTTGGTCAGTTAGATGCAGAGCCCAACCCTTCAAGGTGCCCTTTCAAATCAAACAAGAGCACAAAGCTGGATTATGCTAGGAAGGCTATGCATCACGAGGTATGACCAGGAACGCCTGGGGACCTGAGGACCAATGCATAACAAAGGACCCCAGAAGCTGATCAGTGGAAGCCTTGTTGATAAGATTAGAACCTTGGCTGGGGATTAGGGTGTGACCTCCATGACAATACCGAGTCATCCAGCAGATGAGAAGTGCCTGGAGGGCAGACTCACAATCCCTGATCTTCTACATTCTTCCCCTTTCTTTCATCTCCTATCCCTTCATCTCCTTCTCCTTTCCTTTTGCTCCTCACCCTTAAACTGATGCTGTGGATCAATAAGAAGGCCAGGATCTTGTGCTGCAGCAGCATCCTGCATTATGTAGCCTGCTCCACAACTCCCGGTTCTTTATCAGCGTGGTATTGCCCAGTGCAACAATAGCTCCTTTCTCCTCCACCCTTTTAGTCAGAAGAACTTTCGCTACTAGAGGTTGCTGTGATCCCACATGAATTTGAGCCCTATTGGTTCCATTTCATTGAAGAACACCATTGTGATTTGTGTTGGAATTGCATGGAATCTGTAAATTGCATACAAATAGGAAGTCGCAACTAGGTTTGTTACGTTTTTCCAATTATGGAACATTCATAAAACGAGTGTTAATAAAAAATGTAGGCGTTATTTTCTGTAATTTCTAAAAAGGTGTTGTTTTCTATGATTTCTAAAACAGACAAAGTAGGTCTGTTCTCTAGAGATGAAGAAAGGATGTTAGAGATGGAAAGGCAATGGCATTTTATCATAGAATAGATGACCAGTTATTGATCGTATAATACTAGGATATTAATCCACATTTCTGCGGATGGACTGCTCAGTAAGATCATCCCTTTGTCACCTGCTTCATGGTGCCACCAGAGAAAATGTTGCACTTAAGTGACTTACTTGCACGCTTTATAAAGGAATTAAGTCAGGAAATTCAAAGGTGAAACTGGAAAACATGAAGTTGATAATGAAGTTAGAGCCACGTCTCTGGACACGTGTGTCTGTAAAATCCACAGTCCTCAATTGCAGGTTGGTCACCCGCCACTGGACAAGGCAGGGCCAGACCCACTGATCCGTGGATGGTCCTTTCTGAAGCTGGGCCTGGGGTCTGACTTTGTACCTGGCGAGCAAGGGCACTTTGCTGCTGTCTTGGGCGGGTTGGGTCACGTCCTCCTATCTTTGCCTCCCTGGGGAGAGGAAAGGGAGGACCCAGATGTTTCCCAAGGGCTGTCTGCAGTCCTTCCCTCGGTCCTCGCTGCCCTCACAAGACAACCTGTTTGTCACGTCATTTATCTACAGCCTCAAAAATCTCTTCAGTGGCTCCCACTGTCCGCGCTCAGGCTAAAGTCCAAGCCTCCAGAAAAGCTTACGAGAGTCTTGCCATCTGTTCCTGCTGTCTCACGCCCGCGACCCCTCTCTGACAACCTCCTTCTCTCTGGCTTCCCCATTCACCTGACCGAGTCCATGTCAAGGGTCATTTCGCAGCAGCCCTGCTGGTCGCCCCCTCGACCAGGAGCGTGTCAGGTGTCCCTTCCAGGGAAGGCTGTGACGTCTCAAGCTCCCTGTCACAATTCTTGTGGGTCTGTTGAGGTTCCCTGTGCCCCTGATTGCTCCTGAGGGTGCTCTGAGCTATGGGCTCGGCTCAGCCCGTGTCCTCATCCAGCAGACAGTGGGCGCTCAGCAACAACAGGTGAAGGGGTCGTGTCTGCCTCTCAAATCGAGGGGATACTTTCCTTTGTACAGATAAGGAAACGGAGGCTCAGGTATTAGAGGAAAAAACTATCTTCCCCGCCCCCAGGCCTGCCTGATGAGCATAGAACCTTCCATTTTGTCAGAGCGGTGGTCTCTGGGCTCTGGCCTGTTGGCTCCTCTCTCTCCCCTACTCAGTGCAGGCAGAGGCACAGCCCTGGCGCCTGCTGGGGGGAGGTGCTGGGGCAGCCCCGCCCACCTCTCTCTCAGCAGTCAGGAATGGAATGACCCTGCCAGGCGGGCGCTCATCCCTCATGGGCAGTGAGGAGAGGGTGTAGTTGTCGCACCCCCAGGGTGGGGCTTCCGGCCATGGTGAGGGTGCAGGGGCTCAGAGAGTCTGTGCAGCTTCTGTCCTAGGTGGTGACTAGCTCCAGTGGGACCCAGGTGTGGTGGACACAGCTGCAGGGCGAGCTCCGTGGTGGAGCGCGGTGCATTTTTACCTTGTTCCATTGGGTCTTCTGCTCAGAGCGCTCAGAGCACAGTTTCACGCGCTGGTGGGTCTCCTGGCCCCCCTTCACAGTGTGAGTTCTGACCCAATGGGTTGCTCAGGAGTGAACCTGGACCTCTGGCCTCCTCCATGCCCACAACCCAACCTGCCAGTGCCTGGCGGTTTTCCACATCCAGCCCTCCCTCTTCTGGGTCCTCCTGACCAGTGCCCCCCACTCTGCCATCAGCTGCCCACAGGAGATGCTCCTCACTCTCCCCTCCCTCTGGGCTCCCCTTCTGCCCAGATGGAAGTGCAGAGGGTGCTGCCCCGCTGGGTCCTGCAGGACCAGGTTCCTGCCCCCACCCCTGCTGGCCACACACCTCCTTAAAAGTCCCCCCCACCCCCTGCAGGCCCAGGCTGGGACTTCACTCCAATTCTTACGGGAGCCTGGCGAGGGTAGGATGGGACTCACGGTGGTGACACCCACCCGATGGTCCCGCTGCATCATGACGGTGTGGAAATTCAAAGTGAGCTACAGGTAAATAGCCCATGTTTCCTCCGAAGATGGTGACAATGTAAAAAAATGTAAGATGAATGGGGAAGGCTCGAGTGTCCTCACGTCTGGGGTGGAAATGTTGGTGAGGATGGCCATTTTGGGGGCCTGTGTGCAATTCCATTTCAACATTGCTCAAATGGGTTGAGACTAGAACACCTGTTGCCATCATTGCTACCTTGAAAGTCACCGTGTCAGAAACAATTAAGGTCACAGATAGACATGGCAATACCTGTCTGCTCTGTGTCAATGGCTTCACTTCAATGACAGTGAACAAAATTTATTTCAAGGGTACCTTTTTAACCAAAAATAAAATCCCCTTTTTAAAAAATGGGAGTTAAATATTGTTGGCATTCTTTGGTTGCTTGATGCCTCTTACTATTTCCAGTTGTTCTTTTTTTTCTTCCATTTCCTTGAGCCTTAGCACCCTTTTCATTTATGAAACTTCTGACCTTGTACGGTTTACAAGTTTATGCAGAAATAAAACCACTGTTGAACTACCACAAAAGAATCTATATAAAATTGATACCACCCTCTTTCCTGTCAATGATGGAACCTCTGCTGAAATAATCAAGTTTGCATTTCTAGGATGAGACGTAAAATGAACGAGTTCTGTTTGGCAGGACAGTAAATTTATATTGATCTGTGACAGTTGATTTGGAATACAGGATTTTCATTCTATTGTGTTCTCTATTTCTTTTTGAAAAAGGCAGTGAACTAGGAATATCTATTAAGAAATGACACACTGGGATGTAGATTCTGAGGAGAAGACAGGCTTCTGAGGAGAAATACTGTAGAAAGGAGGGTTGAGGAGAATTATTTGAGGAGATATGACATGTTGGAAAGCAGATTCTGAGGAGAAGACAGGCCTCTGAGGAGAAAATCTGAGGAGAAATACTGCAGTAAGGGGTGTTGAGGAGAAATATCTGAGGAGAAATGACACCCTTGGACGCAGATTTTGACGAGAAGACAGGCCTAGTGGAGCAAAATCTGAGGAGAAATACTGCAGTAAGGAGTGTTGAGGAGAAGTATCTGAGGAGTAATGACACATTGTGAAGCACATAGTGAGAACACAGGCTTTGACGAGAAAAGGGGGAGGAGAAATACTTTAAAAGTAGGAGTGCAGAGGAGAAATATCTGATGATAAATGACAAGTTGGGAAGCAAATTCGAGGAGAAGACAGGTCTCTGAGGAGAAATACTCCAGTAAGCAGTGTTGAGAAGTATCTGAGGAGAAATGAACCCCTAGGAAGCAGATTCTGAGGAGAAGACAGGCCTCTGAGGAGACAAATCTGAGGAGAAATACTGCAGTAAGGATTGTTGAGAAGTATCTGAGAAGAAATGACACTTTGGGAAGCACATACTGAAGAGAGACAGGCTTCTGTGGAAAAAATAACTGAGGAGAAATACTGCAGTAAGGATTGTTGAGGAGGAATATCTGTCAAGAAATGACTTGCTAGGAAGGAGATTCTGAGGAGAAGACAGGCCTCTGAGGAGAAAAAAGTGAGGAGAAATACTGCAGTAAGGAGTGTTGAGGAGGAATATCTGAGGAGAAATGACACCCTGGGAAGCAGATTCTGAGGAGAAGACAGGACTCTGAGGAGAAAAATCTGAGGAGAAATACTGTAGCAAGGAGTGTTGCGGAGAAATATCAGGTGAGAAATGACACATTGGGAAGCAGATTCTGAAGAGAAGACAAGCCTCTGAGGAGAAAAATCTGAGGAGAAATACTGCAGTAAGGAGTGTTGAGGAGAAATATCTGAGGTGAAATGACACGTTGGGAAGCAGATTCTGAGGAGAAGACGGGCCTCTGAGGAGAAAATCTGAGGAGAAATACTGCAGTAAGGAGTGTTGAGGAGGAATATCTGAGGAGAAATGACCCCCTGGGAAGCGGATTCTGAGGAGAAGACAGGCCTCTGAGGAGAAAAATTTGAGGAGCAATACTGCAGTAATTCTTGTTGAGGAGAAATATCTGAGGAGAAATGACACTCTTGGAATCAGATTCTGACGAGAATACAGGCCTAGTGGAGAAAAATCTGAGGCAGTAAGGATTATTGAGGATAAGTGTCTGAGGAGTAATGACACGTTGTGAAGCAAATACTGAGAAGACAGACCTCTGAGGAGAAGAAACTGAGGAGAAATACTGTAGTTAGGAGTGTAGAGGAGATATCTGACGATAAATAACACGTTGGGAAGCAGATTCTGAGGAGAAGACAGGCCTCTGAAGAGAAATTCTGAGGGCAAATACTGTAGTAAGCAGTGTTGAGGAGAAAAATCTGAGAAGTGACACCCTTGGAAGCATATTCCTTTGAGAAGACAGGCCTCTGGAGAAAAATTTGAGGTGAAATACTGTGGTAAGGAGCGTTGCGGCTTTTCCCGCAGGTGCAGGCTTTTCCCCATCAGGGATGTGGGTTGTCCAGGGCTTGAGTGCGTTGTGAAGCACATACTGAGAAGACAGGGAGTAGAGGGTCTAGGGAGTTTCTGGCGGCCCCTACCCACGGTTCTGAAATTGTCACTTTTGCGCCTTCGCATTGGGTGAGTGGGGCCTGGCTCACCTGGGGGCTGAGTCTGCGGTTTCTCAGGTCAGCTGGGGCAGGTGCGGGCTTTTCCCCATCAGGGATGCTGGTTGTCCGGGGCTTGCGCGCGCTTTGAGGTGACTGGGGGGGCCTATTTGCATTTCCTGGCTGTGGGCGCAGTCACTGTCTGCCTGTGGCTAGATTGGGGTAGCCTCCCTGACAAGTGACCTCGCACCTCTGCCCAGGCTGCTTCTGGGGCTGTTAGTGCGAGCGGAGGGTGCAGGTGACCCTCTATCCCCCGGCGAGTGTGGCCAGGGCCAAGGGGTGCTCAGAGGGTTTGGGGAGTCCCGGGGATGCAACAACTGGATATCCAGGGTTCCAGGCGGGGTGGGGCCTTGAGCGGCGCTGCCTCTGCTGAGGGCCGGCGGGTAGAGAGTTCCTGGCTGGGGGGTGGCACCGGGACAGGGACGGCAGCTGCTGCCCATGCAGGGGGAGCTGGGGTCAGGAGCCCCCGCACCGTCCTGGGACAGGAGGTTGCTGCCCTGAGCGAGGTCTCTCCATCGTGATCCCCATGGCGGCGCCCTCTCTCCTACAGCTCAAATCGTGCTCAGCTTCCCTGTGAGAACTGGGGACCATTTCAGGTCATATTCATGGGCTTCCTGGGGGGCAGGAGGGTACAGATGGAGATCCCCAGCTCTGGCCAGCCCCTGCAGGACGAGTCCACCCCCGCAGGTCAGGAGCAGCCCTCAGGGCACAGCAGACCTCCCCGTCTCCCCGCTGTCCCCCTCAGCCCTGGATTTCAATCCATCCGCCAGTTCTGCTCTCCACTCTGTCTCTGTTGACTCCTCTCACCCCCGCACCCCTGGCCTGTACCCCGGTTCTTGTATAAATAAATAAATCTTTAAAAATAAAAATAGCATTTTTCTAATTATTCACACACAGCAGGCTTACTTGCTGCACAGGCCAGAGACAATTCCTTGAGATCTAGAACAACTGATGAGGGGATGCCTCGGCAGTGCCTCCAGCAGTGCTCAGGTGAGACCCCCTTTAGAGCATTTATTTATTTATATTGTCTTAGGGTCTTCCCTGTCCTTAAAGACCATCTCTCTCTCTTTTTTTTCTTTTCTTGCATCGTTGTTCATTTTTTTAGTTATTGGTGTCTCCCCTCAGGGGTGGTCCCCACAGTGCTCCCACCAAAATAGCCCCCGTGCCCCATCACCATAATCCCTTGTGCTCTTCCCTCCCCTCTGTTCACCCCCTCCCTCCCCCTCCCTGCTGGGTGCCTCAGGTCTTGTTCAGCCTGCTAGGGTTGTCTTTTTCTCTACCTTTTGTTCAGTTTCTCTACTTTTCGCATGTAAGTGAAACCACCTGATATTTATCTTTCTTCTGCCTTATTGTGGCTAGCATCATCCCTTGCAGCTCCATCTCTGTTGCCACCAGTGGCATGATTTTTTGATTGCTGAGCAATATTCCGTGGTGTAACTGTACCACAACGTTTTGATCCATTCATCTGTTTTCTGGCATGAGTTGTTTCCATGTCACGGCTATTATAAATAGGGCTGCAATGAACACAGCAGTTCGGGTTTCCTGGTTTTTTTTTTTTTTGTCCCTTTGGTGGATTCCTAGGAGTGGAAAGCCGGATCATGTGTAGACCCATTTTCAGTGTTCTGAGGACCCTCCACACAGCTGCCCATAGTGGCTGGACCAGTTTGCGCGCCCACCGGTGGTGTCAGAGGCTCCTTTTTCTCTGCCACTTCTCCAGCATTTGTTGTTTCCAATTTCTCTTTTTAAATGTGGAGCCTTCTCAGTGGAGTGAGGTGGCAGCTCATTGTGGTTTTGATTTGCATTTCCCTGATATCAGTGATGCTGAACATCTTTTCTGTGCCTGCTGGCCATTTGCATTTCTTTTTTGACAAAGTGTCTTTTTACTTCTGGCATTTTTTTTTGACTGGGTTGTTTGTTTTTGTTGAGTCGTGTAAGCTCTTTGTAGATCTTTGATATCAGTCCCTTAGCTGTTATGCGGTGTGGTGTGCTGATATTTTCCCTCATGCAGCGGGTGTCTCTGTGTTGATGACTGTCGCTTGCTGTAGCCCCATCTATCTACATACTCCCTGGTTTCCTTGCTTCTGGAGACAACTCCTCAATGACGTTTCTGAGGATCGTGTCATTGAGTGTTGGTCTATGTTCTGTTCTGTGTATTCTGTGGTGCCAATTTTCACATGCAAGTCTTTCATCCACTGCAGTTGGTTTGTGTGTGGTGTGAAGTAGTGGTCTAGTTCCATTCTTTTGCATGTTGCAATCCAGTTTCCCCAGCATCATTTATGGAAGAGGCTATTTTTTCCAATGTATATTCTTTGCTCCTCTGTCATAGGTTAGTTCACCATATATGGGTGGTTTCATTTCTGGGCTTAAATTTGATTCCATTGGTCTCTGTGTCTGGTTTTGTCCCAACACAGTTTTTATGAGAATAGCTTTGTCATGTTGTCAGCTATCTGGGAGTGTCAGACCTCCATGATTCCTCTCTTTTAGTCAGGAGAACTTTCGCTACTTGAGGTTTTGTGATTCCATATGAATTTGAACAGTATTGGTTCCATTTTGTTGAAGAACACCATTTAAAGTTTCATCGAAATTGCACTGAATCTGTAAATTGTATACAAATTGGAAGTCCCATCTAGGTATGTTACTTTTTCCCAATTATGGAACATTCATCAAACAGAGTGTTAATAAAAAACGTAGGTGTTATTTTCTATAAATTCTAAAAAGACAAAGTAGGTCTGTTCTCTGGATGAAGAAGGAATATTTCAGATTGAAAGGCAAAGGCATTTTATCATATAATAGACAACCAGTTATTGATTGTATAATATTAGGATATTCATCCACCTTTCTGCTGATGGAACGCTCAGTAAGATCATCCCTTTGTCACCTGCTTCATGGTGCCACCAGAGAAAACGTTGCACTTAAGTGACTTACTTGCACGCTTTATAAAGGAATTAAGTCAGGAAATTCAAAGGTGAAACTGGAAAACATGAAGTTGATAATGAAGTTAGAGCCACGTCTCTGGTCACGTGTGTCTGTAAAATCCACAGTCCTCAATTGCAGGTTGGTCACCCGCCACTGGACAAGGCAGGGCCAGACCCACTGATCTGTGGATGGTCCTTTCTGAAGCTGGGCCTGGGGTCTGACTTTGTACCTGGCGAGCAAGGGCACTTTGCTGCTGTCTTGGGCGGGTTGGATCACGTCCTCCTATCTTTGCCTCCCTGGGGAGAGGAAAGGGAGGACCCAGATGTTTCCCGAGGGCTGTCTGCAGTCCTTCCCTCGGTCCTCGCTGCCCTCACAAGACAACCTGTTTGTCACGTCATTTATCTACAGCCTCAAAAATCTCTTCAGTGGCTCCCACTGTCCACGCTCAGGCTAAAGTCCAAGCCTCCAGACAAGCTGACGAGAGTCTTGCTATCTGTTCCTGCTGTCTCAGGCCCGCGGCCCCTCTCTGACAACCTCCTTCTCTCTGGCTTCCCCATTCACCTGACCGAGTCCATGTCAAGGGTCATTTCGCAGCAGCCCTGCTGGTCGCCCCCTCGACCAGGAGCGTGTCAGGTGTCCCTTCCAGGGAAGGCTGTGGCGTCTCAAGCTCCCTGTCACAATTCTTGTGGGTCTGTTGAGGTTCCCTGTGCCCCTGATTGCTCCTGAGGGTGCTCTGAGCTGTGGGCTCGGCTCAGCCCGTGTCCTCATCCAGCAGACAGTGGGCGCTCAGCAACAACAGGTGAAGGGGTCGTGTCTGCCTCTCAAATCGAGGGGATACTTTCCTTTGTACAGATAAGGAAACGGAGGCTCAGGTATTAGAGGAAAAAACTATCTTCCCCGCCCCCAGGCCTGCCTGATGAGCATAGAACCTTCCATTTTGTCAGCGCGGTGGTCTCTGGGCTCTGGCCTGTTGGCTCCTCTCTCTCCCCTACTCAGTGCAGGCAGAGGCACAGCCCTGGCGCCTGCTGGGGGGAGGTGCTGGGGCAGCCCCGCCCACCTCTCTCTCAGCAGTCAGGAATGGAATGACCCTGCCAGGCGGGCGCTCATCCCTCATGGGCAGTGAGGAGAGGGTGTAGTTGTCGCACCCCCAGGGCGGGGCTTCCGGCCATGGGGAGGGTGCAGGGGCTCAGAGAGTCTGTGCAGCTTCTGTCCCAGGCAGCGACCAGCTCCAGTGGGACCTGGGTGTGGTGGACACAGCTGCAGGGCGAGCTCCGGGGTGGAGCGCGGTGCATTTTTACCTTGTTCCATTGGGTCCTCCGCTCAGAGTGCTCAGAGCACAGCTTCACGTGCCGGTGGGTCTCCTGGCCCCCTCCACAGTGCGGGTTCTGACCCGGTGGGCTGCTCAGGAGTGAACCCGGACCTCTGGCCTCCTCCATGCCCACAACACAACCTGCCAGCGCCTGGAGGTTTTCCATATCCAGCCCTCCCTCCTCTGGGTCCTCCTGGCCAGTGCCCCCCACTCTGCCATCAGCCGCCCACAGGAGATGCTGCTCACTCTCCCCTCCCTCTGGGTTCCCCTTCTGCCCAGATGGAAGCACAGAGGGTGCTGCCCTGCTGGGTCCTGCAGGACCAGGTTTCTGCCCCCACCCTGTCGGCCCCACTCCCCCCTTAACCGTCCACCCCCCCCCCACAGGCCCAGGCTGGACTTCACTCCAAGTCTTACGGGAGCCTGGATGGGAGAGGACAGGACTCACAGTGGCGACACCCACCCGATGGTCCCGCTGCATCATGATGGTGTGGAAATTCAAAGTGAGCTACAGGTAAATAGCCCACGTTTTCTCGGAAGATGGTGACAATGTAAAAATTGTAAGATGAATGGGGAAGGCTCGAGTGTCCTCACGTCTGGGGTGGAAATGTTGGTGAGGATGTCCATTTTGTGGGGCTTGTGTGCAATTCCATTTCAACATTGCTCAAATGAGTTGAGACTAGAACATCTGTTGCCATTGTTGCTACCCTGAAAATCACACTGGCAGAAACAATTAAGGTCACGGATAGACATGGCAATACCTGTCTGCTCTGTGTCAGTGGCTTCCTTTCAATGACAGTGGACAAAATTTATTTCAAGGGTACCTTTTTAACCAAAAATAAAATCCCCTTTTTAAAAAATGGGAGTTAAATATTGTTGGCATTCTTCGGTTCCTTGATGCCTCTTACTATTTCCAGTTGTTCTTTTTTTTTTCTTCCTTTTCTTTGAGCCTTAGCACCCTTTTCATTTATGAAACTTCTGATCTTGTACAGTTTACAAGTTTACCCAGAAATAAAACCACTGTTGAACTACCACAAAAGAATCTATATAAATTTTGACACCACCCTCTTTCCTGTCAGTGATCGAACCTCTGCTGAAATAATCAAGTTTTCATTTCTAGGATGAGACAGAAAATGAACGTATTCTGTTTGGCAGAACACTAGATTTATATCGATCTGTGACAGTTGACTTGGAATACAGGATTTTCATTCTATTGTGTTCTCTATTTCTTTTTGCAAAGGCAGTGAACTAGGAATATCTGATGAGAAATGACACCCTGGGATGTAGATTCTGAGGAGAAGACAGGCCTCTGAGGGGAAAAAACAGAGGATAAATACTGTAGAAAGGAGTGTTGAGGAGAATTATCTGAGGAGATATGACATGTTGGGAAGCAGATTCTGAGAAGACAGGCCTCTGACGAGAAAATCTGAGGAGAAATACTGCAGTAAGGGGTGTTGAGGAGAAATATCTGAGGAGAAGTGACACCCTTGGAAGCAGATTCTGAGAAGACAGGCCTCTGAGGAGAAAAAAACTGAGGAGAAATACTGCAGTAAGGAGTGTTGAGGAGGACTATCTGACGAGAAATGACACGTTGGCAAGCAGATTCTGAGGAGAAGACAGGCCTCTGAGGAGAAAACTGTGAAGAAATACTGTAGTAAGGAGTGTTGAGGAGAAGTATCTGAGGAGAAATGACATGTTGGGAATTATTCCCATACAGCAGGCTTAATTGCTGCACCTACCAGAAAAAAATTCCTGGATATCTAGAACAATTGGTGAGGAAGAGATGTCCCAGCAGTGGCTGCAGTATTGTTTAAGATGAGACCCCCCCTTTGGGTGCATTTATTTATTTATATTGTTTTAGGGTCTTCCCTGTCCTTAAAGCCCATCTCTTTTTTTTTCTTCTTTTCTTACATCCTTGTTCATTTTTGTTTAGTTATTGGTTTCTCCCCTCAGGGGTGGTCCCCATAGTGCTCCCACACCATAGCAGCCATGACCCATCACCATAATCCCTTGTTCTCTTCCCTCCCCATGTTGATCCCCCTCCCCACCCCCCGCTGGATGCCTCAGCTCTTGGTCAGCCTGCTAGGGTTATCTTTTTATTTACATTTTGTTCAGTTTCTCTATATTTTGCATGTAAGTGAAACCATCTGATATTTCTTTCTCCTGCCTTTTTGTGGCTAGCATAAGTCCTTCTAGCTTCATCCATATTGCCACAAGTGGCATGGGTTTGTCTTTTTTGATTGCTGAGTAATATTCCATTGTGTATTTATACCACAACATTTTGATCCATTCATCTGTTTTGTTGCATTGTTGCATTGTTCCACATCATGGCTATTGAATATAGTGCTGCAATAAACATAAGAGTTCAGGTTTCCTGGTTTTTTTTTTGCCCCTTGGGTAGATTCCTAGGAGTAGAATTGCTGGATCATATGTAGATCCGTTTTCAGTGTTCTGAGGAAGCTCCACACAGTGGCTGGACCAGTTTGTCTTACCACCAGCAGTGTAGGAGTCTCCTTTTTCTCCACAGCTTCATCAGCATTTGTTGTTTCCAGTTTTTTTTTTTAATGTAGAGCATTCTTGCTGGAGTGAGGTGGCATCTATGTGGTTTTGATTTAAGTTTCTTTGATATTAGTGATGCTGAACCTTTTTTCTGTGCCTGTTGGTCATTTGCATTTCTTCTTTGGAGAAGTGTCTTTTGACTTCTGCCCCTTTTTTGGACTGGGTTGTTTGTTTGTTTGTTTTGAGTTGTGTAAGCTCTTTGTAAATCTTTGATATCAGTCCCTTATATGTCATATGGTTTGCAAATATTTTCTCCTGTTCAGTGGGGTGTCTCTTTGTTTTGATCACTGTCTCTTGCTGGTCTGAAGATTATTAGGTTTATGTGTCCCCAACTGTTTACATTCTCCTTTGTTTTCCTTGCTTCTGGAGAAGAATCCTCAAAGATGTTTCTGAGGATTGTGTCACTGAGTGTTTGCCTATGTTCCCTTCTATATAGTCTATGATGCCAGGTTTCACATTCAAGTCTTTTATCCACTTGTGCTGGTTTGTGTATGGTGTGAGATAGTGGTCTAGTTTTATTATTTTGCATGTTGCAATCCAGTTTTCTGGCACCGTTTATTGAAGAGGCTATTCTTGTTCCTTGCTCCTGTGTCATAGAAGTGTGGTTTTATTTCTGGGCTTTAAATTAGATTCCATTGGTCTCTGTGTCTGTTTTTGTTTCAATACTGGTTTTATTATAATAGCTTTGTAGTATTGTTACAGGGCAACCCGGACATGAAATGGGTTGCCTGTGGTTCCTCACCTGCGTGCTTAAAATGGACTTATTAATACTTGACTGCAGGCACACACACAAGGTTAATAAAAGGTTTATTTACAAAAAGAGGGAGAAAATTTGTGAATGTGTCCTACCAGTTCCATTGACCTGGAATCCCAATGGCACGCTGAGAGCTATTGAAAAGCCAAGAGCTATGAGGCTAAGAGAGAGAGAGAGCCAAGGCCCACATGTCTGGTTTTATACCAAACCTGGCTGCTTAACTCCACCCTCAGGTCCCAGCAATCCTCCCTTTGGTGATGATGGGATTTGTCATTCCCAGTATCTTGATGGCTTTGGTCTGGAGTGGGGGTGGAGTCCACAAAACCTGTATGGAGTTTGCTCAGGACATCCTTTCCCCCTAACAGTATTGTTTGATGTCTGTGAGTGTAATACCTCCATTCTTCCCACCTTTTGGTAAGAAGAACGTTCACTACTAGAGGTTTTGTGATCCCATATGAATTTGAACAGTATTGGCTCCATTTTATTGAAGAACACCATTGTAATTTTTATTGAAATTGCATTGAATCTGGCAATTGCATACAAAATAGAAAGTCCCACCTAGATATGCTACTCTTTTCCAATTATGGAACATTCATGAAACAGAGTATTAATAAAAAAAAACGTGTTATTTTCTATTATTTCTTTTTTAAAAAAGATTTATTTATTTATTTATACAAGCACTGGGTATAGTCAGAAGCATAGGAGGGTGAGAGAATTCATCAGAGCCAGGGCAGGGAACAGAACAGGCAGACTGATGAAAATACACTGCTGAGGGGAGCAGCGGGCAAGACAGGAGAGGTCTGTCGTGCCATGTGGGACCCTCTCCGGTGGCTGGGGATCGAACCAGTGCTGCAGAGGCTGCGGGTGGCTTTGTAGCCTGGCGCTCAACTGCTGCACCACCAGGGGAGCCCGTATTTTCTGTAATTTCTAAAAAGAAAAAGTAGGTCTGTTCTCTAGAGATGAAGAAGGAATATTTCAGATTGAAAAGCAAAGGTGTTTTATCATATAATAGATGACAAGTTATTGATAGTATAATATTAGAATATTCTTCCACCTTTCTGCTGAGTGAGAATGCTAAGTGAGATTGTCCTTTTGTCATCTGCTTCATGATGCCACCTGAGAAAACGTTGCACTCAAGTGACTTAATTGCAGGATAGTGCCACTATGCTTTATAAAGGAATCAAGGACAGGAAATTCAAAGCATGAAACTGGAAAGCATGAAGTTGATAATAAAGATAGAACCACGTCTCTGGTCACATGTGTCCATAAAATCCATAATCCTTGATTGTGGGCTGATCACCTGCTGCTGGACAAAGCAGGGCCAGACCCACTCATCCTTGGATGGTCCTTTCTGAAGCTGGGCCTGGGGTCTGAATTTACCTGGAGAGCAAGGGCACGTCGTTGCTGTCCTGGGTGGGTTGGTTCACGTCCTCCTATCTTTACCTGGCTGGGGAGAGGAAAGGGAGGAACAGAATGTTTCCCAAGGGCTGTCTGCGAGTCCTTCCCTCGGTCCTCGCTGCCCTCACAAGAAAACCTGTGGGTCACGTCATTTATTTACCCCCTCAAAGAGCTCTTTAGTGACTCCCATGTCCTCACTCAGGCTAAAGTCCAAGCCTCCAGATAAGCTTACGAGAGTCTTGCCATCTGCTCCTGTTGTCTCAGGCCTGTGGCCCCTCTCTGACAACCCCCTTCTCTCTCCCCCACCCCATTCACCTGAGCAATTCCACTTCAAGGGTCATTCTGTAGGAGCCCTGCATGATGCCCCCTTGGCCAGGAGCGTGTTGTCAGGTGCCCCTTCCAGGGAAGATTGTGGCATCTCAAATGTCCCATCACAATTCTTGTGTGTCTGTTGAAGTTTCCTTTGTCCCTGACTGTTCATGGGTGTCCTGAGCTGTGGGCTCGGCTCAGCTCGTGTCCTAGGCATCTAGCAGACAGTGAGCACTTGGCAACAACAGGTGAAGGGGTCGTGTCCACCTGTAGAGTTGAGGAGATACTTTCCTTTGTACAGATGAGGAAACTGTGGCTTAGGTATTGGAGCCATAAAAAGAAAAACCTATACCCCCTGGGCCTGCCTGAGCCTAGAACCTTCCATTTCAGCAGAGGGGGTAGTCTTGGTGCCCCTGCCAGTCAGCTCCTCTCTCTCCTTATTCAGTGTAGGTGGAAGCATAGACCTGGCATCTTCTGGGGTGGGGGGAAGTGCTGGAGCAACCCTACCCACCTCTCTCTCAACTGTCAGGGGCCTCGATGCCTGGCATGACACGGCCAGGCAGGCGCTAATCCCTTGTGGCCAGTGAGAAGATGGTGTGGTTATTGCACCCTCAGGGTGGAGCTTCTGGCTACGGGGAGGATGAAGGTGCTCAGAGAGTCTGTGCAGCTTCCATCACAAGCAGCGACCAGCTCCAGCGGGACCCATGGTGTGATGGACACAGCTGCTGGGCGAGCTCCTGGGTGGACCATGGTGCATTTTTACCTTGTTCCATTGAGTCCTCTGCTCAGAGTGCTCAAAGCACAACAGCGATCAGACCTTCACACACCCGTGGCTCAGGTCGGGACTTCACTCCAAGTCTTAGGGGAGCCCTGACAAAGGAGGACAGGACTCACGGTGGCGACACCCACCCGATGATCTTGCTGCATCATAACAGTGTGGAAATTCAAAGTGAGATGCAGGTAAATAGCCCATTTTTCCTCCAAAGATGGTGACAATCTAAAAATTCTAAGATAAATGGGGAAGACTCGAGTGTCTTTACGTCTTGGGTGGAAATGTTGATGAGGATGTCCATTTTGTGGGTCAGTACACAATTCCATTTCAACATTGCTCAAATGGGTTGAAACTACAACATTTGTTGCTATCATTGCCACTTTGAAAGTCACCCTGTCAAAAACAATAAAGGTCACGGATAGACATTGCAATAGTCATCTGCTATGTATTAGTGATTTATTGTCATTGACAGTTGACAAAATTCATTGATAGGGTAGCTTTTTAGCAAAAAATAAAATTCCCTTTTTAAAAAATGGGATTTAAATATTGTTGGCATTCTTTCGTTCCTCATATGACTCTTGCTATTCCCAGTGGGTTTTTTTTAAAGATTTATTTATTTATTTATGCAAGCACTGAGTACAGTCAGAAGTGTGGGAGGGTGAGAGGATTCACCAGAGCCAGAGCGGGGAACAGAATGGGCAGACGGACAAAATACCCTGCTGAGGGGAGCAGCAGGCATGGCAGGAGATGTCTGCGCTCCATGTGGGACCCTCGCGGGTGGCCGGGGATTGAACCGGTGCTGCAGAAGCTGCAGGCAGGTTCGCAGCCCAGCGCTCAACCACTGAGCCACTGGGGAGGCCAGTGGCTTTTCTTTCTTCCTTTTCCTTGAGCCTTAGCACCCTCTTCATTTATGATGCTTCTGACCTTGTATGGTTTGCAAGCTTACCCAGAAATAGGCTCACTGTTGAACTACCACAGATGAATCAATATAAATTTTGATATCACCGTATTTCTTGTCTATTATGGAACCTCCACTGAAATAATCAGGTTTTCAGTTCTAGGATGAGACTGAAAATGAAAGTGTTCTGTTTGGTAGTGTTACCTTCCAGGGAGAGGGGCACCCCAGACTCTGCAAACCTGCTTGCTCTAAATATGTTCTGCCATCTGCCACATCAACACAAAACATATGAGACTTTAATGAAAAGGAACTTTAATACAATTAGTAAACAATACAGGAGAGACAAAGATTATAGTTTCTAAATCAAGCACCCAAAGTTACCCGTCCCCTCGTGGGTCAAAGTCCACCCAAGCAGGATTGGCCTAGAGCAAGACCCTAAAGCTGCCACAAGTCTAAAGCATCTTTCAGTGGGGACCCACAGAAAAGTATTAGAAACAACCACACAAGTCTGGGAGGAAAAGAGCAAAATCAAAATTAAGACAAAAACTGCCACTGTCATCACCCCATGGGTCTCACTCTCATGTGTGTCATTCAGTCCACGACCAAAATGCAAACAGTTTCTTCACGTGTCTCTCGGCTCCCTGTGCCTCCTCCAGGTCTTCTGGCTCCATCCTGCTTCCTTCTTTCCTCAGTCTCCTGTGCAGCTTCTTTACTCCCTGCTCAGCTCCACCCTCCTTTGGGTGGGACAGGAAACCTGGAAACTCCCCCTTTCCTGGGGACCACCCTGTTACAGTAGGACACTAGATTTATATTGATCTGTGACAAGTTGACTTGGAACACAGGAATTTCATTCTATTATGTTCTATGTTTCTTTTTCTAAAGGCAATGAACTAGTCACAGGGTTTTATTGGTTATTTCAAATTTTGTTTTATGAAATGTCATTGCTCCATTCAAAATTTTGTCTTTTTCTTCCCATAATTTTGTACAAGTTTCAGGCCTCTTGTACTTGTTTATTTTGTAAAATTTTTATTTATTTATTTATTTATTTATTTATTTATTTTATTTATTTTTTTTTCGAGTCAGGGTCTCGCTATGTTGCCCAGGCTGGAGTGCAGTGGCTATTCACAGGCGCGATCCCACTACTGATCAGCACGGGAGTTTTGACCTGCTCCGTTTCCGACCTGGGCCGGTTCACCCCTCCTTAGGCAACCTGGTGGTCCCCCGCTCCCGGGAGGTCACCATATTGATGCCGAACTTAGTGCGGACACCCGATCGGCATAGCGCACTGCAGCCCAGAACTCCTGGACTCAAGCGATCCTCCTGCCTCTGCCTCCCGAGTAGCTGGGACTACAGGCGCGCGCCACCACGCCCGGCACTTTATGCATACAAGATGGGGTTGTAGGCCAGAGATGCAGAGATACTCTGCTGAGGTTAGCAGTGGGTGAGACTGGAGAGGTATAGTGCACCATGTGGGCCAGCTCCCAGGCTGGGCATGGAACTCATGCCACAGTGGCTGCCAGTAGCTTGGTAGTGCTGAGACTTACCCCCTTGCGCCATGAGAGAGGCCCAAGACATCTTGTATTGAAAGCTGGAAGGGTCTGGACTTTGAATTAATGCCTTATTATTTTCACTGTTTTTTATTTTTACCTATAACTATGTGAACCTTGTTGATTAAGCACAATAAATATTTTAAAAATTGAAAAAGGGTAAAATGTGTTCATTTGGACCAATAAATGTATAGGAGCCTCAGTTCAAACTAAAAATTGAAAACCCCTTGATGGAATTCAGGTGATGGGGCTCAGTATAGGGGGGTTTCTTGGATCCCTCTGACAAATAATTGAGTAATGTTCCCTTTCATCAGCACGCATCAAGTTTATTGAGGAAAAGAGAACAGCAAAGAGAGATGTCTGCATAAACACAGGCTTCTTAAAGAAAAAAGCTGCATTTTGCCAGGGTTCCTTTTCATAAGGTTCCTTGATGGAATAATTGTGGAAATTATTGCCTTGGTGTCAGAATGGGTTGGTCTTCTAAGTTTGATAATCCTCTCTGCCCCCACCTCTGGCTGATCATCTTTTCTGACCCCACCTTAGATTGCTGGAACCTTCCATAGTTGGGTTAATAAAGACTTAAAAATTGTCCTTACAGTATCTTCCTTTCTAAATTTTTCTATTCCAATAACCCATCACCCCTCAGTAATAAAACAGAAAACAAAACACAAACAAAAACGAGGTGAGCTTGACATTAACTGACATGCAGCTGCTCTGTCTACCCCTGCTTTACTATCAGGAATGCCATATTTTCACCCTTAAATCTTTTATAACTGTTACAGGGAAGGGAGAGGGGCACCCCAGAACCCCCAAATCTGCCTGCTCTAAATAGGTTCTGCCATCTGCCACATCAAGACAAAACATAACACTTTAATGGAAAGGAAATTTAATACAATTAGTAAACAATACAGAAAATACAAAGAATATAATTTCTAAATTAATCACCCAGAGTTACCAATCCCCTCTAGGCAAAAGTCCAGCCAAATGGGATTGGCCCAGAGCAAGGCCCAAAAGCTGCCACAAAGCACCTTCCAGGGGGACCCATAGGAAAGAGTCAGAAATAGCCAGACAAGTCTGGGAGGAAAAGAACAAAATCAAAATCAAGACAAAAACCTCCATTGTCACCTCCCCACGGGTCTCTCACCCACATCTGTTTCACCCAGTCCACGACCAAAAGGCAAGCACAGTTTCTTCATATGTCTCCTTGCTCCATGTGTCTCCTCCAGGTCTCCATCTTGCTCTCCACACTGCTTCCTTCCTTCTCCAGTCTCCTGTCCAGCTTTTGTCCTCCCTGCTCAGCTCCACCCTCCTTTGGGTGGGGCAAGACCTGGAACTTCCCCTTTTCCTGCACCACCCTGCTACATAACCACAACAGAATGCTTTTTTTAAAGCTTTATTTATTTATGCATACAAGAACTGGGGTACAGGCCAGTAGTGTGTGTGTGTGGGGGTGAGAGGATTCAGCAGAGACAGAGTGGGGAACAGAACAGGCAGATTGACTGAAATACACTGCTGTGGGGAGCAGTGGGGAACCAGGAGAGGTCTGCTGTGCCACGTGGGTAGCTCCCTGGATGGGGATTGAACTTGTGCTGCAGTGGCTGTAGACAGCTCCACAGGCTGCTTCCTAACCCCTTGCACCACCAGGGAGGCCCACCACAACAGAATTCTTTTTTTTTTTTAAGAGGCATTTTTTTAATTTATTTATTTGTTTGTTTGTTTGTTTTGTTTATACATGCACTGAGTACAGTCAGAAGTGCGAGAGGGTGAGAGAATTCACCAGAGCCGGAGCGGGGAGCAGAGCAGGCAGAAGGACCAAAGTACACTGCTGAGGGGAGCAGCGGGCGGCAGGAGAGGTCTGCGCGCCATGTGGGACCCTCCTCCAGTGGCCAGGGAGCAGCCGGGGATCGAACCGGCGCCGCAGAGGCTGCGGGCAGCTTTGCAACCCAGCGCTCAACCGCTGCGCCACTGGGGAGGCCCCCACAACAGAATTCTTAAGACTGGTTTTAAAAAATATTCTATGGTTACTTTTCACCTGCCAAGGAACAGGGGGCTAATTGAACCACTGATTGCACTAATTTTTTTATTAGCTTTGGTTGGCTGGTTCTGAAACTGAAAAGGAGTTGTGTACACTGTGGAAAATCTGAACATTAGAATAAAATACAATGAGGAACAGTGAATTGTGATTTTTCATCAAAAGAGAAATCCTTTTAGTGCTTCCCTGGTGGTACAGGGGTTAAAGTCTCAGCGCTGTCAAGCTATTGCCAACCACTGTGACCTGAGTTTGATCCCTGGCCAGGGAGTTGACTCCCAAGGTAGAGCAGACCTCTTCTGTCTCCCTGCTGCTCCCCTCAGCAGTGGATTTCAGTGGATCTACCTGTTGTACTCCCCACTCTGTGTCTGGTGAGTCCTCTCACACGCTGTACCTTTGGCCTACACCCCAGCATTTGTATGCATAAATAAATAAATCTTTTTAAAAGATAATTTTGTGAGTTAGCTTACTTTTTTCCTCATAATTTTCAGTATTTTGAACTGTGAACTATAGGACCCATGTGTATGGGCAGAGACTATAAACGTGAAATTGTACAATTACAAAATGAACTCGCATTAGCTGAGTGAGGAAATGTACAACCACACTATATCATAATCTTCCTCATTAATTAAGCACGAATGTGTGTCTGTCATTATAATTATTTTCCTTGCCCTTCATGACAATTCATCACCTAAGTGTGTATCAATAAATGCATACTTAACACACGATTTTAATTTTGTCTGGTATTTAAGATTTGAATAAATCATATTATGTTTATTTTATATCTGAAACAACACTATGCCTACAATTTTATATCTTTCTTCCTCTATTTAACATTATAACATACATATATTTCAAGTTACTGAAAACTATTCAGAATTACTGTACCTAATTTCTACATTTGCTTTATGTATATAGTGTAATATATTTTAGTGATTCCTGGAGTTTTGATTTAGAGTGTTCCCAAGTATTTGTTAGTATAAGAAAATGCTGGTTAGCATTTTACAAATAAAGATTTTTATTTGTGTTCAAACTGTTACAAGGCAGCCCGGATACAAAACAGGTTGCCTGACGGTGGGTCCTTACCCACACGCTTAAACGGACTTACCAATACTCTACTGCAGGCACATATGAAAGGTTAATAAAAGGTTTATTTACAAGGGAAGGGCAAATGAGGAAATGTACAGCTCAGAGAGAAAAGTGGGAGACAAAGATTTTTTTAAATTTTTATTTATTTATTATTTTTTTAATAGAGGCATGTTTTATTTATTTATTTGTTTGTTTTTTGTTTATACATGCACTGGGTACAGTCAAAAGCGTGGGAGGGTGAGAGAATTCACCAGAGCCAGAGCAGGGAGCAGAGCAGGCAGACAGATGAAGTACACTGCGGAGGGGAGCAGCGGGCAGCAGGAGAGGTCTGCGAGCCATGCGGGACCCTCCTCCAGTGGCCGGGGACCAGCCGGGGATCGAACTGGCACCGTAGAGGCTGTGGGCAGCTTCGCAATCCAGTGCTCAACCGCTGCACCACTGGGGAGGCCCAGGAGACAAAGTTTTAAATGCATCCTACCCGATCCGCCAATCTAATCCCAAATGGCACTCTGAGAGCTGGCCGCAAGCCAGGAGCCATGAAGCCAGCAGGCAAGTGAGAGAGCGAGCCCCCCCCCCCAAGGCCCACGTGTTCAGTTTTTTTTTACCAAACCTGGCTGCTTAACTCCACCCTCAGGTCCCAGCCACCTTCCCTTTGGTGGTGACGGTATTTGTCTTTCCCAATGTCTTTTTTTTAAGAGGCATGTATATTTATTTATTTGTTTGTTTGTTTGTTTGTACATGCACTGGTACAGTCAGAAGCGCGGGAGGGTGAGAGAATTCACCAGAGCCAGAGCAGGGAGCAGAGCAGGCAGAAGGACCGAAGTACACTGCTGAGGGGAGCAGCGGGCGGCAGGAGAGGTCTGTGCACCATGTGGGATCCTCCTCCAGTGGCCAGGGAGCAGCCAGGGATCGAACCGGTGCCGCAGAGGCTGCGGGCAGCTTCGCAACCCAGCGCTCAACTGCTGCGCCACCGGGGAGGCCCTTTCCCAATGTCTTGATGGCTTTGGTCTGGAGTGGGATGGAGTCCACAAAGCCTGCATGGAATTAGCTCAGGTCATCCTTTCCCCCTGACAAAATCATTCCCTTAGGTCATTTCTCCAATTACTATTGGGAATTACTATTGAATGACTATTTCTTTTAATACATACACATATAGATAATATTCCAAATTCTGGTATCTAAATTCAAAGTTCCCCAGCAGAAGGGTGATACCAATTTATTCTCTTCTCTGAAACAGCAAGAATCCCGATTTCAGCGGGTTCTTGAATCCACGTCATTGTGTCTCCCCATCTTCAAGGCTCTGACGTCACACCAGCACACACTCCCGCTTCCTGCCCCCCCCCACTCTCCGCAGCTGCATCTCCCCCTCACCAGGCTGACCCGCCCCTTGGCCGCGGCTCTGGCCCCGCCTGCGCCTCCCTCTGGCCCTGGAGCCTCCGCCCGCCATTACCCCGCCTCGGCTGCACCGCCCCTCCGCGCCACCAGGCGGCGCGCGCCGCTGCTCTGCCCCTGGTTTCCCCCGAGAGCCTCTCCTTCCTCGGTCTTGCCCCGCCCCCTGCGTGTTGACGTCATGACTCTGCGCGTTGACGCGGAGCGGCGGTGGAGGCAGAAGTGGCAGAGACGGCCCGCGGGCCAAGGAAGGAGAAGCCCCGGAGGCAGCGCTCAAGCGTGAGGGGAGCGCGCGCCGCCTGGTGGCGAGGCGGGGAAACGCGGCGTCTCGGGGAATCCTGAGGAGGCGCCGGAGTGGGAAAGCCCGGGCAGGCGGAGCGGGATGCCCTTTCTCTCACTGTGGGGTGAGCAGCGGGCTTTGGGGGCCCTCTGTGGTCGCGGGTCAGTGTTCCTGAGCATGTCTTTAAAGCACATGGGCACGATTTGCTGTTTTTATGACTTGTGGAAATTTTGGGTTAGTATTTTCAGAGATGTGGGCGATTCACCTGCATTTCGGTTTGATTTTCTAAACTTCAGCCGCAGCAGGACGGGCGGGCGCGGCCCGTGAGCGCCCCGGGGCTTTTCCGCTTGCCTCTGCCCCCACATCCCCACCCTGTGCACCCGCGCCCACAGCCCTGCTCCCCGCCCCTGCAGCCCTGCTGCAACCACCTGCAGCCCCACCCCACGTGCCTACTGCTGCTCCCCGCCCCCGCACCTGCAGCCCTGCTCCCCGCCCCTGCATCCACAACCCTGCTCACCCTTCCTGCAGCCCTGCTGCAACCACCTGCAGCCCCACCCCACGCGCCTGCTGCCGCTCCCCGCCTGCACCTGCAGCTCTGCTCCCCGCCTCTGCACCCACAGCCCTGCTCACCCTTCCTGCAGCCCTGCTGCAACCACCTGCAGCCCCACCCCATGCACCTGCTGCTGCTCCCCACCCCTGCACCTGCAGCCCTGCTCCCCAGCCCTGCAGCCCCTCGCCTACGCGTGGCTCCTGCCTCTTCAGCTGCTGGGCTCGCCTTGGCACTTGCTTCCCGGGACTCAGGGTGAAGTTCTTGCCTAGGGGAACCTGGTTTCTTCAGGAACCACCCCAAAGCGAGGGGAAGGTGAGGACAGCTCCCTGCCCGTGGCTGACTGCAGAGCGGTGAGTCAGGGCACCCAGGGCTCGGCAGGCTGCATGTGGATAACTCTGCTTGGGTCATTTTGTGTCTTGGAGGAACATGGGGGTCAGGTCATTCCTGAGTGTGACCCCGTGAGTGCCCAGCACCCCTGAATGAAAGTGTGTCCCCCGTGTTTGCTACTGGCTCCTCCCTGCTACGCTGATCAACCCCTGGGGTGGGTTTTCTGGGTTCTCCACTCTGTTCCATTGATCTGTGTGTTTTATTTCTGTAGACTTATAATTTGGGGAACGTATTGTAAACTTTTCTGGGGCTGACATCCCCTTCCCTTCCCCAGATCTAGCAGGCAGGAGGGCAGTGTCATGTCCCAGTCTCCCCGGGATGCAGTTTCTGACCCAGTGGGTTGCATGGTGCCTGGGGCTCTGCATATCTCATGGAGGCTGAGAGGCTGCTCATGTTGGTCCTGGGCCCACATCTGAGGGCTGAGGCGTCACTTACTGTTGTGCAGCCGATGTGTCCATTTAGAGCCTGGAAGAGGGAACTTTGACACCTGGAAACTGCCTCAGGAGGCAACTTTAGGTTCCTTGAATAGAATCCAGACTTTCCTGAGCCTTGAATGACCAAGAGCCACATGGCTGCCACACTCTGGCTACAATGTTTGGTTTTCAAAAATGGGTTTGTATTCACCAATTCAGTGTATTGAAACCTGTGACCTTCTCTGTATCACTAAAGGACACACCCGAGATTCCCACAGCAGGGTCAGCTGGGTGCTATCACCAATTAGGTCGGAAAGTTTCTCTACGGGGAATCATCTGAGACACTGAAGGGCCCTTTCCTAAGCTCTTGAGATCTTTTCTCTACTGATACATGGCACTAAGAGGATCCCTCCTATTTTAGAGAGTGAATAAGCCACAATCACTCACTCACCTGGGAAGTGGACATTTTGTGGATAATCTACTTACTTTTTAATATTTAGAATCTGTTAAACTGATATTACCTCCTCCATTGTAAAACCTTTTATGCTTGCTTTGAACTCTTCAGGGTAGGAGAAAGAAATCGATGTTTATTGAGCACCTGGTGGACATTACCTGACCCTGTGCAACAAGTTCATTAGTTAAGTTATGTGAACTCATTGATGACACTATAGAGATATTATTCCTACTCTGTAGTTGAAAATCCTAAGGTCCAAAAGAGACAAGGAACTTGTGTTAAGATCATACAAATATGGAGAAAGATCAGGGATTTTGGACTCCATATTTTTGTCTGAGTTGGAGATTGTCAAATGAGGCTCAACTGTAAACCCCTCAAGGCCAGGGGGAGGGGAGGAGTGTGGGTGACCCTGGCCATCCTCAGAACAGCTCCATGGATGGTGGGTTTCCTCCTTCATAAGGAAGGAGCCTCAGGTTAAAACAAAAGTTTAATGTATCATTGTGTTACATGCAGATGCTGTCTTTAATGTTGCACATAATTTACTTAATAGTTTTAGAACTAGCTCTAATCCCAAAGGTGATTGCTACTTGTAAGACACTGCATTTCAAAATAGACTTTTCTGTAATTATTCCCATACAGCAGGCTTAGCTGCTGTGCTGTACCTACCAGAGGGAATTCCTGAATATCTAGAACACTTGATAAGAAAGTGATGCCTCAGCAGTGCCTGCGGTATTATTCAGGATAAGACCCCCCTTTAATTGTTAATGTTTAGATCTATATCATCTATACAAGTGGGAAACATACTAGAAGCAGTGACTAGTGTCCTCAGGATGTTGGTATTCGTGGTGATTGTTTTGTTATTCATGTTTTTTCTGTTGACAAGTTTATCAGTGAACTTGTGTCATTTTGTGATTAGATTTAAAAAAGGTTATTTACATAGTTCTAAAGTTTAGATTCTTGCATATCGCTCTTAGTAATTCTCTTTCAGTATTGGAGAGCACACATCCATTCTCTGAAATGACCTTGATTATTTTTGTCATTACAATGGACCGAATGTAAAGTTGAGTGTAAAGATGTATATGTTCTACCTTAAAAAAATGCCCTGGAGATCGAGGCAGCTCTCCTGCCTGCCTGTGACTGCGCAGGTATTTCTTTTCACAAACCCTTTGCAGCTCTTTCTGCCAGCTGGTGTCTGTACACTGTCCTTTACTTACTTTCACTTTTATTTTTATTATTTTTTAAAGATTTATTTATTTATTTATACAAGCACTGGGTACAGACAGAAATGCGGGAGGGTGAGAGAATTCCCCAGAGCCAGAGTAGGGAACAGAACAGGCAGACTGACGAAGTACACTGCTGAGGGGAGCAGTGGGCACGGCAGGAGAGGTCTGCATGCCATGTGGGACCCTTGCCGGTGGCCGTGGATCAAACCGGTGCTGCAGAGGCTTCCGGCAGCTTCGCAGCCAGCGCTCAACCGCTGCACCACCAGGGAGGCCCTTACCTTCAATTTTAAATTGTCCTTTGGATATAAACTAAATACAAAAAAATTCTCTGGAGTTGAAAATAGGTCTATTTCATCGTGATACATGTTCTTAAGCATTTTGTAACAAGCGTTTCTCTATCCAAGCACAGGCTGTGATCGCCTCCCATCTTTATTAGGTTTGCCATAGTGGGCATAGGGCCAGTTCCAAACAGCAACCTTAGCAAAATAAATTTCTTTGCTTTAATAGGTGTACTTACACTGCACCAAATAAAAGGTAGTAAGGCACACCTTGAAGATATTGTTGGTTCAAATCCAGAATACCACAACAAACCTAATATTGCATAAATCAAGTCACTACTTTTTTGTTGGTTTCCTGGTGTGAATAAATATTGTTTGCTCTATAGTGTAGTCTATTAAATGTGCAATAGTATTTTGCCTAATGAGAAAATACCCTAATTAGATATCACCGAGACATGAGGTGAGCATATACTTTTGGGAAAATAGCGTTGCTGGACTTGCCCCAGTCCAGGTTGCCACACACCTTCAATCTGTGAAAAGCGGTATCTGATAAAGCAAAGCAAGCAGGATGGGGTGTGCCTTTATAGACACTTCTGAGAATGATCCTTTGGGTTTTAATAAAGTATACACATCTGGATAAGTGGACTTCAATTTAATGATGATGTCTGTACATAACTATTTTTTCAGCAGTTATGTCAGCATGGGAGGGTGTGTATTTTTTAAAGTCCTTACTCATTTATGCATACAAGAACTTGGGCACAGTCCAGATGTGCGGGGGGTGAGAGGACCCACCTGAGACAGAGCAGGGAACAGAACAGACACACCAACTGAAACACACTGCTGAGGGGAGCAGCAGGCGAGGCAGGAGAGGTTGCCGCGCCATATGGGCCACTCCCTGGCAGGCAGGGGGAATCGAACTCATGCTGCAGTGGCTGCAGAGAGCCTCATAGTCTGTGTCTCAACCCATTGCGCCACCGGGGAGGCCTGGGAGGGTGTATATTCTTTTCCATGATAGAAAGTACTATGAACACTCAAGGTAGTCAACAAGGGTTAGCTAAGTGCCTGCAGTCTGCCAGGGACTGGGCTATACACACAGCATTTTTAAAATTTATTGTGGTCTTTTAAAAATGTAAAAAAAAACTTATAACTACCATTGGTTGAATCTCAGTTGTAAGTAGAAAATAGGGAGTTTAGATTTTATTATGCTATTGAACAGCTGCAGAGGAAACACATATGACTTGGCTTCTGGCTAAATTCTTCCTCAGGCTGTAAATCCATGTGTCTGCATTGAAGTAGCCAGTGCTCCCTGCCACCACACTCTGATCCTTTTGCTCCCCAAACTGGACATTACTGTCCACATTTGGGATCATGGTAGCATTGCTGTGCTTTATTGCTTTGAATCATTGGTGTTTTTTAAGATTTATTTTTATTTATTTATGCATTTGTATTTATTTATGCGTACAAGAACTCTACCAATTTCTAAATCAAAGTTTGTTTTTCTTTTTGTTTAAAGATTTTATTTATTTTTGTGTAGAAGACCTGGGGTGCAGGCCAGAGGTGTGAGGTGATGAGAGGATTTACCAGAGACAGAGTGGGGAGCAGAACAGACAGATCTACTGAAATACACTGCTCAGGAGAGCAGTGGTAATACAGGAGAGGTCTGCTGTGCCCTATGTGGGTTAGCTCCATGGGTGGGGATCTAACTTAGGCCATATTATGGGCCATTGTGGTGATAGTGCTTAGACTTAAGCCCTAGTCTACCAGGGAGGTCCTCAAAGTTTATTTTGATATTGGATAAGCATAATTATTTGTTGAGCTCATTTAATGTTATGGAATACTAATATAAATGTTTAAAAGTTATATTTGAAGGTGGACAAAAATATTTTCAATATGGATCTGATTGTGGGTATTGTCTCAGAGGCTTGTAAATGTTATCTCTGCGACCTGTGGAATGGTCATATTCTTTAGATGCAGACTTTACTATTTGAGGCCAATTGAAAAACTGGCATCTGTGATATAATGGAAGATGTAGTGATCATTTTATTTTACATTAGATAATTTAGAATATTGTAAGAGCTAATATTCAGAATCATCTGGAATCATTGTTGAGCTGAGTCTGTGTGGGTGACTGTGGCATTATTTTCTCTCTGAGTCCAGGATAATGTATGTGCTATTGCTTGGGCATCCTCAGTGGCCACATTGTTCTGGTGGGTTTAGACTGAACCTCCTCTACTGTTTGTTCCCAATATTTGGTGTTGAGTTTTCACGGTTTCCATATTGTGGAAAATAAGCTAAGGTCATACATGTAACAACACTAAAAGTAGCCTTTCACTTGAGTCTGCAGGTAATTAATTTTATAGAACAACTTATAGGGTGCTTATTTATCATTAGTGTACATTGGAAAGATTGTGACATTTGCAGTGACAGGTGCCTGTTTTCCTTAAGTACTGGAAGAGAACAAGAAGAACCTTTACAGGGGCCTCCCCAGTGGCACAGTGGGTCGAGCGCCATGCTGTGAAGCTGTCCACAGCTTTCTGCAGTGTGGGTTCAATCCCTGGCCAGCCAGGGCCAACCCACATGGTGAAGCCGAACTCTCCTGCCTTGCCTGCTGCTCCCCTCAGCAGTGTCTTTGATCTGTCTGCCTGTTCTGCCTCTCGCTCTGTCTCTGGTGAATTCTCTCATCCTCCCGTGCCTCTGACTGTACCCCAGTTATTGTATAAATAAATATTTTTTAAAGATTTATTTATTTGTTTGTTTATTTAAACAAGATCCAGGGTACAGGCCAGATGCGTGGGAGGGTGAGAGAATTCACCAGAGACAGATCAGGGAACAGAACAGGCAGACTGATGAAATACACTGCTGAGGGGAGCAGCGGGTGAGACAGGAGAGGTCTGCCGCGCCATGTGGGACCCTCACCGGCTGGCCGGGATCGAACCGGCGTTGCAGAGGCTGCGGACAGCTTCACAGCGTGGCACTCAACTGCCTGCGCCACCAGGGGAGTTCCCTAAATAAATCTTTTTTAAAAAAGAAGAATCTTTATGATTTTAAGATAGCTTTTGTATCAAGAATTTTTATATGAACGAAGCAGGCTGAGGTCTGAGTATCCCTAACATACCAATGCTATGCTCATGTTCTGGGAAGACAGTCTTTTCTGTTAGCAGGGTATCTGGGTGTTTCTGTGGAAATGAATAAGTCTTATGTGATCTTATGTGAACCACAGATATTAATGAATAGGTAGAAGGTACCTTAGTGAAGATTACAGGGAGATAATCAAGGGTTAAAACGAGTGACCATCGTGTACAGTTCACTTAAATGTCTATGAATGAAACCTTGCAATTTTGTATCACTCATTAGGGATGAAGAAGTTTGTGGCTTACACCCCATGCTGCCAAAACTGCTACAGCCAATGTGCTCATGAACAAAAGGGCACTGAGAAGCCGGTGTCTTGTCTTATATGCCTTCCTGTGTAGAACTCAGAACCCCAAAGAAAACTGAGGTGAGTGTCTGAGTTGATGCTTGGTGAGCAGCAGACCAGGTCAGGTTGCCAAGGAACAGCCCTTCAGCGGTGTTCCTCTTACACCTTGGAATCACAGAGCTGTAAGCATGAGGCAGCTTTGGAGCTGTAGCTGCCTAGTCCTTTTCCTATCAAAATAGCATCTCATAATCATATTATTTACTCTCTCAATGAAATCTTTTTGAAGTGTACTTGCCTACCATGCAGAAACTCTTTACTATGATGTGAAGGTGAGTGTGTACCTTGATTCTCCATCTACTCAATAGATCAGGTGGGCAGTGCTGACGCCTCTCCCCTGAGGTGGCCACTTCCATGACACTTCCTAGTCGTGCCAGTTGCTCTTCCTGCTGTTTGCTCAGGCTGTCTCCAGATTATGCTGACTAAACACATTTTTTTTTTCATTAGGTGCGGCAGGCTGCACTACCCATGCTGTCCTTTGACAAGGTCTGGGCATTGGGGGAGACTCCCGAGAAGAGAGGAGTTCCTGCACTTCCCAGAAGATCTGAACTAGGCAGTCTCCATAGCAACGCCTGCTAATGCTCTCCTGTTTGTTCTTGGTTAATGCAGAAGTAAAAACCTAATTCGGACCTAGATGCTAATTGGTTTATTGTTCTTCCGCTTGAATCATTATTAAAGAAAGTAAAAAATGCTAAAGTTGGGCCTCCCCGGTGGCGCAGCGGTTGAGCGCTGGGTTGCGAAGCTGCCCGCGGCCTCTGCGGCGCCGGTTCGATCTCCGGCTGCTCCCCGGCCACCGGAGGGGGGTCCCACATGGTGCGCAGACCTCTCCTGCTGCCCGCTGCTCCCCTCAGCAGTGTACTTCGGTCCTTCTGCCTGTTCTGCTCCCCGCTCTGGCTCTGGTGAATTCTCTCACCCTCCCGCGCTTCAGACTGTACCCAGTGCATGTATAAACAAAACAAACAAAACCAGCAAACAAATAAATAAAGCATGCCTCTATTAAAAAAATGCTAAAGTTTATAGTCAGGAAAGAAATGTTGTGGCACTGAGAATTATGGAGAACAAGCTGCCCTGAACCAGCTGCGCTTGGAAACCGTAGCCTAACCCAGGGGTATGTGTTTGCGGCAGCAGTACATTTCCTGGTGTATGCAAAGGGTCAGTAGTCTGCAGGCTGTGTGGAGGTTAGGTATTTATAGTTAAGAGTTACACTTCAGTAGAACTAACATAGATTTGATGAGTTGCTTTAGGCCACTTTGAAGTAATTGATAAATTATTCAAGTTAATCAAGTTCTAAGGAGATAGGTTGATTTCAGTAATAGAATATAGACTAGGGCTTTCACTCCCACTCTGAAACTAGGAAAGTTTAATAGAATGATTGTCACCAAATGTTGTGCTGTCTGAAATAATTGATCATGTTAGAAAATGAGCTGTACTAAGAAAACTAATTGTCCCTCATGTTTTTTAAGGTAACCAAAGAAATGCCCTTTTGGTATGAGACCAAGGGAGTCTCTGTACATTCATGAGAAAATATGTAATGATTGTCTTTGTTCTGCTTCGATGGTTATGTTGATGTAATCTCACCGCTTGCCTTACTGTATTAAACAAAGACCCTCAGCAGGAGATACTTGCACCAGAGAGAGTGTCTGTGTTTACCTCACTCCCCTTCCCCTCAGCCCCCCAAGTTTTCGTCGACGCCGTCCTCTCCTTTCAGGGACTCCTGACATGACATTCAGCAGGAGCGGGTCTCCAGAAATTAGGCCCCATGTGTCTTCTCCTTCCTCACTTGCTTGGGATGCTACAAGGATACAGAAGTACCTTCCTCCAATCCTACATATTCTATCATCAAGACA